>NC_042998.1:138160331-138195331 GCF_006345805.1 Octopus sinensis | reverse complement strand
TTTTTTCTTTACTAAAGGATCATCTTTTTTCGTTCTCTAATTCCAACAGACCGCCGACTCACAAGTCTAATAATAATCCTTTAGTATATAGACTGACTGTAAATAATAGAAATTATCAATCATTAACTATTTGAATACATATGTGTGTGTGTGTGCATACATACATACATACATACATACATACATACATACATACATACATACATACATATTAGGGTTATGACTTATTTGAAAATTTTGAAAGTAAACAGTTTCCTAAAGTCGATGAACAATTTTATATAAGTAGGGAAAATAACCTATATTTTAAGTTTTTTTTTTAATGTCACACCAACTGAAGAAAGCTATCACCATTTTTTTACCCAAATCTTGCAAAATTCTAGAGGGTGGGGTTCACAATGCCTACTCAGGGTTATATCAGACTTGGAGTGCTGACTTAATGCAATGCAGATGCAGTATTTTTCAAATTTCAGCTTTCAAGTTTAAGTAGTTTAGAAGTTATAGAGTTTTTAATTTGTTACTACTTAGGCCCTACTTTAGGAAATGTCTTCTTCCTCTCCTTTTTATTTCTGCGACGTTAAAATCTCTGACTATATTAACTGTTTTTCAGAATAGTAGGATTATTCAACTAGAGTATCTAAAATAATGTCTCATAAGAGAAGTGCTTGTGTCACTCAAAGAAACAAAAACATCTGGATGAAGAATCTCGTGAAATTTCAAGACTCACACAGGAAAAGAAGACCTGTTCCTCTAGAAGAGCATTCTTTGGAAAACAACAGCAGGATACCAATGAAACTTCAAATTGTCGCTCGCTACCTGTTCCTTGGATGTACCACCAAAGGACGGAAAGAAAGAACAAATGAAATTTCGAAAGAAGTAACTTTTCTATGGCAAAAGAAATTAAATTTACCATATTTATCAATTCAAAAAATACAAGCAAAAGCAGAAAAAGTGCTGAATACCTAAGATAAATATGTAAAACGAGGAAAATGCGATTCCTTGAAAGGAATTTTTGACATCACAAAGGAAGAAGGTGAATGACTGTTCAGTGAGGATAGAAGGTTATATTATCTTCAAATTGAAAGCAAAGGACAGGTTGGGTATCGAAATAGTTCCAAAACTATCCATCCATCCAAAAGAAGAAAAGTGTCCTTAATACCAACTTCAACCAGAGCAACTCCTATGTCATCGTCAACGTCTGAAGCAGAGACTGAAAGTGAATATCAAGAGTCCGAAAAATCAGATGAAGAATCCACACAAACAAGGAGGAAGTATAGCAAAACTGGAACTGCAACCAAGTTAGTAATATCTTCAAAGCTAACAACCCCAAAAGTAGCAACAGTTTCTCGACAATTATCTCAAGATAGAATCAATGTCGAGACTCCTTTACAACCTGGTATCGACTATCAAAGAAGCTGTTAAACTAAAAAAGGAAATGAAGAAAACATTACATTTAGAAAACTGGTCATTGCATTTTGATGGTAAAAGTATTGATGACCAAGAATACCAAGTACTAGTTTTAAAGAATGAACAGTGAGAAGTTAAGTTAGAAGCACTCCAATTACTAAACGGAAAAGCCGATACTGTTGTGAAAGGAATAACAGCTGTTTTAGATGAATACAATTTATGGAACTGTGTAAAGATGATTGTCGCTGATACAACGAGTGTGAACACTGGGAAACGAATTGGCATTGTTTACTCAAAAGGGTTTGAAAGAACCGCAATTTACTGATTGTCTGCAACATATCCTTGACAGAGTTCTTCATATTGTAATGGATAAAGAACTTGGAGAAAAAAGTCATCTCCCAATATTGAATATACATTCATCCCAGAGCTTCTAAGTAATTACGAGAAACTCCAGGTTAGTTTCAACAATGGTGAAGAAAAGGTTACCGAATCAGCAGGATGGCGAGATGACATGAAATTTCTATTTCATTTGACCAGGGTCTTTGGTTTTTTTGAAAAAAAACCGGAAAATTTCCTACTGTAAAGTTTCAAAAAATACCCAACTTAAGTAATGCAAGATGGAATTCTCGGGCAATACTAGCTCTTTTTGGCATTTATTCTTCTACCAGAGAAAAGAGTTTTGCTTCTCAATGTTTGTCGATTCATCTCTTACAGCTGGGCAGATTTTTGGTATACTGACCAAATGTTCACTGTACATGAAGTTATGTGGTAGCCTGCAAGTTCATAAAAAAGCATTGAACTCTGTAAAAACAAACTTTTGAAGTGGAGAACCATAAAAACTGGAAATTCCCAGAACATATCAGAGTACAGAAAGGGCAATCAAATGCCTTCAAGATCTTTATGACGTTTGTAAAAAGGAGAAACTTCAGCTTCGATTTATTTTATCTAACGAAACATATTAATTCTTTGTTATGTTAAAAATTTGCTAACAATCAACACCCTTTTTTCTTAAACAGTTATTTAAAATTGAAATTAAACCAATAAAGTTAAAAATTTGCATTGTTTTTAATGTTGTATGGTATCGAATGCTTGTAGTGGCCTCTGTCTTAAAATAGCCTAGTTTTGAACCTTCGCATAAAGCAATTTCAATTCAGTAATCTTTAAAATGTATAAATACACTTTTATTCCACTCTGTCTTGCGTTTACTAAGATTTAGGTAGCGGAAATCCTGAAGTGTGAATCTAGTGCCACCTAGTGATTATAGTTTTAAAAGCCCATAACTCCGAAACTACTTCAACAAGAAATATGAAATTTCAGATATACTATTCCTGCATTGCATTGAGTCAGCACACCAAGTTTGGTAAAAACTTGAGCAGGCGTTATGAACCCCACTATAATTTTGCATGACTTGGGTCAGAAGTGGTGATCGATTTCTTAAGTTGGGATGATATTTTTTTCAAATAAAGCAAAATAAACGTTAGCTTCCTGACTTCTATGAAATTATTCATCGAATTATAGTATAGAGTTATTAGGTTGTGAAAAAGCCATAACCCTAATATATATATATATAATATATATATATATATATATATATATATTCATAGTAGTATTTATAATATTGTTTAAGGTACAACTTTCTGAATGGCTTGGATATCCACCTACAAATCGAAGTTAAGCTGTTTCGTATGGTGTCAGCAGCTTTCTGCTTGTGGCCACATCAATTACTAGCCAACGGTTCAGACCAGGAAGATGCGTGATATAGCTTATCATTGTAGCCATTTAATACACAGTAAAACCTTAGAATATTTACGTTTGTGAGATAAGTTAGTGTATATTTCCCGTGTTTGTATCTCGGATAAACGGTAGTCTACATTGGATTGGTTGTTCGTAATACATTGTACGAAAAGGAAACCTCCCGGGTTACTTCAACAATCTACAAGATCAATTGTTCTCAAATGGGGTCCATACGATCCTTGGAGGTCCGTGTAAAATTTTTAGGGGTCCACGCGAGCAAATGTTTGATTTAAAAGCATTTATTGCAAAAAACAGCTAGGTTTTCTTTCTCTAACGTTTTATTTACATAGTTCAACTTTTGCAAGTTATTGTGAGAGAAAAAAAATAGGAATTTTGAAAGAAGCGTCTTTTAAACTAGTTTTTACGCATCGAATGGCTTTGGTGGGAGGGGGCACTAGAATAGAATAGTAATCAAAGGAGTCCATGGGCCAAAAAGGATTGAGAAGCACTGTACTAGATTATGGAAGGGGCAGTTTCCGTCATCATATATAATACTTGTTTTAAAAGACCAAAAATATTAGAATGACACAATTGGGTGCAACTGTTTTGACACCAGCGATCTGGCACAGCTGACTGGACAGTCGACCTGTTTGGTCGAGAGTACTTTTTGGAGCTGGAGCTACATGTACGTACACGCATGTGCGCAGAGACATACACATACACATAGAGAGAGTGGGAGGGAGAGAAAAATAGAGAGAGAGACATTATAAGTTATTAATTGAACACGATTGACATAAACACTACCACCCCTCTTAATCATAAAGAGAAATATGTTCACACACATAAACAGAAAGAATGATTGGAAGGAGGGAGGGAAGAGAGAGGAAGGGAAGAAAGAGGAGAACGAGAGAAACATTAAAGCGACTAAAATATTAAAAAGACCTGTTATCAAATAAATCACAATCAAAAAGCAGCGGCAAAACAGCTACGCCAAGACGTCCCATAACCAACGATTTATACTGAGAGCTATTTCCTCAAATCTACATCTCCGCTCCTTTATAAAAGCGTTAACTTTGTATGAAGTCAAAAACACCATTACATTACGTGTTTTCAGATAATAT
Source organism: Octopus sinensis (assembly GCF_006345805.1). Taxonomy (NCBI): domain Eukaryota; kingdom Metazoa; phylum Mollusca; class Cephalopoda; order Octopoda; family Octopodidae; genus Octopus; species Octopus sinensis. The sequence continues at coordinate 138,191,072 of NC_042998.1, read as the reverse complement.
TTTGTAGCTTTTTTACGCTACATTTCTGGAGAGAAAAAGACAAAATAGAGAAAAAGAAAATATAGAGAAAGAATAAAAGCAAGAGAAATATAAAAGAAAAAGAGGAACTGATTCAATTTTCACCATTCATACCTCTTCCAAAGATGTTTTGTACAGCAAAACACCAAAAGGTCAACTTGCAACATTAAACTGTGACTAAAGATGCTTAGGTTTAACATTATTTTTTCTTCTCCAGATTTATCTTTATTATTTTTCTCCTCATATTTTTTCTTGCAGCTCATAAATCATGCATGCATTTATCATGCATGCATTTGTATCTGTAGGTTTATGAATATTTGTGCGCATATATGCATCTACTTACATATGTTAGTATGCATGCGTGAGAGGGAGAGAGAGAGAGAGAGAGAGAGAGAGTGTGTGTGTGTGTGTGTATAATGTTCTCGCATGATTATTCGCGTCCGAGTGGGCGCATCTTGCTACTTGCTTGCACGCGTTTCCATAGGATGAGGCGTATGTATGTGTGTATAAGTGAATGTGTCAACGAGAATGTGATCATGTGTGCAAGTATGTATGCGTGCATATGCATATATATCTATCTTTGAATGTCTGTATTTGCTGAAATCTGTGCATGTGGATTATGCATCTTTATGTACAAATATAATCAAATATATGCATGTGTTTGTGTAAGAGTGTATATATATATATATATATATATATATATATATACATATATATATATATATATATATATATATATATATACATGCGCGAACACACATTCAAATTCATACACCAACGCATGCACACACACACACAAATGCGGATAAGATGAAAAACAGTTTTATGCTATGTATTATGTGTATGAGTGTGTGCCTGTATGTGTATGTGTACTATATGTGTGCGGATGAGCATATATTGGGTATATGCGCGTGCATGTTTGCATGTATGTGTCTATATGTGTGTATGTATATATATATATATATATATATTATATATATATATATATATATATATATTATATATATATATATATATATATATATGTATATATATATATATATATATGTATATATATATTGAAGTATGTGATTAAGGCAATGCCGTGATTTCGCTTTCTTTTCTATAATTTTCCCCGCATATCTTCATTTCTTTCTCTATTTCTTTCCTTGTTTTCTTTCTATATATCTTTTTCTCCGTCACCATTGCTTCTTTTTTTCTTTTGTCTTGAATTATCTCTTATTTATTCATTTATTTATTTATTCGTTTTCCTTATTTTTCACTGCCTTGTCTCTTAGTTGCAATACTTGACATGATACCAAAAACTGGACATAGAATATGTCAATCCATTATTCATGTTCCATCCTGTATTTCACACACGCACTTTCACACAAATGTTTTATACACACGCACACAAATACAAGGTATATATGCTCATATATTCATCTGCATACACATAAGCACATACTCATACACACGCACAAATCCTTCTGTCTCACAAAAACACACATCCTCTTACTCCCTCACACACACGCGCACAAAATCGCGTGTACACACATGCAGAAAGATAGAGGTCATGACCTCCTGCTGTTTATATATCACCAAGGCAGGGAGAGAACACATTTTAGATTATATCAGCTCCTTGGTTTTCTACAAAGTAGCTGGTAGAATCGCTAGCGCATCGAACAAAATACTTCAGCAGCATTTCTTACTGCTCTTTACGTTCTGAGTTCAAATTCCGTCGAGATTGGCTTTGCCTTTCAACCCTTCGGGGTCGAAAAGTCAGACTACAGTGGAATAGACTAACTCCCTTCCCTCATCCTTGAAATTAGCATCATTCCAGTTTTAGTAGGAATCAACTGACACTCTGTTACAACTGAGTTTTTTACCCACTTTTTACCCGCTTGATCAGACAATTCTGGGCGAACTGAATTGCAAGAAAGAACAATGTTAACTATGTCGCTTGGTATTCCTCGGTGTCTCTCAGCTGGTTGTTAGCCCTGCAGAAAGATTTTACCGCTTCTCTTAGTTTTAGCTGCTATAGTGGAAGGTTTGTGAGTATAACGTACAAATATCAGGGATACTTCTATGCAGTGCTTAAAACATATAAGAAATCTATATATTTTGGATCTGAAATGCTTCCGTCATGTACAGCCTGCAGTTTTGTGTTTCATTATTGCTGTAAAGTGGGTTCCTTCCACTGGTGTGATGTGTGACTGCCGTTGTACTGTAGTTGCTGTTTTACGCTAGTAGTCACAATGGTTACTAGTCATCGGATACCGCTGTATCTCTTCGTACCAGAGTAGTAAAACACAAACTTCTGTCTTACTATCGCTGATAGCTCCATAAGACACCGACTAGAACTGTCGACTCTCAACTCTTCGACTCTCGACCCTCTATTGACGACCGTCTACTGGTCTATTTATAATGAACCTATCCTACCACTTTTTTTACCGGGAGGAGTACAGTTTCACAATATAACATCTCCCCTTTTAATTATCTTATTTAACAATCAATTTCTTTTATTCACCCTACCTCCTCCTTTTTATTCATTAGTTTTTATATACTCAATATTTTTTTTTCTTCTTAAGGTCTACTTTTAGGAATTCAGTGTTCTTCCTTTTCTTTGTACATGTGGTTTCGAATTCTTTTAACGGTGTTCGGACCAGAAAAGTGTCATATAACCAATCCATCGGTATTTCTACTCTTGTTGGTTTATTTTCTATGACTCTTTCCTTAAGTTGATTTCTGTCTCCTTTCCATTCCATTTCTACTTCTTACACCATACATCATTCTGCCTATGTATGTTACAATTCTTCCCTCTTCCCAGTATTACTTGCCATTTTTTTTGTATATTCTTATATATACCTTATCACCAATTCTAAAGAATTTTGGCATGTCTTTACTAGCACGTATTACCCCCACCCCCGGTAACAGTTTATCAAATACTGACTTCATCTTTCAGGCAAACATTAATTCTGCTGGTGAACTTCCTTCTGGCGCATTTGGGTTCGGAGTTACCCTATATTCCCTTGAGAATTGTTGAAACGCGACCTTGTCCGTGGCTTCCTTATTAGCTTTCATTAAAACTCTCTTAAAAGTCCCCACGAATCGTTCGGCCCTTCCATTCGGTGTAGGGTGATATAGAGCTATAGTTTTATGTTCTAACGTGAGCACCTCGCATAATCTTTTAAACTCACAGGATTCATACTGTGTTCCGTTATCAGAAACAATTATATCCGGTATACCAAATCTTGCGAACAGCTCGTGTAAGAAGTTTATTACCGTATATGAGGTTGGTCGTTTACACTTCGCGACCTCAGGCCATTTTGTGTAGCAGTCTACTACTATTAACTAATAATATCCATTTACCGGGCCTGCAAAATCGATATACAATCGGAACCATGGTACTTTCACTTCCGGTCAAGGACCACATTTTGTAGTAGGTAGTTTTGCTGCCAGCGCACATCCTCTGCAGCCTTTTACCAGGTTCTCAACCTTCTTGTTCATGCATGGCTAGTATACGAAACTTCGCATCAGCACTTTCATTGTAGAGATGCTTGATTGTCCCACATGGAACTCTTTTAGCATTATCTTCTGTAATAACTGTGGTATGACCACCCTCTAAGCGTACATAAGTACACCATCACATATAGAGTAACGCTCACAGTTTGGCGGTTCTTTGCATCAGGCCTTTCTTTATTTCCTTTTGTCGACCACATTTTTTTTTTGTCTCATTAATAAATTTGTCATTTCTCGCATCTTATTTCCTCCAAAGTTACTGGTACTTCACACATGATGTTCAACATCACTTTTCCATTAAGTCTGCACAAGATTTTTGCTTCTTTTTCGTCGGGTAATCTAATTTTCCACGTGAATTTGTTTAAACTCTTCGCGTGAATGTTTTTTTTCACTCTGCGTAAATTTATTTTTCCTCGTCGCCACTGTTGTAAAATGGGTTTCAACTGATGTGATGAGTGACTGCCGTTGTCCTGTAGTTGCTGTTTTACGTTAGTAGCCACAAGTCATCGGATACCGTTGTATCTCTTCATACTGGAATAGTAATAATCTAACTTCTGTCTTACTATCACTGATAGATCCACAAGAACTGTCGACTCCCGACCCTCTCTTAACGACCGTCTCCTGGTCTATTTATAATAGCTGTCTCCTACCACTTGTTACCAGGAGAGGTATACAGTTTCACTATACAATAGTTATTATATAGGATGGATTTGTCCACATTGTCTTCTCGTCAGACCTGGTCCCTCTCAATATCTAAACGAATAATGACAGAGAATGAATAGAATTGGTCGTAGAGTCGGCTTTTGAATGTTTACCTTCGGTGGGGTTTGAACTCAGGGCGAAAGGATCATAACTAAATGCTGCAAGAGGCGCTAACGAGTCTGCTACTCAACCATACATACACACACACGTATATATATATATATATATATATATATATATATATATATATATATATATATATATATATATATATATATATATATATATATATATATATATATATATATATATATATATATATATATATATATTTAGCAATTAAGGACAACTACTTAATAAGGAAAACTTAACAAGAAATTGTCAGGTAGATAGCGTAAAAACCTCATAAGAGAAAAAATTTCGAAAATAATTATTTCTTATTGAACATATTAATTTATATATAGAGGGCATTATACATACATGCCAGAAGGCATTATACATACATGCCAAACGCTAAGAGGGACAATTAGTCATTTCTACCAAAAATATTACTAATCCCACCGAATGTCTTACTTTGAAAAATTGCATTCGGTGGGATTAGTAATATTTTTGGTAGAAATGACTAATTGTCCCTCTTAGCGTTTGGCATGTATGTATAATGCCTTCTGGCATGTATGTATAATGCCCTCTATATATAAATTATATATATATATATATATATACATATATATATATATATATAATATATATATATATATATATATATATATAAATATATGCCGACTGAAACTGCGCTTGCGCGGTGAATTTTAAAAATTATAATGTATAACGATGAGACACGTGTTATTCGTCTCTTAATCATATGTTAGTGTTGTGGTGCGTTCAGTGATGAGAAATTCGCCTAGCAAATAATTTTATTTGCTAAAAAAATTTTGAAACCAAGGTCTGACCGGATTAGAATAGCAAGGTAAAACAGTGTTTTTATTTTTCATTCCTTTTGAAGATTGCTCTTAAATGTGGTTTTGGTCGTTTTGACTACTTCTTCTAGCGTGTAAAAACTGCCTGTTGAAGGCAGTATTCTCTTGTGTTTAAATATACACTATATATATATATATATATATATATATATATATATATATATATATATATATATATAAACTCTCACCTTATTTTCAGGGTATGATGGAAAGTGTCAGCTTATTCTTTGTAAGCCTAGTACTTATTTTATCAGTCATTTTTGCCGAACCGCTAAGTTACACGGACGTAAACACACCAGGATCGGTTGTGAAGCTATGTTGGGGGACAAACCAGACACACAAACACACACACACACACACACACACACACCACGCGCGCGCGCGCGCGCACACACACACACATATATATATATTATATACGACACGCTTCTTCCAGTTTCCGTCTACCAAATCCACTCACAAGGCTTTGATCGGCCCGAGGCTATAGTAGAAGACACTTGCCCAAGGTGCCATGCAATGGGACTGAACCCAGGACCATGTGGTTGGTAAGCAAGCTACTTACCACACAGCCACTCCTGCGCCTGATGATTTTTGTGGGTGTTCTATCTTTACATTTGTACCAATCTTCTTGAGCCATGTTGATAGTTGAGTGCTGATACTTCCAAGTGCACCAATCACTGCTAGTATCACGTCCACTCTCTTCATCGCTCACAACCTGAGTATTTCCCACTTCAAATTGTCATAGTTCTTCAGTTTTTCATCTTTCTCTTTGATCCTGTTGTCACCCAGGACATGCTATGTCGATTATAACGCAAGTTTTTTCTTCTTTGTTCATCACAACAATGTTAGATTTCCGATGTCTGATCTGATGGTCACACTGAATCATTGCAGCCCACAGGATATTGCAGTGTTCATTCTCGGTAACTCCTGCGATTTGGTTCTACAGTATTTCTTCTGACTCGTTACGTTCTGAGTTCTATTCACGCCGAGGTCAACTTTACATTTCATCCTTCATGGTCGATAAAACAAACTACCAGTCATACTCTGAGTCGATAGTACCGACAAAGCCACTTCCATTAGAATTGTTGGCTTGCATCTAAATGAGAAATCCTTAACCATTATTAGAAATGCCATTAAAACCGTCATTTTAAGATCATTTTTAACACCACCACCACCACCACCACTACTACTACTACTACTACACTACTACTACTACTACTACTACTACTACTACTACTACTGCTTTTGCTGCTGCTGCTGCTGCTACTACTACTACTACTGCTGCTGCTGCCACTACTACTACCACTATTATTACTACTGCTGCTGCTACCACTGCTGCAGCCACTACAACAACCCCCACCACCATCACCACCCCCACCGCTATTATTACTACCACCACCACCACTACTACTACTATTGTAGCTACTGCTACTGTTGATGCTGCTGCTACTACTAATACTACTACTACAATTCCATTGTCTCGACCACGGTCGAACAATGATGATGATGATGACTACTACTACTATTATTACAACCACCGCTTCTACAACTGGAGATACCGCTACTGCAGATGCTACTACTACCACTACTACTAACCCCACTACTACCACCACTATTACTACTACTACTATTACGACTACCATCACTACAACTGTTATTACTGCTGCTACCTATTAGTATCACTGCTACCGCTACTGTGGTTGCAACTAACACATTTCTATTAGTATTGTTGCTATCAGAAAACGGGCGTTTCGGTTAACAAGAGCTCGATTCAATAAGTGCATTTTAATCCTCTCCTTTGCCATTGTAACTCTGACAACTTTGACAACCATGATTGAAATATTAGCTGAAATCATGAGACTCAACAGGTTGTGATTAATTTAAAAATCGAAGTTTTTAAAAGGGAAATTAAGTCTTATCTTGTCCTAACCAATCCATATTTTACTCATATTATAGTATTTTATTACATTTTCTTCTTCTTCTTCTTCTTCTTCTTCTTCTTCTTCTTCTTCTTCTTCTTCTTCTTCTTCTTCTTCTTCTTCTTCTTCTTCTTCTTCTTCTTCTTCTTCTTCTTTTCCTCCTCCTCCTCCAACTACTACTACTACTACTAACTATGTGCACACTTTGATGCTGCTGCAGTTGTTGCTGTAGTTGTTATTGCAGTGGTCTTTGAAAATAGTATTGCACATCATCATCATCATCATCATCATCATCATCATCATCATCATCATCATTATTATTATTATTATTATTATTATTATTATTATATTATTATTATTATTATTATTATTATTATTATTATTATTATTATTATTATTATTATTATTATCATTATTATTGAGTGAGAGAGCAGTGCATGCCATCAAAGTGACACTGGGGTAAAATATACGAAGCCCAGTATACCCATCATGACTACCCGTCTGATAAGGGTACACCAAGCACATGCATCACAACCATATGTGCGCGATATGGTGATCTCATATCAAGATAAACAGCACATGACTTTACAGGTGGGTCCAGTTAGAATTTTCTTCTGGTCGAGTAACCCATACCGCTCAAAAGGTCCCTGAATAAGGGATGTTTAAGGATGTTGAAAGAAACACCTATGTTTCCAAAGGTGAATTATTCAAACCCTGAAGGATCCCACTCAACACATGGCTATGATGCTCCACCGCATGATCGTCGTACCTTACCCTATTTCGTAACTAATCAAGCTGGAGCGCTCACTCTTCGGATTTCTGTGGAACGGGCAGATTCCGCTCGTCAGACAATCCATCTGCTGTCAGAAACCGCTGAGTGGAGGACTCGGCTTGCCGTAGCTAACGATGCTGAGGCTGCGACACCCTCAGCGTTTTCTTAACGCTGAGCAGGTGTGGTCGCCGTTTATCAAACAGGGTTTATGGCACTTGTCTCATTAACGGAGCTACAGTCCTCGATCAAACATAAACCGAGAAAGAGAGCTTGGCACCAGAAGCGTTGCTAAGTGCTCACAGCCCCCTGCCAATCGGGCAAAATGGTCAGTAAAAGTTCCACATTGGAATTCTATAGGATATTAGTAGCGGGCAAAAGCGACGACGTCCTCGGGAATACTCTGGGCATCGGAAGGGATAATTTAACTGGTCTTTTCCAAGGTCAGCGGATAATTTCAAGAAATCTTTGGCCAGACACTGTTACCGAGGAGCTCTGCCAGTTCGAGACAAGCTGTACAGGCAAAACTGTTCTTGATGTGCGCATGGTGACAAAACCGTTCTGCATGCACTAGTCCAGTGCCCGGGAATTGCTGACTTGTGGAACTTTGTTGAACAGTTGTTGACGCGTGTAGGACGGATCCGGTTGTCAGTCGAATCCACTTGAAAAAGAAAGTGAGGATGGAGAAGGAAGTGTTGACACCCCAACACCTCACCCACCCACCCACAATATTTCTGTTGAAAGGTGGGTAAATGTGGAGAGGATAGCCCGTGTGAATGGGCCTGCGCTGAACATACACTTGTGAAGCGGAGAAGATGAGGAAAGAGGCACTTGCTGAGGTTGCCCTGGCAGTCGGGATGTCCCTTGTAGAACCTCCGCTTTGAAGGAATTTTACTGTTGAATTTTTGTTGTTAATTGTTCTTGCTTTCTTTTTAATGCACGAATTATTGTGATAGGCCCCATTTGTCGCGTGTCGAATTGTCCCTTTTTATTTTGTGTTCGGCCCTTGTGGTCAATATAGAAAAGATTATTAGTATCGTTGTTGTTATTATTATATTTTTATTATTATTATTATCATTAATAGTAGTTATATTATAGTATTTTATTACATTTTCTTCTTCTTCTTCTTCTTCTTCTTCTTCTTCTTCTTCTTCTTCTTCTTCTTCTTCTTCTTCTTCTTCTTTTCTTCTTCTTCTTCTTCTTCTTCTTTTTCCTCCTCCTCCTCCAACTACTACTACTACTACTACTACTACTACTACTACTACTTCTACTACTACTGCTGCTGCTGCTGCTGCTACTACTACTACCAATACTACTACTGCAACTACTACAGAAAATGAAAGTTCATCCTTGCCCTTTCGCTTCGTGAAATTTGTCTTCTACAAATTTGCATAAATTTTTTAAAAATATAAATATTTGAAAAGAACTAAAAGAGAAAAGCCGCATCTCTCGCCATTCATCATCTGATGTACTTAGCCTTATTTCAAATTTAAATAGAATAACATTTTAAAACGACCGGCCTTTACTCTGTGTATCATATTCAACCTGTATTGAATTTGAGCAGAATCGAATTAATCGAATGAATAGGGGACAGATTTATATTTATTTATTTATCTATTTTAATTGCTTTTGATTACTAATTTCCGATCAAAAGTTCACGAGAAAAAGTAGTAGTAGTAGTAGTAGTAGTAGTAGTAGTAGTAGTAGTAGTAGCAGCAGCAGCAGCAAAACTGCTGATCTCAGATGAGTGTCGTTTCATGACATTAATCGGAAAGGGGGTGTTTGCAGAATGAAGTGTTTGCCGGTAAATGAGATAAACAGATAGAGAGGTAGATAGAAAACGAGAAAGGAAGAGAGAGAGAGAGAGAGAGAGAGAGAGAGAGAGAGAAAGGAAGAGTCAAACAGACAGACAGACGGACAGACGGATAGATAGATAGATAGATAGATAGATAGATAGATAGATAGATAGATAGATAGATAGATAGATAGACAGACAGGCAGACAGACAGACAGAAAGAAAGATAGATAGATAGATAGATAGATAGATAGATAGATAGATAGATAGATAGATAGATAGATAGATAGATAGATAGATAGAAAGATTCAGATTGAGATGAAAGGGGCAAGTGAGTGTGAGAGTGCGTGAACTGGATGAGAGATGTATCTGTCCCTGGAGAGGGCACTGTCAATCGTAGTCTGGCTTTCTCTACAGGTATAATTGAACTCGACAATGCAAACTAACAAATTTAATCATCAATTCTACTTTACAGTGATTTATACGAGTTGTAGTGCCTATTTAGAGCGGAATCCATCAAATTTAGATAATATAGATTGGTGAGACCGACACGATTGACGTCTGCTGGTCGGGAGTGTTTTGTGAAAGCTTTACAGACAGAACACTCTAGCAAACGGCAGTTATATGACTGAAAAGACTGGAGAAAAAATAGGTCCCAAGGCAATGCATTTCAGTGATGTAGATAGGGGAAGCTAAGATGAAGCCAACGGGTTGGCTGGTGTGACAGAAGTACGCAATTAGTAAATCCTGACGAACAAGGATTGCTTTTTGTGCTGGTTTAGCTCTTTAGTTGTACAGGACTGCCTCACTTTACGAGACCCCGAGTTTACGAGTTTTAGTTTTCAAGCACACAATCCAAATTTTGAACGAAGTGCAAAAGTTTCTACTATCATAACACATGCTCCTGCGTGTTAGGGAGAAATTTATAGAGAGCCAAAAGAAGGCTTCTACGCAAACAACTCTAGGCTTGTTTTTTTAAAAACAAATCTACAAGTGTGCCTACGAGTGTTTGAGAATCGGTGATCGAGTCTACAAGTGATGATATGCAAGCATTTAATTATGAGTATTATAAATTTTATGGATAAAATATTTTTCTGGGAACGATTTACGATTTATAACATTGCTACAATGGGAAATTATTGCTCTGTTTTATGAGTTTTCACTTTACGAGGAGTATCCGGGAACAAATTAACTCGTATATCGAAACATTACTGTACAATGTCAGTAAATATACAGCGTTGAGGCATTTGGCGGTCTTTAAAAGGAGACCAAGTCTATTGTTATACTGCCTTAGATATACAATATACGTCGAATACTTGTGTTCACACATTCTCATACACGTATATACTTATACATCCCTCCTTAATACAAAGGTCCACGTGCGTGCAAAGACACGAACATGGACACGCGCATGCACAGACACAGTGTTGTTATTTCTCGGTTCCGTCAGTAAACAGTCAGCAATTTGAACAACAAACTAAGCTTGTTAGTGCGTGTGCATCTGTCCGTATGTGTGTGTGTTTGTATGCGTGTGTGTATGTGTGTGTGCGTCGTGTATGTATGTGCGTGTTAACGTGAATTGTATTTATTGAGTAACAAGATTAACTTAGCTTTCCATGTTACTTCAATTTTCGTGGGCGTAACAAAACACGACCGGCTCTTCGGATATGAGACAAAATGAATTTTAAAAAAGGCGAGATGGCTTCTTTCTTACATGAGATCGTATTTTGAAGCATTGACAAATTTAAAAGCAAGCCTTTTTATGAAATTTCTCGTTTTTCATTTAACGTTCTTTTCTCTTCTATTAAAGACCGTGTATTGACTTTCCGAGTATTTCAAAGGTAGATTGAGGCGACTAACTTCTGATTAAATTGCTTATACTAATCGAAATACCAGTGTTTCAGCAGACACAGCGACCCACCATGCTATAGGTTTCATTGATGTCTAATTAGTGAAGAACGACTGTACATAGGCATAAAAAGCATAGAGTTTGTGTTATCATCGAAGTTGTTTTTACTTGGTTGTTATGTTTCAAGTCGACAGCATATCTTGCGCAAAAAAGTTAAGCAACAACTTATATGAAAATGTAAATGAACAAGAACAACCTAACACTTCCAACAAACTGTTGGAATAAAATAATGGCTCACCAAGCCGAAATTTATATCCGAATTAAATTCATATAGGAAATAATCTTTCAGCAGTGTAAATATGTCCAGGCATAGCTGTATGACACTACTGTCTCTCAAATGCTTATAACTTTTATATACTTTTGTCAGCGGATTCTTAATGGCTTTGGGGTGGTTTTATACCATATATAAAAAAATATGCTTTGACAAAATAGCAATGCTTCCAGCGTATTCTATGTCAGATTATTTAGAAAGGATAATTTGATTATATTTGGAGATAAAATGGTTACACGGACATTACACTTTTCAAACAAAATTTTTTGCGAATTAACAATAGCAGAAGGGGCTAAGAAATCCATTTTAAATCATATTTCTCTAACATAAAAACATACATCATTTAACACATTTATTGATAGCATTAATACGCTGAAAGCTATATCAAATCCCAAAATATAGTTTTGCTACTACTACTACTACTACTACTACTACTACTACTACTACTACTACTACTACTACTATACTACTACTACTACTACCAAAACATCCACCACAGTCAAAACAACACCCACCACCATCACCAATACACTACTACTATAACAACAACTGCTGCTGCTGCTACTACTACTATTACTACTACAACTACTACTACTACTACTACTACTACTACTACTACTACTACTTATCAGCAGCTTGTGAGCAATAAGCATCAAAATCGATCACAGACACTCATACCTTAAAACTTTACAGACACAATTGTTAGTTTGAAGCAATATTTGGTTTTGAAAATTTTGAAGAAAGTATACGGAATGCTGTTGTTTACAGAAAATCTGTGGCATACGTCACAGAATGTACTCTAGTTAGAATATGCAATAAGACAAACAGTAGCGTGATAATTATTGTGGTTCAAAATCAACAACAAATATTAATCGCTAAAATAAAAAATCAACAATATAGTTAACATGTGATATCAGAATTTTTACAACATCGAAATAGTTTTAATTATCTTTACCCAGTTTGCTGTTAGAAAGGATTATAAAAACATTTTTGTTTTAGAAGTATGATTGAAGAGCGGTATGATTGCCCGGTCAAGGAATCTCTTGGAAGGAGAACTACTCAAAGCAGGTATGTCGATTAATAATAATAATAATATAATAATAATAATAATAATAATAATATAATAATAATAATAATAATAATATAATAATAATAATGATAATAATAATAATAATATATAATAATAATAATAATAATAATAATATAATAATAATAATAATTATTATTATTATTATTATTATTATTATTATTATTAGTATTATTATTATTATTATTATTATTATTATTATTATTATTATCCTCAGCTTATTTTGCTTGGTATGATGGAAAGTGTCAGTTGTCCACAGCCAGCAGACTAAGGTGTCACTTGTTTACTGGTCATGCTTCAAGAACATTGCGAAGAATTCTTGCAGTTCCAAGCAATGCTGATTTTTGTAGGTGTTCTACCTTCACACTTGCACCGATCTTTTTCAGCTATGTTGGTAGTTAAGTGCTGGTACTTCCATGTGCAGAAATTACTATTGACTTCACGCCTACTCTCTCCATTGACCACAACCTTCATATTTCCCACTTTATTCATTACAACAATGTCCGGTTTCCTATGTCTGGTCAGGTGATCGCACTGGATCATTACATCGTACAGGATTTTGCAGTTCTCATTTTCGATGACTTCTTCTGAGGTTTGTTCGTACCACGTCTTTGCTCTTTGTAGGCCGTAATTTCCACAGAGCTCCCAACAGATCGTTCTTGTCACATTGCCTGGTGTCATTTGTATTCGCGTGCCAATTTCGGGTATTCGCTAACGATGTACCATACCGTTTCACCTCTTTCACCACGCATTCGGTATTTGTAGCTATCGGTAATGTTGTCAAGTCTGCACTTCATATAATTGGTCCTTAATGTTTGCTCCTGAGCTGCGCGTATGAGTGCTTCTGGCTCTATTTTCAGGTCACTCTTCCTCATCCGTAGCCACCGGTCCTCTGTATCTGTCTTCGCATTCAGATCTTTTGTAAACTGACCGTACATTTTTTCCTTCCATGCTTTTTCTTTTCTCTTTCTTTTTTTTTTTCCCTTTCTTGTTTAAATTTTTCTTTAGTTACGCAATTTTCGGTTTTGATGAGGTCGGCTTTATTCGTATATTTTCAGCCCATCTGTGTCACTCTTAGGATGGAAGGCTTTGTGTACTGTCAACATTTTTCTGGCCTTGGTATCCATTTTCTTCCTTTGTCTCTTTTGCCATTTTGTAATTTCCCGCTCCATACCGAAGTGATGCTGACGTCCACGTATTAACTGCTTGGATTTTATTCCATCCAGTCAATTTTGAGCACAGCACCAGCCCCAGTCTTCGGAAATACTTCTTCCTTAGTTGCTCTATCATTTCCTTTTCCATTATCTAGTTGTACTCTAGTACACCAAGGTATTTGTAGACTTCTGCTTCAATTTACTTAATCAAGTCTCTAAGGGACTGTATCTTGACTCCTTTTAGGTAGATTACTCCGTATTTCTTCAGTCCAAATTCCTTTCTAATAACAGTACTAAAACAGTGGACCGTGTTCACCAAGGAACTCACTTCTGTCTCATCTTTGTCATAGTTTCAAATCATCCATGAAGAGGAGGTGGTTAATTGTCTGGGGTTTATACATTAGTTGGTACCCCGGGTTCATTTTCCTGTGTACCAAGGCCAGGGGTATCATGCAGACAACGAAAAGCAACGGATATAAGCTATCACCTTGGAAAATCCTTCTTCTGATACCCAGGATGCCCAAGCTTTTTTCTGTAAGATGTCAGTTCAGTTTTCCATTCCACCATACTTCTCTTCAGGAAATACGTTACAATCCTCGCAATTCCAAACAGATCTAAGCACCCGATGATCCACGAATGTGGAATCATATCATAAGCTTTGCGATAGTCAATGCAGGCCATTCCCAGATTTCTTTGTTTACAATCTTGCATTACCATTTTGCCTATTAGTAGTTGATATTTAGTACTTCTGCATCTCTTTATACAGCTTTATTGTTCCGGCGGTAATATATCGTTCTCATCAAGAAATTTATACAGTTCTTCTGCAATTCCTCCTAACAGTAATTTCCACATTACCGGGAGGCAGGATATTGGTCTGTAATTGTCAGCAATATTTCCCTTCAGGCACAACATCGTTCGTCCTTTTTTCAACCAGTTTGGGATTTCATCTTCTCCATCGATCCATGCATTAAATTGTTCTGCGATCAACTTATGGCAACTATTGAACCTTTTCATCCAAAATCCCTGTACATCAGCAGGTCCTACTGCTTTCCATTTGCTTATCTTTTTACTCATATTTTTGATAATGTCTTCTGTGAAGTAAATAGCCTCTTGCTGAGGATAAGAAGCTGTCTGCTTCAGGCTGAAAAACCATTCAGCTTACTCCATATCTTAAACCAAAAAAGCACCAGGGACTAATCTTTTACGTTTTTTATCGTCATTTATCTCTTGATAAAATCTTTTTTTGGCCAGTTCTAAACAATTTGTTTTGCTGGAATTGCTTAGTCCGTTGCTTTTTTCTTTTTTTTGCATGTATGCGCTGCCTCCGTTCTTCAATTACAACATCCAGGCTTTTTGTATCGACACCATAATTTTTTCCTTACTTTTTCGAATTTCTATTCATTCTTAAGTTCCCCATTTCTTTTCCTGACAAGTACTGACACTACACTGTTCCACCACGGTTGTTTATTTCCTCTCGCTGTTCTATTCTCAGTAGTTCTCAACACCACCCTTTCCGCCACAATCCTACAAGCAGCCTTGATAAGATTATTTGTTTGTGTGATGTTTTTTGTTTCAATGTGTCTCAGGACAATATTGACTTTATTCATCGCTTGATTTAGTCTCCATTGGTTAGCCTTCTTAAAGTCACACATAAATCCTGTCCCTTTTGTATTTAATAGATCCATAATTCTGTCTATTATTAATTGTTCTTCATTATCATTATTACTATTATTATTATTATTATTATTATTATTATTATTATTATTATTATTATTATTATTATTATTATTATTATTATCATCATCATCATTATTATTATTATATTATTATTATTATTATTATTATTATTATTATTATTATTATTATTTCAAATTTTTGCCATAAGGCTAGCTTGGGCAAGGTGGGGATGAGCCGATTACATCAACCCCAGTGCGCAACTGGTACTTATTTAATCAACCCCTGAAAGGATGAAAGACAAAGTCGACCTCGGTGGTATTTGAACTCAGAGCATAAAGGGTGAGAAAAAATATCGAAATTTATCATTCATTTTCTTTCTGTACCGTCACTTTGACGATTCTCCAAAAGTCACCAAATGTCACTTTTACAATAGTTGCGCTACTTTAGGTTTTACTCGAAAGTCAATTGTTATAAGAGCAGTAAATAATGAAATTGTTGACACATTGCCTAATTTTTCATTTTGAGTCCAGCCACTTAAAAGTATTTGGCCTTCTTCAAAGTTTTGTTGGTTTTGATAAGAAATGTAAAGCTATTAATACTTCTAGTCGATTTTATTCTTAAAATGTTAGACTGTATACATATTTTTTTTATTATTCTGTAAATGTTAAGTAATTTCTCTTCATAACATCTCCAAATTTCAGCAGCAGCAAATTTCCCCCAAAATAACTAAAATGATACATCATTGACAAATTGTTAATCAACTTATACCTTTGAATGCCTGTATTCCTTACCTTTAATCTTCCCTATAACGAATATAATCTCAAATGTTTTATCATGATGGCCTTAAAACCCTTTTGTTGTATATATCGGAAGAGTAATTATGCCAATAATAAACACACGCACTGGTTCTATTTCATTTCTTTTATTATTATCATTATTATTATCATTATTATTATTATTATATTATTATTATTATTATTATTATTATTATTATTATTATTATTATTTGTAGTAGTAATAGTAGTAGTAGTAGTAGTAGTAGTAGTAGTAGTAGTAGTAGTAGTAGTAGTAGTCTATTAGTTAGCCGTTTAACCAATTAACTAATCGATTGTTTGATTAATAATTTCGATCAATCAATTAGATTCGTCAAAGCCTTCTCTGCTCCAGGTCTGCTTCAGTTCGGATAATTGCTTAAAAGGCTAACCAATTTACTAATTATAATAAAAGTGAAATAGGATCAGTGCATGTGTTTATCATTGGCATAATGATATTCCCGAGATACTACTAGATGTTTGAACAAGAGTTCACATCAAGAATCTTGCAAACCAAATACAAAAAGAAACTTAAAATGGGATTATCACCAGATGGCACTTCAACATGATGATCGATTTTTAACATTTGAAACTAATGGAAGTTTATATTAATTTTGTAAAATGCCTTTTGGTGTTGCAAAACCTGAGTTGCAAATTCTATAATATTACCAGAGGAAAGTGTTAGCAATTAATGACCAATGGGTCTAAATTGAATCTACAACTTAGAGATCTTTTATATCGAAACTACGTTCTGTTAATATTTTAATTATGTGACAACAAACCAACATGACCAAACCCACAATGGTTAGAACCAACAAAAAACAAATCTTTTACTTGTTTCAATCATTGAACTGCGGCTAAGCTGGAGTACTGTCTTGAAGAGTTTTCGTCGAATAAATCGATCCCAATATTTATTTCTAAGTCTAGTACTTATTATGTCGGTCACTTTTTCCGAACCGCTATATTATGGGGTCGTAAAATAAAAAAAAAACCGGTTGTCAAGCAGTATGGGGTGACAAACACAGACACAAAGACACGCAAAGACACACACATATATATACATACATGCATACATACATATATACATACATAATTGAAGACAGATTCTTATTGTTTGCAATGCTACTGCAACTTTTCTATACTTGCTATTTCTTACTTTGGCCCAAGGAGACACATTAAAGGGAATAAAATTTGAAATTAAACTCACATGGTTTTGATCTCTACGAAACATTGAACGTTACCGCTAAATAACAACACATGTTACTGATTCTGCCATCCACTACCCTTTGTCAGCTTAAATATTAAAGCTGATCATAGAAAACAGCATGTTTTCTCTTAAAATATATTGTACTGTAGGAAAATAAGAAACTGGAATGCAAACAATCAAAATAACCCAAAAACAATAAAAGCAGTAATAAGCCTAATATTAAATATATGCATATACATCACAGAAATTTCTACAATCAAAAGAAATTGTTTTACTCTACGCAATCAGCCATTACAGTTTTTTGTCACGTGATTAAAGATGGTCTTGATTTAGCGCGTATTTGCACGAGCCTCTTATTCATTCATTTATCATTTACTATATAAGTATACATTTTTATATTTTATTTAGCAATATAAAATAGAATCGCGTACGAGAAACAAAAATACAAGATTATTATTATTTTTTTCCTAGTGAAAACAACAATTCTTTTATATAATAGTAATGATTTAAAGTATCTATTGTTCAAATACTTTTTTTTAATGCTCCTTTAACGTTATATTTTCTAAATTGTCTTTATTTTTCTCTGCGTGTTGGCTTTATTCTCTGCGTGTTAGCTTTATTTGCTGCGTGATAGATTTACTGTACGGCAGCTATATTTATTTGTTTATTTATTCCAAAATCTTTGATGCCTTTTTACCAACTGAATCTATCCCCTTTCACAACAACTGAATTGATTTGTGTTTTGTTTAATATTTCCGTTCTTTAAAAAAAAAGTTTCAATTATTTCACTCGTACGTATGCATTTATTTTCATGTTTGAAATTGTTTCCAAACATGTAGATTCTATTTTCTCATATTAAAACAGTTTCCACAAATCTTTTTATTTCTTTTATTTCGTTCTTTTCTTGTTTTTGTTTTTATATCAAAATACGTTACATTTTATTCTATATCTTCATTAAATATAGCTAAAATATGCATCAATTTCGTGATAATAGTCATGATTATGATGATGATGAGAAGGAAGAGAAGGAAAAGTAGGGGGGAAGGAGACGAAGAGGAGGAGGACGATGGCGATGACAGTGATGATAATAATAATGATGATGGTGATGATGATGAAGATGATGAAGATGATGATGATGAAGATGATGATAATGATGAGGAGGAGAATGAACCTATTCTTCTTTTTCTTCTTCTTCTTCTCCTCCTTCTCCTCCTTCTCCACCGAGTTAAAAAGTCGGATTAAATAAATATCTTACATTATTAAGTTTTATGCCCTACAATTCGAAATCCAAACCAGAAATAACTTTGTTTTCTTGCCTCTACAAGATCAAGGAATACACTTATGCTAATTCTCACACTTAATTTCATCCTTAGGCAGCGACTGTACCCGGGTTACACTCGATTACGGTGCTTTGACGAGTATTTATTTTATCGACCACAGAATGATGAAAGACAAAGTAGACAATTGCGGAATTTAAACAAAAAACATGAAGAGATGCGACTAAATACCAGAAGGTATTTTATCCGACGCTCTATTGATCATGTGATTCGGTGTACTATAAAAACATCGTCTACAATTTCCGTTGTTTTTTGTATATGTTAAAAATCAGCATTGTTAAATTCATCCAGATATGAAGATAGAGACTTTGAAAGGAGTGGCAGGTCAAAGTGTCCAGACAGTGTATTTCTCCATAGAAATCTGCTACACAAGCGAATTGAAACAGAGCATCAAGCAGTTTCTTCATATACCGCACAAACATGCATGTCTGCACAAATATCGTAGAGAGAGAGAGAGAGAGAGAGAGAGAGAGAGAGAGAGCACGGAATTTTGTCAGTGAACAGGTCGCGGTCTCAAAGCGACGAAAATATTTTGACAAATCAAATTTAAATGTTAAAGTGAATCTAACGGTTTTTGTGTTTCTTAAATGGCTTATAAACATCTTCCACGTTGCAATTGATTTCGTTCCAGCATACGATCTCAGATCAGGTCACTTGCTACGTAAGTACATCTCCGGAAGCAAGCACACAACACAACACACACACACACACACCACACACAACACACACACACATATTATATATATATATATATATATATATATATATAATATATATATATATAATATATATATATATATTGTATATATATATATATATATATATATATATTATATATATATATATATTATATATATATATACATAATATATTTTTAAACCATAAAAAGTGAGGCGGGACGAAAGATGTATTTATATATGAACATGTGTGTGTGTGCGCGTATGTATGTATGTATGTATGTATGCATGTATGTATGTATGTATGTATGTATGTATGTATGTATGTATGTATGTATGAATGTATGTATGTACTACGTACCTACGTATGTATGTTTTTGTATGTATATGTGAAAGTGAATGTGTGTATGTATTCATGTACGTCTGCACATACATATGTATAATGAATATGCAAATGTTGATGAGAACGATTAAACAGCTCCCAATAACGCAATGCTATATACTTCATATACAATGTGATGATCGGAAACGTGAAATTCAAATAAGTACCTGTGAGGTGCCAGCTGTTACCCTTGTGTGTGTTTGTGTGCGTGTGTGTGTATGTGTGCGTACGTACGTGCGCCGTGTGTGTGTGCATGCATGTTTGTGTGCATGCTCGCGTGTGTATATGTACATGTGTGTGTGTATGTGTGTATGTGTGTGTATGTATGTGTGTGTGTATGTGTGTGTATGTGTGTGTATGTATGTGTGTGTGTGTGTGTAAATTTCTGTGATAACGAATTCGTTGTAACGGAAAATTCGTTATAATGAGATCACTCAAAACAAAATCGAGTATTCTTTATGTTATTAAGTTATAAATCCTCGTTTAAAAATGAACAAGAATATATGAATAAAAATCATACATGAAGATAACTGAAATATGAGTGTGTACAGTGTGTATGTCATGTATACATCTATATATGTACATATATAGATGCATACATACAAAAATACATAATACCTACACACATACATACAAAGATTCATACATATATAAAACATAGAAACCTGCACGTATACATACATACATACTACATACATACTACATACATACATACATACATACATACATACATACATACATACATACATACATACATACATACCCTGTTGTTAATGCTGAAATTCCAATGGAGGAGCCTTGGATCTAGGTTAGAAATAAAACTGAATAATGACATACATACATATGTATAGAGTCAATAGAATAGATCCAGAGATGCTCAATATAGAAAATGTGTTGTAGTGCTCAAATGATTTGAACTTACACTCAGAAATCTTTACCGAGTGCTGTGTATGTATGTATGTATGTATGTATGTATGTATGTATGTAAAATAGCCGACAAATTGAATGATTTCTCCAGTTACATATTATAGAGAGAGAAGAAGAGAGAGATGAGTAAAAGAGAGATGCATGGCGATTTCATTATGAAGTGCAGGGTGAATGCTCATACTAGGCTTGCTGTCAAGTAATAAATGAAGGAATACTATACAAACACGCACACCCATTGAGAGATGAAGACCCATAGAAACAGAGAAGTGGGAGAAGGAGTAAATGACACATTATTTAATGAGAAGAGTTATAGAAATGAGAAAAAAGTATAAACTATATCAGTGATTGGCACATTCACGTTCGAATATGCTGGAACATATTCAGAATGAACATGTACGGCATTGTTGTATTTTATTTTGTTATAATAAATATTCTCATTTCGAAAATTAGCATTCATTTCACTATTTGTATAAGCACGAAGAAATTTGATAAAAGTTAAATTATTGTAATTGTGTGTATACCATATTTTCTGATATTACACATGGTAGCAAAATTATACTTCCAAATTTAAGCGTCATATGATGAATATATATATATATATATATATATATATATATATATAGATATATATTATATATATATATATAAGGTATGTATGTATGTATGTATGTATGTATGTATGTATGTATGTATGTATGTATGTATGTATGTATGTATGTATGATGTATGTATGTATTCGCCTATCAGCATCAGCATCCTCATTTAACGTCCATGTTCAATGTTGTCATGGATTGGACGGTTATGAGTGTTTTGGTTGGTTGACACGTGTACAACGAGGATAGGGATCGGAGTTTTTTGTTGTAGCAAGAAATTTTGTCTACTGAGGGCTTAATTACAATATCTACTTTAGCTCTGTTTTACGGATGGATGCCATTCCTAATGCCAACCACATTTTTGTGCCACCTGCACTATTGAGGCGTCTATGCAGCTTGCAGCCTGCAAGCCCTGGGGGAAGTGGTGGGTCACTTTCATGCAGGGGGTTGTCCAGATACGTTTTCCCCCCATTTTCTTTCAGAACAAAACCTTTAATTGAAAAATTAAAAAAAACAAACTTTTATGCTTGATATTTTTTTAAAGGTGTGTATACGTAATATATGTGTGCATATTTCACATGTATGAGTATTTATTTTGACATAATGTGTATGTTTCAGGTATTTAAAAATATTCTTTTCATATATTTTGTTCCATTTTGAAATTCGTCGTATTAACATAGTTTTAAGGAATAAGAGACACTAATCTGAAAAACACTTTTATTTGAATTATAAGAATAATCATTTAATGAAACAAATCAAGACTCCGCTCTCAAAAAGTATTAATAATCAGTAATATTTGGATCGAGCAGATTTAACATGTTGACTTAACAAATCTTCAATTCTAGTCACAAATAGAAAAATGGTATCTGATATTTCAGAACAAGAATACGCTTCCGATAGTGTTATCTTTTGCGGAACAGAAACATCACTTTCCATTTTTTTTCTCATTCTTTTCTAATTTCATAACACAACCGGCTCACAGTCATTTATTTCATGTGACAATAACAACCCATCATTGATAATGTAGAAGGAACATTAGGACGGCGAACTAGCAGAGTCGTTAGCACGCCGGACAAAATGCTTAGTGGCATTTCGTCCGTCTTTACGTTGTGAGTTCAAATTCCGCCGAGGTCGACTTTGCTTTTCATCCTTTCTGGGTCGGTAAAATATGTACCAGTTGAGTACTGAGTCGATGTAATCGACTTACCCACCTACCTCGAACCTGGTGGCCTTGTGCCAAAATTTGAAATCAACGTAAAAAACAATAATAACGAAGAAATTTTTAGATTTTACCTTAGATGTAGTGTGCGTAATTAGTCCTGGTGTTATGGTTTAAGAACTCTTTCGCCAATGTTTCTAAGAATAAGAGAGAGAGGGAGAGAGCGAAGGAGAGAGAGAGAGCGAAAGAGAGGGAGAGGGGGAGAGAGAGAGAGAGAGAGAGAGAGAATTTGTAAATAACACGTTCATTCTCTTTGCGTGTTCATATCTGAATGATGTACGAGTGCTCTTAGAAATACCACCTGGGGTATATGCGGTAGTACGCTTGGGTAGTACCGGTTATGAGTGTTTTAGTTGGTTGACATGTGTACAACGAGGATAGAGGATCGGAGTTTTTGGGTTTTAGCAAGAAATTTTATCTACTGATGGCTTAATTTTCTTTCGGTGAACTGAAATATTCGCTGTAACGAGTTCTTTTGTCTTTCTTTTGATAGGTTTATAACCGAGGATTGAGAAAAATTTCGTTATGCCAAAAGGTTCATTATAAGAAAATATTCCCTGTTTATGTGCGTGTATATACACATGTGTGTGTGTTGGGGGCGGGGGGGGGTAAGTGAGTCTAAATTGTCATTTAAAGTAAGTCAAAGAATAACAAGAGCACACTTACTGATGAAGAGATTCAATACCGAAATATCGATCGAATAAACAGTTTAGCGAAAATTAAACTTCCAGTTAAAATGAACCGTATGTGTGTGTGTGTGTGTGTGTGTGTTTGTGTGTGTGTGCGTATATATGTGTGTGTGTTTGTGTGTGTGGATGGATTGGATGATTGAATGGATGGATAGATGGAGGGATGGATGGATGGAGGAATGGGTGTATTCATGATGAATATATGTATGTATGTGTGTATGGATGGATTAAGGGATGGATGTTTAAATAATGCGTGCTTTTATGTAAGTGCGTGTACGTGTGCACGCACGCGCAGTCTTTGACTATAAGCATCTTAAAGTTTCTAGTTTCTTCTTGCACAATAATAAACTTAAATCTGTTTGACAAATGTCATTGTTTCTTAGGGGAGTAATTGTTAATTTTTTCTTATTTTTCTTTTATCAAAACAAATAAATAATCGTGTTTACTTATGTTTACTTGATTATGTTTCAAATTTGTTTTGTATTCACAATTTCATTTAAATAATTTATATATCGTCTCCGTTTTGTGTTTCTTTCACTAAGATGGCCGAATAAAAATTCGCTTTCCTGTATTTTTGTCATATTTTCTTGCCACTTAAACTTAATTATTTACAATTTGCCAACCAGATATTTTTATTATTATTTATATTACCATCATTATTG
The DNA here is from genome assembly GCF_006345805.1 of Octopus sinensis. Taxonomy (NCBI): domain Eukaryota; kingdom Metazoa; phylum Mollusca; class Cephalopoda; order Octopoda; family Octopodidae; genus Octopus; species Octopus sinensis. The sequence continues at coordinate 138,166,788 of NC_042998.1, read as the reverse complement.
TTAGAAGTTGATATAGCATTAGTAGTAGTAGTAGTAGTAGTAGTAGTAGTAGTAGTAGTAGTAGTAGTAGTAGTAGGAGTAGTAGCAGCAGCAGCAGCAGCAGCAACGGTAGCAGCGGCAGCAGCGGCAGCTGCGGCTGTAATAGTAGTAGCTGCAGTAGTTCTGTGAAGTTGTTCTTGCTCTCACTTTTGAGTATGCATGGAATGTACCCATTTCTTTACTGTTCAGCAGGTATTGTCTGAGTGGTACAATGCAACATTCAACGGCTGTTTGGATTGACCTTATGCTTCTACCACCATCACTTCATCTCACATAGAACGTATCGGTATTGCTGTTAATGTTGCAGTTGCCAGTGGTGGTCAGTATCTTTTTGGTTTTAATGCCCAGCTGCAGATCCCGCCCAATAACCCAAATGTTGGTACAAGCAATGGAGCGGCAAAAGCATTGTGAGATATGGTCTTCTTAAATGCAGACAACTCTGTGTTCCAGATTTTCTTTGAGTCCACACAAGTACTCTTTTGTTATTCTGGCTTTAGTCATAACACCAACGTGTGCAACATTATCGGCGACTCCGAGATACTTATAGTTTTCATCATTAGAGATAGGGGAGACAGATAAGCCATTGATGTACGTGTTCTCTATCAGGTTGATAATCTTTCTTCGCTTGACTATCATGTATGAGCATTTATCTTGACCAAACTGTATCCCTATCTCTCGTGAGAAAATTGTGAGAATGTTGTTCCTGTTACCAGCATATAACCTCAGGTCATCAACAGAAATATCTATGTATGTAAATACGTGCATACATACATACGTATGTATGTATGTATGTATGTATGTATGTATGTATGTATGTTTAATAAAAATCCCTCCTCCTAATGATTTTGTTTTTCATTTCGTGATACACAGCTATCATGCAGAAAATGCCAGCTTCCAAATCCTGTTTTCTGATTAGACAAAATTGCTTAAACTTGAAACTTTGGTAACACTTTTCTGCAACTTTTCTGGAACAAATATATAGCAAAATCGGATTTAACGGGGAAAATTACTTCAATATACCAACTTTGGAAATAATATGTGAGAGCAACAGGGAAGACCCTACAAAAGTAAAGAGACAGACAGTTACAGGACGTCACACAACACACACACACACACACACACACACACACACACACACACACACACATATTTACAAACGTACACACAGGTAGTTACGAGTTTAAAATGGTGTATAGTAGACATATGTATGTATGTATGTATGTATGTATGTATGTATGTATGTATGTATGTATGTATGCATGTATGTATGCATGTATGTATGTATGTTTGTATGAGTGTGTATGTGTGTCTCTGTGTGTGAATGTCTCTTTACGATGGACTGCAGAAAAGCCACCTACCCCTCTCTTCTTAAAGCTAAGTATTCCTCACACACCCCTTTCTCTGTGCTTGTGTGTTGTAGCTATGCATTTACAAAAGTATGTATGCAGCGTCGCGTGTATATTACAGCTGTAATAAAGTTAACATCCCATTTCCACCACTGTTTTCGCCTTCATTGATATAAGTCACCCTCTCTTTGTTATTACCTTACCCTCAGACTAATGCGTTTCGCAACCTTCTCATTTTATCATATGATTCGGCCAAAGAATTGAAATCCAATTAGCCTATTATTTAACTGGATGTTAGTGTAACGTGTATGCAAAGTTTTGTGAATATTGGTTTGGTGATTTAGGCACTAAGATGGTAACAACCAGACAGAAAGAAAGAAATTGGCATTCGTATATATATATATATATATATATATATATTATATATATATTATATATATGTACATGCGTAGAAGCGAGTTGTTTATAGCGATGAAATGTATGTGCTGTACATCAGCGCACTCCCCCCATTAGGTGCACAGTGTGCAACACGTAAGGTGTCGAAGTGATAGCAGAGCAATATGAAGATGAAATGTTTTTCTCAAGAACACAACTCACCAAACGGTTTAGTAATTGAAACCACGATCACGCGACTGTGAGCGCAACACCCTAACCACTAAGCCATGCTTCCTTGCACGTGCGCTCGCGCATCTGTATGTATGTGTGTGGAGGTGTGTCCTTAACATGATGTCTCCGTAAAAGAGTTGCCGATAGAATAAGCACTAGACTTGAAAGAAGCTCTGAGGTCGATTGCACACACACGCACACGCACACACACACCACACACACACACACACACACACACACACACACACACACACACACACATACAAATACATAATTATACATGAGCATGTGGATGAGTATGCGTGTTGGTGTTTTTCTACTTTATCGTCATTCGGTTATCTTCTAGCATTCTTGACTACTGTCATATCGATAATGGTAATCCTTTCTACTATAGAAAGGATTACATAGATACTAGTACGCAACATGGTACTTACTTTATCCACCCTGAAATGCTGCTGAACATTTTGTCCGATGCGGTAACGATTCTGCCAGTTCACCGACTTAGTAATAATAATAATAATAATAATGATAATAATAATAATAATAATAATAATAATAAATAATAATAATAATAATAATAATAATAATTGTTTCTACTTTAGACGCAAGGCCTGAAATTTTGTGGGAAGGGGCTAGTCGAATATATCGATCTCAGTGCTTCACAGGAACTTATATTTATGACCTCGAAAGGATGAAAAGCAAAGTCGACTGCGGCAGGATTTGAACTCAGAACGTAAAAACGGACGAAATGCCGCTGAGCATTTTTGTCCGATATGGTAACGATTCTGCCAACTCACCGTTTTAATAATAATAATAATAATAATAATAATAATAATAATAATAATAATAATAATAATAATAATAATAATAATAATAATAATAATAATAATAATAATAATAATAATAATAAATGCCCTGATGCTGTACCAGGCAGTGGCTCTCATGGCTTCTGATCTTAACTGATTGGAAGTGTTATCATGTACATTGTTTTGTCTTGATATAAAAGATGGGCTACAGCAAATATTCTGCTCCATACCACAGATTTGCTTGTCTGTTGTTTGACCTTAACTAGTTGAGCATGTCCCTTAGTGGTTGACGATATGTGCATCTCTGATCATGAGCAGAAGTAGTGGGGAAGCATCATAGCCATGTGTTGAAACGAATTCTTTGGGGTTTGAATAATTCACCTCTGGAAACATGGGTGGTTCTTTCAACATCCTTAAACAACCCTTATTCAGGGACCTTTTGAGCGGGATAGGCTACTCAACCTGAAGAAAATTCTAACTGGGCCCCACCTGCACGGTCATGTGCTGTTTATCTTGATATGAGATCACCATGTCTCGCACATATGGTCGTGATGCATGTGCCTGGTGTACCCTTATCAGATGGGTAGTCATGATGGGTATATTGGGCTTCGTATATTTTACCCCAGTGTCACTTTGATGGCATGAACTGCTCTCTCACTTAATAATAATAATAATAATAATAATAATAATAATAATAATAATAATAATAATAATAATAATAATAATAATAATAATAATAGTTTATTCGGCCGTGTTCCGATTCAGAGTAAAGAAACACCACCGTTCTCTCTTCGCCACAGATACTTCGCCCTTCGCCTTATGACGCAAGATGGCAGCAGTGCCAATGAAAAGGACGCTAATTATTAACAGAGATACAAGGCATATCAAATGGAATTGCAATTTTCTTTAAATGACTCAGTCCAGACAAAATGAAACAATATTCTGGCTGTCAATTGTTGTATAAACGTTTATTTTTAATTATATTTATTTTTATACCTTTGTTTTTGTTTTCCTTTGTACCTTTGTTTATTGTTGTTATTGTTGAAGTAACTGTTTAATATTGTCAAGTCTTCTTTATTTTTAATGCTTTAGGTTTTCGTTATTGCTTTGCATGATTATTTTTGATTCGAAGATTTTAAATACTACTTTTAGTGTTTGTTTTTGCTCCTATTTATGTTCTATCTGTATATATATATATATATATATATATATATATATATATATATATATTATAATATATATATATATGCGTGTGTGTCTGCGCGCGCGCTTGTGTATATGTGTGCATGTGTGCGCGCGCGTGTGTGTGTGTGCATGCTTGTGTGTGTATATATGTATATATACGCTATATATGTGTGTGCGTGTATATATGGACATAATATATATATATATATATATATGTGTATGATCGTATGTATATATGTACACATATTTATGAAATAATATTTCTGGGTGAATGTAGATAGATAGATAGATAGATAGATAGATAGATAGATAGATAGATAGATAGATAGATAGATAGATAGATAGATAGATAGATAGATAGATAGATAGATAGATAGATGATGGATGGATGGATGGATAGATAGATAGATAGATAGATAGATAGATAGATAGATAGATAGATAGATAGATAGATAGATAGATAGATAGATAGATAGATAGATAGATAGACAGACAGATATTTATCTTTTACTTAAAAGTTTCCCTACATTATTGATGGAATTTTATGTTGAATTTATGTTTAAAAAAGCAAGAATCCATAAATTTACTTTCGTCGTTTCGATGAAAAGGACTTGACGTTGAAATATATTCTATTAGCTGTACACTTTCTGCACACTTATACAAAACTTTAAGCATATATTAATACACGTGCGCGCATCACACACACGCACATGCACACACACACTTCTTGACTGAAGCTTCGACCTCTTCTTCGTTAGCGAAGGGTTGCCAGCGCAGGAAGTGAACCATCTACTATATATTTGTGAAAATGGCAGGCGTTATTTCACAAGCAGTTGTGCAGGCAAAATTGTTAGTAAATGTGGTCGGATTGACCTGAAAATTTGCACACCTATGTTAAAATTATTGGGGCATTTGCATGGCCCTTTCAATTGAGTTTGCTCAATTGAAAGGCGTGGCCTCTAGGGCAAAGTTCTTCATCTTTAAAATGTGGCCCGAGTAGACCCGGATGAAATTGGGTTATTATATATATATATATATATATAGATAGATATATAAAAATTTTTCCAATATTCTCCAGACATTTTGACAAATATATATATTTTTTAACATTTAAGCCTTCTGTCGTTGTTTCACTCCTTACTATTTTCTTATATATATATATATATATATATATATATATATATATATATAATATGTATGGTGTGTGGTGTGTGTGTGTGTGTGTGTGCGTACACATATATATATATATTTATATTTCTATATATAGGATGATTTAAAAGTAACTGCCTATTTTGAAATACTTATAAATTAGTTATTAATCGAAATTTTTACAGAAAAAATTAATATGAGGAGAAAGCTTTTAGTATGAGGTTTTATTTAAAATTCGATTGGGCTCCAGATGTCGCCACCACCGTTTTGATTCACCCAGGAATTGCGTCTTCTGATTTCACCAGGAACTCTGTGTATGCATACATATGTAATGTGCATATAAATATGTTAGTATATATGTAAGTAAATATACGTGCTTGAATGCATACACATACATACGCATATGCATACAGCACACACACATGCGCGTACACACATATATGTATGTGATAATTATAACTTTATATACAGTCAGTTTCATGTACAGATAACTGCGCGTATTCTCTAGGAATATAAAACAAAATAAAATGTTTATATACACATGCCGGTGTGTGTTTGTGTGTTTGTCTGTTGATGTGTGTGTGTGCATGTGTGTGTGTGCGTGCATGCCTGTAAGTGTGTGTGTATGTGTGTACATACATATGGAATATGTATGTATGTACATATGTATATGTTATATTTTTGTGTGTGTGTATGTATGTGTGTATGTATATATATATATATATATATATATATATATGTAAAATTTATGTATTGAATTTGAAAATGAAAGTTTGCCTCACTATTCGTATTTCACACCACTGCGATATTCAGGAGAAAGGGTGATGTTCATGAGGAACAATAGTAGTGGCGTAAAATCTGAGGTACTTGTCCCTAATCCGTCCACCATGAAATAATCTACATTGCATGTATGTGTGTCTGAATCTGTGTGTATGTGTGCGCACGTGCATATGCATGCATATGCATATCTGGAATGCAATGTTGCGTCTTTCAATCATTTCCCGAAAATACTAGCAAACACAGATCAAGAAAAAATAAACTGCTTTCCGTGTTTTGTATTATATTTGTATACATTTATAAAGGAACACAAACACACATCAACATACAAACTGCCTGCAAAGGTAGGAGTATTTTTCAAAGTAAATCCCGTTGAGCAATCATTGTATTTTTTTACCGTCATTTGCATATATGAAATTTTCAAACGATCGTATTTATTTATTTATTTATTTTCAAACTATTATTTTTGATTGGTGGATTGCTTGAGAAAGGAATTTGCAGTATACAAAATAAGCAACAGCGACGACGGCAATGCAGCTTTGTATGAAC
>NC_042998.1:138137831-138157831 GCF_006345805.1 Octopus sinensis | reverse complement strand
CAAGGGATTTGAGCGCAGTAGGTAAAAAGACGGAACAAAAATCGGAGGGCAATTTCTCCGACGCTCTAACGATTCTGCCAAACAACAACCATTAGTTTCTAAAATATACACAAGGCCTGAAATTTGGAGGAGAAAATTAATCGATTAACTCGACCCCGGTATTTGACAAGGACGTTATTTTGTTGATTCCGTTGTGACGAGTCATTGGCCTGATTGATCTTAGAACATAGAGTGCTTTAACTTAATAACGCATTGATTACTAAGATAGTCACAAAGCAAGTTTATTACGATTAAATGACCAAAGTATTTGATTGGTACTTCACTTTATCAAACCCGAAAGGATGAAAGGCAAAGTTAACCTTGTCGGGATTTGAACATAAAGAAGAATAAACATAGAATTTTATTCATTTCTCAGATATTTATAAGGTGAAAGCATAGTCGATTAAATGACCGCTGTATATGACTGGTACTTTACTTTAATCAACCTCGAAAGGATGAAAAGCAAAGTTAGGCTTAGATTTTGAGCTCAGAATCTATCTCTACTGTTTGTGCCATTCCGCAACCGATTTCATTTCTAAAATAGGCATCAAACGATAACAGCTATCATATGTCAGTGTGATATTTTAGACATTTCTTATTCGTTGTCTTATACGTCGTCGTCGTCGTCGTCGCCATCATCATCATCATCATCATCATCATCATCATCATCATCATCGTTAATAACAACAGCAGGGTCAGCAGCAACAGCTCTGGCAGCTTAAGTGGTGTTATTGTCCTTATTATTGCTGTTGTCAACAAATTATTAATAACGTCGTGATGATGATGATGATGGTGGTGATGATGATGACGACGACGACGACGACGATGACGATGATGATATCTCTGTTGTCATCATGATCTCAATCCCTATGGTGATAATAATAAAATTATTAATTACAAAGAAGAAGAAGAAGAAGAAGAAGAAGAAGAAGAAGAAGAAGAAAGAAGAAGAGGAAGAAGAAGAAGAAGAAGAAGAAGAAGAAGAAGAAGAAGAAGAAAAAAAAAAAGAAGAAGAAGAAGAAGAAGAAGAAGAAGAAGAAGAAGAAGAAGAAGAAGAAGAAGAAGAAGAAGAAGAAGAAGAAGAAGAAGAAGAGTATGATGAAGAAGAAGAACATTGTTATTAAGAAATCATCATCACCATCATCATTTTCATCAGTAGAAGCAGGAGTAACCGCAGCAATCTCCTCACATAAAATGTCAACTGTTTTGTAAGCATTATTTAGTATTTAATGAAATAGCTGTCATCAAGTCATACCGGAGTTTTAAAAAAAAACAAACAATAAATCGTTGTCATTAAACTGCAGGTAATTGAACTAAAAACATAGAAACAAACCTTTCAAGAGTTTTAAAACTTCATTTTAATTCATTGACAAAAACATTATTTACTCCTTTATCAATGCCAACTCATAAAAGAAAGGAATTTTTCCTTTAAATAATGTATACCTATCAATTGAAGAAGCCCCCTTCGTGCTTGATCAACCTTCAGCTAGAAATAGCAGTCAAACTTCTTCAACTCATACACTGCTATCTTTAAAAGTATCATAACTGATATGTCATTGACAACAACATTACTAATATCGTAAATCTATGCTCCCTTCCCTCTGTGTTTTCTTTCATTTATATGTAATACGAGCAAAACGCCCCCCCCCCGTCCAATGGACGGTGCTGAGTTGTAAAACATTTAAACCAAATTTTCTCAAAACAACTTGTCCGACCGTTCCATAGGCCTTCCCTTTGAGAAACACTGATTTAACCTAAATTTGAGACACCAGCAAAGGAAGAAATAAAGAAAGACATTTTTTGTATTCCAAGAAAAACGATTTTACAATTGCACGTTCCCACGGCTTTTCCCACGGCTTTATCGATCGCATTCTCACCTGGAATCGATTTTTGTAATTTTTTCATGACTTATACACGCGCTAATACCGTCGGTATCTACATATCAAATTTGAGCGCAATCGGATGGAGGATGCCCGAGATCCTAGAAGACACACACACAGACAGACAGAACGGATTTTATATAATAGATGTGTTATTCGAACCCTGCACTTTATCCATTTCTCCGGTTTCATGATACAATTCATAGCTCGCAGGATAATGTGGAACCGATTACTGAGCCCTAAACTCACAGCTAATGTAACACACTGTTCATTACACGCGCACAAACACACGTATTGAGAAAGCAAAAAAAAAATAATAACCATAAATATATTAAATTGCGTTAGATACTGAAATTTCACGTGTTAAATGCTTTTCTATGTACACTGTTGCGTATATCGTGAAATAAGCCGTAACGAATGAAGAGAACAAAAACTATTTGAAAGAATAACTACAGACAATATCAGAGATGTTTCAGACAGGACGTACAAATCACATTATAAAGAATGTTGTGAAATATGAGTTACAAAATCAAAATGGCCTTTATATAGAGAAGAGTAAAAAGAGAAGGAAAGGGAGGAAAAGAAAATAGAAGACTTTATACATAAAGAGGGAGAGGAAGGTGCAAAAATAAGGAAAAAAGTAAAAGAAAGAAATAAAGAATAAAATTAATATAGAAAAATAAAAATTAATAAAGATAACGGTAATTGTTCCTACTATAGAAAGACCGTCGCATTGAAGTTTTGAAGGAAAGGTCTTGTCGATGACTTCGACCCCAGTAATCAATTGGTACTAATTTCATCGACTCCGAAAGAATGAAAGGTGAAACGCCGCTCAGCATTTTGTCCGTCGTGTTAACGATTTTGCAAGCTCGCCGCCTTAAAGTATAACACTAGTAACAGCAACATTAAAAGAAAGAGTAAGCTTAAACGTTCTGTAATTGCTGACTGGAGAAAATGAAGTCTGCCAATTATTGCAGCGGTTAAGATAATGACTCGGTCTATGTGGTTCCTCTACTCAGATATGCTAAATCTTAGTAGAGTCATAAAGCACCATGCCACAGACTGGAACATGAAAGACCAAAGATGCACGACAATACCTTCTCAGTCCTAGGCATAAATTGACACCATTTACACACATATAGGTATACATTTAGACTACCATTAAGCCCAATAATTAAGTAAATACATACACAAACGTGTCGCTATACATACATTCATTCATTTACATATATACATATATATATATATATATATATTATATATATATATATATATATATATATATATATATATACATATATATATATATATACATATATACATATATACATATATACATATATGTATATATACATATATACATGCATATATATATACTTACATATATACATGTATGCATATATATATATGTGTAGATAGATAGATAGATAGATAGATAGATAGATAGATAGACAGACAGACAGAAACGCATACTGTATATTCACTTCTGTATAAAAACATATACAGATACATACACAGTCAACCAAATTTCACTTACAAGACATTGGTTTAATCGAGGCTAAATAGAAGATATTTACCAAACTTTTGCGTGCAGTGGAATCGAATCGGAACTATGTTTACGATGCAAATTTCTTGACCTCACAGTCATATTTGCTTGTTACTTTTAGATCTTGTAGCCGCTCGGTGAATTCCTCATAGCAATGGAAATTAATATAAATAAATATATATTAATATTCATCTGTATTGATTGTTTCATCCTTGGTTGAACTCTTCCTCTCTTTTTTTCCTTTAGAACGAATCATATGATATTGGTTTCAAATTTTTGTACAAGGCCAGCAATTTTCTAAGAGGAGTAATTCGATTACATCGACCCCAGTACTCGACCGGTACTGTTTTATCGACCTTGAAAAGATGAAAGGCAAAGGTCGACTTTGGCGGAATTTAAACTCAGAACTTAAAGACAGACGAAATGTCGCTAAAAATTTTGTCCAGTGTGTTAACGATTCTGCCAGCTCGCCGCCTAGTATGTCATATAATATTAAAAAGGATTAATATTTTTCATTTTTGGTTCTTTTGTTATTCTATGTCGATAAATTATTGCCAGAAATTGAACCTATAACTTCATGTCCATGAGCTATATATTCAAATGTCTTCACCTAATACCTCTGTGCAAAACCAATAAGTATACTGTGTAACGCTCTTCTTAACGATCGCTATCGTTTTTAGTGTTTTTATCGACCAGACTATCATGTCTTTATATATCATTGAACACAATGCACTTCAGTTCTTTCTTTGATTGCATATTTCTCTTTCATTTGGACCAGAATTGTATGATGATATTATCTTCTCATCGTCTCGAAGGTCTATCGAATAGTTTCTTCTGATCTCTTGTATACCATCCGACAACTTTACTGCTCCACTTATTTGCTGTCTGTTATCCTTGCGGCATGTCCAGCCCAGCGAAACTTGCACTTTTAGTACTCCGCGATCACATCATTCACTCGATCCTGTTCTCGAATTACCTCATTTTGAATATACTATCTTAATAATATGCCTAGCATGGATCTTTCATGATCTCCTGTCCCGTATCCGCAGGTATAGAAAAAGATTGCGATAAATGTAGTTAAAGTTCGATGTATTATTATTAAACACATTCATTTTTGCCTTCTCTTCACTGATACATAGATTGATCTGGTAAAAATATGATACGTGGTAGCTTCTAGTGAGCCGAGTATGCAACTTATGTTCAGTAGTTCTTAATTCTAGTTACTTCACTTATTCCATTAATTCCTTTGGTAATCGCATTAATATTACAGCATCCATTTTCGCAACTTCATTGGTCAGTAGAATTGGTCATTCTTTTCATTGATAATTTTCTTTCTCAAAGGTTAAACAAATGCCTTTATTACACTGGGCGTTTTTCCTTTTCACTTTTATTTTGCCTTTTTTGATCACGAATGATAGCACAGTACTAAAGACAAATTGCTTGGCCTATCATAATCATAAGTATGTAGTAATAAGTGATTTCGTGTTACCTACTTCAAGATAAGGGTATTTGCGACATTCATGGCTTCCTTGAAGTTATTCGTAGTGTAAGTGGAATAGGTATAGGGAAGAAATCGAACCTGAATCATAAGATCGATCATCCAAGAGCTAACCACCTACACTAACGTGTACACTACCTTGGAATATCACACTGATAGAATAAGCATAAATAGCTGCCTGAGACTATTTGAGGCTACAATAATATTTACGAAAGATAGTGAGGGCGGATAATTGGGACTTTCAACAGGAATATACGCGCGCACACACACACACACACATACACACTGAAGGAAGTACGTTAAAAATCAATTTTGGTTTTTATTCTTTCTCCATCCTTTTCACCAGGATATGCATACATACACGCATACATACATACATACATACATACATACATACATACATACATACGCATAAATATATATATATATATATATACCATATAGATAAATAGATATATAGATGGATATATAGATAGAGAGAGAGAGAGAGAGAGAGAGAGATATACGCGTACGTATATGCGTATGTTTTCACGTGTCCCCACGCATTATAAGTGGAATTTTACATATTGTTTATATTCTTTATTCTTATTTCTTTATTCTCGTTATTCAGCTCCCTTACAATTCATCTTTTTCTTCACACATGTGTTGCGTATATGTGTATTAGATACAAGCGTAATATACATCTGACTGTATTTTTCTTATTAGTGTGTCTGTATGTCTTTCATTTTCCAATTCCTGCAACCACTATCTAGCTTCATCGTCACAAACCAATCTATACAGCAGTTATTTCAAAATACATATTCTCTTGACACCATTTTAATATAGCTGTCATCGTTTGTTACGACTGTTATCCTTCTTTTTCCATTGTCGTTGTTGTTTTTGTTCATGTTTAAATTCATCGTCTTCCTCTTTCTTCTCCTCCATCTCCTCCTTCTCTGTTTAAATGCTTTGTTTCCTCCCCACTCGTTTTGGCTCTAGTTTCTTCACGTTTTGTTTTATTTCACTATAGGTCTTTCTCTTTGGCTGTTTTTGCTGTTTTTTTAAATGATATTAAAGTCGTGTTTTAAAGGCAGAATGTCAGTAGAATTATTGAAATGTTTTCCATGAGACAGCGAGACAGTGTCTTGGCTTACTTATCTAATTACTAATTCATACATTTGTAAACTTTCCATTTTTCGAATGGCTCTCTAAATTTTTTTGCCTTCGTTTTCTATAAGGAAAATGAAAAACGAACCAACAAAAACTCGCTTCATATGTTTTCTTCTCTATTATTCTCTCCACCCTTCTTCCACCCTCCCGCACTTCACTCGCTTTCTTTCTTGTTTCTACTTGCTTATATATTCATACATATACATATACACGCATATAGAACTTTTCCCTGAAGGAAAGATTATATATGCGTTTGTGTGTATGGCTGTGTCTTTCTGTGGCTTGTGTTTGTGTATATAGTCTGAAATTCCTTTTATATTATTTTCTGCTTTTAATATTTCTCAAATTTTCTTTCACTTACTGATATACATGCGTACTGTATATTTTCACTCTTTCCTCCTCTCTTTTTCTCTCTCTCTCTCTCTAATTCTATCCATATATGTATCTATGTACGTATGTATGTATATATGTATGCATGCATGTATGTATGTATGTACGTACGTACGTATGTATGTATGTATGTACGTACGTATGTATGTCTGTATATGCTTCTCTCTCTCTATCCGTCCCTCTCTCTCTCTCTCTCTCTCTCTCTCTCACACACACACACACATACACTTATAGATGTGTGTATGTCTGTGAGTTAAGAAATTCATGCATAAATTTTTAATCACACCGAAATGGCTCTTTGGTTAGGAAATTTGTTCGCAACCACACGGTTTCCGGTTCAGTGTTAGGTAACTGTCTTCTAATAACGAAAGTTCGCCCCAGTGTCTTGTGAATGTTGTTGGTAGGCAGAAGATGGGCGGAAGCCAGCAGCATACATACATACATACATACATACATACATACATACATACATACATACATACATACATACATGCATGCATACATATCTCTTTATATATATATATATATATATATATATATATATATATATATATATATATATTATATATATATATATATATATATGTATATGCATATACGTAGTGAACACGAGACAAAGACATCAAATTTACAAAATTTTCCGTCGACTGAAAAACTGTGAACAGCATTAATGGATTCTCGATCCCTATTGGAATTTCATCAAAGGTGTCTACATCACTTCTAGCTTCAGTGAATTGGAGCAACAAATTTACATACTATAATCTTTTAACACTTTATTTTGATATCACCAGCCTGTCAACGGGGAATCCATTCTACAGAGATGATATGATATGTGTAAAAATATACAAACATATTACGCTTACGTATGCATGCGTATATGTGAGTATGCGTGTATGCAAGCATGTGTGGTGGGGGTTCTTTTCTGCTTGTGTTTGTCTCTCACCGCTAAACAATTGGTATTGGCTTGTTTTATATTCTCATAACTTATAGCTTCGGCAAAAACAGGTCGATAGAAAATGTACCAGAGTTTTAAAAAACACTGTCGATTTAATAGACTGAACATTCTAAGGTGGTGTCCAAGCCGAACCTACCTCAGTGCAACGACTGAAACAAGTACAGAATACACACAGAAATACACACGTCCATCCATTAATGTGTTCATATATATATATATATATATATATATATATATATATATATATATATATATATATTATATATGCGCACGAACATATACATATATATGCATACATACACATACACAAACATATTTGTCTATATCTATTTCTCCTGTTGTCATGTCTCTATCTCCCACTGCAAATATTTACTTTTGTGTGTATGTAACAAAATAATGCTTGGTTATGAATGGTTTTATTGAAGACTTTCTTTCCGATTTCTTTCGACTCACTTAAGCATCTAACTTTAATTATATATTACAATCTCTGCTCTATTATTTATAAACAATCAAGGCTACAATACCAACGTATAATTTTATACTTTTTAAAATGGCGGACTCAATCCTGGATGCTGTGTAGCCCAATGGGTCTACTGATGGACGATCACTATTGAGCTGGCAGAATAGTTAGTATGCCGGACAAAATGCTCAGCTGCATTTCGCACGTTTTTACGTTCTGAGTTCTAATTCCGCCAGGGCCGATTTTGCCTTTCATCATTTAAGGGTCGATAAAATAAGTACCAGTTGAGCACTTGGGTCGAGGTAATCGACCAAATTTCAGGCGTTTCGCTTATAATAATAGAAAGGATTATTAGATTCAACACAAATGTGCGGAGTTGGTAGAATTGCTTGTACGCCGGACAAAGTGCTTAATAGCGTTTCTTCCCGCTCTTTGCTTTCTGAACTCAAATTCCATCGAGGTGGACGTTGCCTTACATCTTTTCGTGATCAATAAAATATATACCAGTTGGGCACTGGGGCTGATGTAAATCATTCTTCCCAAAATTGCTGGCCTCATACCAAAATTCGAAGCCGTCGTTATATTCAGTTCTCTTATTTTAATCGCATGTTTTCACTTCACCACTGAGTACAGTACAGCATGTCTTAGGTATGAACAATCTTTTCATTTGGTTTTGTATTGAAAGTATTATTAAACATACGGTTTTTACGGTCTGCACTGACTTATCGTGTAATTCATACTGTTTAACCTTAACTGTTTCCACAATCAATATTTGTTTTAATTCTACTAAACCATTGTTAGACTCTTTTTCTATATATTCCCAATGTTGTACTTCCTATCTAGTTCAGCATGCTTTCACCATAGATTTCAATATATCTTACTTTTATCTTTCATAAACACGTTAATACCCCTTCTTAGCACTTCTCTTTCCCCTAATATTCCTCTTTTCCATTGCGGTTCTTTCTTTCTAGTCATATACTATTTCCTGAATTATTTACTTGCAGCTCTTAACAAACTGATTATGTGACACATTTTTAACATTATATAAAATATCATAAGTAAGGTGCAGGCGTAACGGCGTGGTAAGAAGTTTGCTTCCTAACCACGTTCTTCGGGGTTCAATCTCACTGCCTCTGGACGACCAAAGCCTTTTGAATGGATTTGGCAGACGGAAACTGAAAGAAACCCGTCGTGTATATATATACATATATATATATATATATATGTGTGTGTGTGTGTGTGTGTGTGTGTGTTGTGTGTGTGTGTGTGTGTGTGTGTGTGTGTGTGTGTGTGTGTGTGTGTCTGTGTGTGTGTGCATGTATGTTTGTCTTTTCTGTATTTAAGCATTTAAATTCTTTTCTGAAGAAGGAGCTGGTTTCTAACAAAGATACAAAGCTCCATTTTTGAAATGTAGAGAAATGTGTAATCTACACCTTAGATTCATCATGGCGTCTGATGTGGCGTTTTATACCCACATATATTGCGTATCCGATTTGGACTATCAAGAGCTGCAGTTAAGTTCCGAACTTTGTGCATCTTAAAATGTCTTTTGAAGCCTCCGTTAGAAATGCAGACAAGGCATTGAAATATGTGCACAGATATATAGGCAAAATAGTTGGATGTTCTTTTTCATGGGTCTTCAAATGAGATTTGAGTCCAGCAAAAGAAAGGCATGGTCTGTCACAAACTGTGCATACAAAAAGTCACTGTGATCACCTTCTCGATGGCAACATTCTTCTTTAAATCTCTCTTGCGTCAAGCTTGTTTTATTCTGGCATCCTCAAACGCTTTCACTCCACTCCGCACCTTTGTTCGCCATCCAACTCGATCCGAAGCAAAGGTTTCTATGGCCTTTGGATCCTTATGTCGTCCTTAAGCCTCTTTCCTCTTTTTTGGTTCAAACCGATCGCGGTTCCCCTCTACAAGCTCGCCACAAAACGGCTGTTTGGGTGTGCGTTCATCCGCCATTCGAATAATATGGCCAGACCATCTCATTTAAATTTTCAGAATCATTGATGCAATTGAAGTGATGCCTGCAGACGCAAAGACATCTGTGTCTGGAGTAAAAGAGCCCCGTTTAATGTTTAAAATGAGACGAAGGAAATACAATTTGAAATGTCTTTCATAACATTCCATGTTCCAAAAGACTCAGACACTATATTTGAGACTACGAAGGTATTTAAGCGCTCTATGTATGCATGTATGTATGTATATATGTATGTATGCATGTATATATATAAATATATGTGTGTATATATATATATATATATATATATATAATATATATATACACACTTGTACATACATTTACTCATACATACACATAGACCATATATGCATACTACACAATGGATAAAGAAAATAATACGCACTCACACACAGACGCGCATACATCAACAGCAACAGCCGCAGTTTACACACCACAGGTGTAATATAATTTCCAATGTGGATACACATGTAATTTATTCGGTTTAAATAAACACAACTAAAGCTCACAACATAAACTCAGTATAAAAACAATGTAAATTAAACATAATCACGCTGTAAAGAAATTATTGATACTTAACTTGTGATCTCTTCGTGAGACAGAATTATAACTGACGTTCCGATGACATAATTCTCATATAATAATTTTGTATAATTTATACTATAAAAGATAAACAGCTCACATCTATAGGTATAACTGTAATGAACAATAAAATAACATAATAAACTGAAATATTATTTTATATTTAATAATAATAATAATAATAATAATAATATAATAATAATAATAATAATAATAATAATAATAATAATATATGTTTGGAATTGTGGGGAATATAACGTATTTCCTGGAGAGAAGTATGTTGGGATGGAAAACTGAACTAACATCTTACAGAAAGATTGGGTACCCTTGATATCAGAAAAGGGATTTTCCATGGTGGTAGCTTTTCGTTCTCTGCATGATACTCCTGACATCTTGGTACTCAGGAAAATGAAGCCGAGGTACCAACTAAGCGAAAAATCCCAAACAATCAACAACCTCCTCTTCATAGATGAATTGAAACTGCATGGCAAAGATGAGACACAAAGTGGGTTCGTTGGTGAACACGGTCCATATTTTAGTACTGATATTAGAATGGAATTTGGACTCAAGAGGTGCGGAGTAATCTACCTAAAAAGAGGCAGGGTACAGTTCCTAGCAGGGATAGAATTACCGAATAGAGACTTGATTAAGCATATTGAAACAGAAGTCTACAAATACTTTGGTGTATTAGAGTTCAACGAGATAATGGAAAAGGAAATGAAAGAGCAACTGATGTTGGTGCTGCACTCAAAATTGACTGGGTGGAATAAAATCTAAGCAGTTAATACGTGGGCGATAGCATCCCTTCGGTATGAAACAGGAGTTATAAAATGGCAAAAGAAAGAAGGGATAAAATGGACAAACATGTTGACAGTGCACGGAGCCTACCACAGTAAAGGTGACACTGATAGGCTGCACTTGTCCAGAAGAAAGGGTGGGAGAGGTTTGATGAGTTACCTTAACTTTATCAAATCAGAGGAAAACAGCTTATGGTGGTACATAAAAAATGCCGTGGAGCCATTGTTAAAACAGACGAAGAAGGGCGGCGTCATCAAAACTGAAAATTGTGTAACTAAAGAAAAATTTAAACAAGAAATGAACACAAAAAATAAAAACTCGGAGGGGGAAATGTACGATCAGTTTGCAAGAGATGTGAACGCGAAAACAGGTACAGAGGACCGGTGGCTATGGATGTGGAGGAGTGACATGAAGATAGAGACAGAAGCACTCATATGCGCAGCTCAGGAGCAAGCGTTATGGACCAACTATGTGAAGTACAGAATTGACAACACGACCGACAGCGGCAAATGCATAATGCGAATACCTGAAATTGGCACAACGCGAATACAAAAGACACTATGACAATGTGGCAAGAATGATCCATTGGAAGCTCTGTGGAAACCACAACCTACAAAGAGCAAATACATGGTATGTACAAACCCCAGAAGGAGTCACCGAAAATGAGAACTGAAAATCCTGTGGGATATAATAATCCAGTGCGATCGACTGATCAAACATAGGAAACTGGACATTGTTGTAGAGAATAAGAAAGAAAGAACATGTATGATAATCGACATAGCTTGCCCTTGTGACTACAGGATCAATGCGAAAGAATAGAAATAAACAACTATGACGATTTGAAGTGGGAAGTACGAAGGTTGTAGTCAATGAAGAGAGTAGATGTGATACCAATAGTAATTGGTACACTTGGAAGTATCAGCACTCAACTGCCAACATGGCTGAAAAAGATCGGTGCAAGTATGATGGTAGAACACCTACAAAAATCAGCATTGCTTGGAACTGTAAGACTTCTTCGCAGGGTTCTTGAAACATGACCAGTAAAGAAGTGTCACCATAGTCTGCTGGCTGTGGACAGCTGACACTTTCCATCATACTCAGCGAATTTATTTGTGAGTTTTTAACACATAATAATAATAATAAAATAATAATAATAATAATAATAATAATAATAATAATAATAATAATAATAATAATAATAATAATCTTGCTATAATGGTCGTTATGTATCCTCTTCACGGTCTAACGGCTCGACCAATGGTCACGATGTTCTTTGGGATTACGAAGTAAGTGATCAGGAAGGATTGTAGCGAAAAAAATATGAAAAAGTATAATTATTTAGTGGATATTCAGCATAATTGTTCAGCTTACGGGTGTAAAAAAGTAAATAAAAACCAAGCGGAGATAACTAAGAAAAGAAGCAAAGGGAAGTAGGTCATCTTACTATAATGAGCGTTACGTCCGTCTGTCTGTCTGTTCCCATTTCACGGTCTGCACCAATGGTCACGATGTTTTTCGGGATTACGAAAGAGGTAATCAGTAAGAAATGTGAAGAAGTATGACTATTTAGTGGATATTGAGTTTTCTATCAATAAATCACCTTTGATTATTTTTTTTTCTTTTGTTAAAATTCCGGCGATGTGGATTAACTCTTGATCCCCCCACCCCGTATAGTTCGTGAATTTAGAGGGTTTAGATTTGCGATACTATTCCTTTATTTCCTATCGTAGATGAGCAGATTCCTAAAGATTCCGCTCGAGCATTGCAGTAAACAAGGCACAGGGCCAGACTTTTGATCGTGTAGCTGTATTTTTACCCACCCCGATGTTTACACACGGCCAGTTATACATCGCTATGAGTAGAGCAACGGACTCTAGTAATTTGAAAATCTGTGTCGACCAAACAAAAAATATCGTCTACAAAGAAGTTTTGTAATCATATTGATATTATCGAAAGGAATATGATTCATTATTTAAATAAGGAAATTTGTGAACTTTGAACGTATAAGAATATAAACAAGCGGTAAATAGTGTAAACAACTAAAATAAAAGTATATCTAAATAACATTTTTTTTTCTTAATTCTTTTTATGTAGTGGTCGAAGGAAGGTTGGGTTTCGTTCAGAGAGTTCTACATAACCATTCCTGATACAGAGGCTGGGAGCCTATTTCAGTTCGGTAGTGGATCGTTATAACATGTCACTTAATCGCAAATTCATGTCATATAACCGCAATAGAATGCTGCATCACCAACAGTGATTTCTCAAAGACGTCACCCAGTAATCTATCAAGTCTATTTACACATTTCTCAATACATACTGCTGTTATGACTTCCCTCCCTCATGTTTTGCCTCCATCGTAGATGGGTTGATTTGCTAATAATAATAATAATAATAATAATAATAATAATAATAATAATAATAATAATAATAATAATAATATGCCATATCAACTAGCAGTCCAATTAAACAGTCTGTATTGGTAGACAATATTAAGATCCCTCGGCCTTATTGTAATAATATAATTAGAGTAATAATTGTGAAACTTTAGTAGTGAACTTGGAAATAAAATAGGGATTATAGTAGTAATAGTGAAATTACAATAGTGAACAAGAATTATCCAGAATAATAAACAAGTGGCGTTGTGATACTGTCAAGTTGTCGGCGACTAAACCGACAACCCTTCTAAGCTTGCTTGGTGAGGAGGTGGGGCTTTTCGACACCTTGCGGGATTAAAAACAAAACCCAGCAAAGGGCAGAGGAACTTAAAAGTCAATGGTGATTTCAAAAACGGGTAGACAGCACTCGTGAGCCTTGACTGGCAGTCTGTCTAGGAGAAGGAATATTCTGATTTTAAAACTGGAGTAGATAGGGCTCCTTAGTCACAGCGGTGACAACCTGCCTATGTCCAATGGCTTCATACCTGGGATGAAGGCGAATGAACCGCGAATCGGGACTTAACTCCGGATCAATATTCAGATGAAGATACGGGACCAACTAACGCACACCTATCTCCTAATGAGAATGAGGACCATGACTCCAACACGCAGAAATGCGAAGGGAACAGGCCCAGTTTATGGGTAGTAAGAGCTCTCTGCAATCCTGCTTGACTACTTCGCCAAAGCAACAGAAGTGCGAGAAAAGGCGAGTATGTGGCTCCTTCAAATAACCAGTGCTCCGGGTATGCTGTACTTGTTAGATTTGGGTGACAAGCAGCCTAAGAGAAGGAACACTCTGAGTCCAAAACCAGGGGAGCAAGGACCCTGCCATATTGGAGGACCACCTTGATAGAGATGGTGTCTCTATAAAAATCCCGGTTGGTAGTAACCTAAAAACACCACGTTTGTGAGTGAAAAGGCCAAGCAGAATAAATAACGATAACGGTATGAACGGGACTGGAACCAATGGTGAAGGTGTCGCACCCGGCAAGTGCCCCACTGTGCAACAGGGTGGACTCGGTCGTAATCCAGCAACTGCTAGCCATGCTACGAGACATAGGTGGAGTAAACAAGTAAACATGATGGTTATGGAGTGTTACTACCGGAGCACCCCAGTGGATACGAATTGCGTGCCTATCAGAGGGTACAGAAAACGAATGCACAGTGAATGGAAGGCAATGGAACTATTCGAAATTACTGTCAGAAATTATGTGACCAAGTCAGAGCAATGCGAAAGAATGGATGGTCAAGGGAATTGAAGCTAGAAGCTATTAAAAGAAGGATATCGAGTGAGGTTGGGCATGCGAGAAATGAAAGGGATATAGTGAAAGAGATGGACAATTGTCCGCAAGAGTATAATACCGTGAACTGTAAAGGAATTAAGATCAGTGACTACTCAAATAATGAAGATCGATTAATAATAGACAGAATTGTGGATTTATAAAATACAGAAGAGAGAATTTGTGTGCAACTTTAAGAGGGCTAACCAATGGAGCCTAAATCAAGAGACGAGTAAAGTCAATATTGTTCTCAGAGACATTGAAACAAAGAACATCACACTAACAAATAATTTTATCAAGGCTGCTAATAGGATTGTGGCGGAAAGGATGAGATTGAGAACTATTGAGAATAGAACCGCGACGGATAGAAGAGGAAATAAATAACCGTGGTGGAAAAGGAGATTTTCTGAAGATATAAACTCCTTGAATAGTGTAGTGTCAAGACTTGTAACGAAAAGAAATGGCAAACTTAAGAATGAATTGAAATTCGAAAAAGTTAGGGAGGAGTATGGTGTAGATACAAAAAGACTGAATGTTGTAATTAAAGAGCTAAAGCAGAGCATACATGCAAAAAAATGTAAAGCTATCTAGGACTGAGCAACGGATTAAGAAAAACCGAACAAAAATGATTTTATCAAGAGATTAATGACGATAAAAACTGTGAAAGATTAATCCCCGATGCTGATAAAAGTCGACTTTTTGGGGGTAAGATATGGAGTAAGCATGAACAACATATTACTACAGCTGACTGGCTTTGTAACCTGAAGCAAACAACTTATTATCCCCAGCAAGAGACTGTCCACTTCACAGAAGACAGTATCAAAAATATGAATAAAATTATAAGCAATTGAAAAGCAGCAGAGCCTGATAGTGTACAGGGGTTTTGGTTACAAAAAAGTTCAGTAGTTGCCATAAATTGATCGCAAAACAATTTAATGCATTGATCAATGGAAAAGATGAAATTTCGGGTTAATCGATAAAAAGACGAAGGATGCATCAAAGGAAAATGTTGCTGACAATTACAGACCAATATCCTGCCTCCTGTTGAGGTGGAAGATACTGTCAGGAAGAATTGCAGAAGAACTGTATAAATTTCTTAATGAGAACGATATATTGCCGCTACAAAAAAAGACTGTAGAAAGAGAGGCAAAGGTACCAAAGATCAACTATTCATAGACAAAATGGTAATGCAAGATTGTAAACGGAGGAGAACAAATCTGGGAATGGCTTGGATTGACTAAAGCAAAGCTTATGACATGATTCCACATTTGTGGATCATCGAGTGCTTAGATCTGTTTAGTATTACGAGGAATGTAATGTGTTTCCTGCAGAGAAGCATGGTGGGGTGGAAAACTGAACTGGCATCTTATGGAAAAAGCTTGGGTACCCTGGATATCAGAAAACGGATTTTCCAGGGTGGTAGCTTATATCCGTTGCTTTTCGTTCTCCGCATGATACTCCTGACATCTTGGTACTCAGGAAAATGAAGCCGGTGTACCAACTATGCGAAAAATCTCAAACAATTAACCACTTCCTCTTCATGGATGATTTGAAACTGCATGGCAAAGATGAGACACAAGTGAGTTCGTTGGTGAACACGGTCCACTGTTTTAGTTCTGATATTAAAATAGAATTTGGACTCAAGAGGTGCGGAGTAATCTACTCCAAAAGAGGCAAGGTACAGTTCCTAGCAGGGATATAATCACTGAATAGAGACTTGATTAAGCAAATTGAAAAGGAAGTCTACAAATAACTTGGTGTATTAGAGTGCAACGAAATAATGGAAAAGGAAATGAAAGAGCAACACAGGATGGAGTATTTCCGAAGAGTGAGGTTGGTACTGCACTCAAAATTGACTGGATGGAATAAAATCCAAGCGATTAATACGTGGGCGATAGCATCACTTCGGTATGGAGCGAGAATTATAAAATGGCAAAACAGAGAAATGACGAAAATGGATACCAAGACAAGAAAAATGTTGACAGTACACGGAACCTTCGATCTTAAGAGTGACACTGATAGGCTGCACTTATCCGGAAGAAAGGGTAGGAGATGTTCCATCAGTTGCCAGGAATGTATCGAAGCAGAGAAAGACAGCTTAGTGTGGAGCCACTGTTGAAACAGACGAAGAATACCAGCGTCATCAAAACTGAAAATTTTGTAACTAAAGAAAAATTTAAACAAGAAATGAAGACAAAAAAATAAAAACTCGGAGAGGGAAAATGTACGATCAGTTTGCAAGAGATGTGAATGCGAAACCGATACAGAGGACCGGTGGCCATGGATGAGAAGGAGTGAAATGAAGATAGAGACAGAAGCATTCATATGCGCAGCTCAGGAGCAAGCGTTATGGACCAACTATGTGAAGTACATAATTGACAACACGACCGACAGCGACAAATGCAGAATGCGAATACAAAAGACACCATGACAATGTGGCAACAATGATCCATTGGAAGCTCTGTGGAAACCACAACCTACAAAGAGCAAAGACATGGTATGTACAAACCCCAGAAGGAGTCACCGAAAATGAGAACTGGAAATCCTGTGGGATACAATGATCCAGTGCGATCATCTGATCAAACATAGGAAACTGGACATTGTTGTAGTGAATAAGAAAGAAAGAACATGTATGATAATCGACATAGTAAGCCCCAGGGACAACAGGATCAATGTGAAAGAATAAAAATAAACGACTATGACAATTTGAAGTGAGAAATACGAAGGTTGTAGTCAATGAAGAGAGTAGATGTGATACCAATAGTAATTGGCGCACTTGAAAGTATCAGCACTCAACTACCAGCATGGCTGAAAAAGATCGTGCAAGTGTGAAGGTAGAACACCAACAAAAATCAGCATTAATTGGAACAGTAAGAATTCTTTGTGGGTTCTTGAACCATGACCAGTAAATAAATGTTACCTTACAGTTCTATATTTAAGAGGTGAGGAATTATGTATGCCATATGCCCGTGAGCATATGGCGTAGTGGTTAAGAGCGTGGGCTACTAACCTCAAGATTCTGAGTTTGATTCCAGGCAGTGACGTGATAATAATAATAATAATATAATAATAATAATAATAATAATAATAATAATAATGAAAATGAAAATAGAGACAGAAGCACTCATATGCGCAGCTCAGGAACAAGCGTTATGAACCAACTATATGAAGTGCAGAATAGACAATACTACTGATAGCGACAAATGCAGAATGTGGGGTGAGAAGCGTGAAACGGTATGGCACATCGTTAGCGAATACCCGAAATTGGCACAACGCAAATACAAAAGACACCATGACAATGTGGCAACAATGATCCATTGGGAGCTCTGTGGAAACCACAACCTACAAAGAGCAAAGACGTGGTATGAATAAACTCCAGAAGGAGTCACCGAAAATGAGAATTGCAAAATCCTGTGGGATGCAATAATCCAGTGCGATCACCCGACCAGACATCGGAAACCGGATATTGTTGTGGTGAATAAAAAGGAAAGAACATGTATGATAATCGTCATAGTATGCCTCAGGGACAACAGGATCAACGTGAAAAAAGAAGAAAAATAAACAACTGTGACGATTCGAAGTGGGAAATACGAAGGCTATAGTTAATGAAGAGAGTAGATGTGATACCAATAGTAATTAGTGCACTTGGAAGTATCAACATTCAGCTACCAGCATGGCTGAAAAAGATTGGAGCTAGTGTGAAGGGAGAACACCTACAAAAATCAGCATTGCTTGGATGTGCAAGAATTCTTCTCAGGTTTCTTGAAGCATGATCAGTAAATAAACGTTACCTTACAGTTCTATATTTAAGAGATGAGGAATTATGTATGCCATATGCCCGTAGGCATATGGTGTAGTGGTTAAGATCTTGGACTACTTACACCAAGATTCCGAGTTTGATTCCAGGCAGTGACGTGAACAATAACAACAACAACAACAACAATAATGATGATGATGATGATGATGATAATATTAATGGTCTCAAATGGCCAGCAATTTTAGAGTAGGGAATAAGTCGATTACAATGATCCCACTTTCCAGTACTTATCTTACCAACATCGAAAGAAGGGAAGGTAAAGTCGAATAATAATAATAACAACAATGAAGGTGATGAGGATGGTACTAACGATGATGATTATGGAGAGGAGAGTAGAAAGAGGAGGAGTGGAATAGGACAATGATGATGATGATAATGATGTATAATTTGAAACATGCATACAATTTATGAATAAAATTCACAAATTATCTATTCGATAAACACTATTTGGTGAAATAAATAACTACCAGACGTAAACAAGTAGTAGGGTTAATAAAATTAACTAGATCTATTGAAAACGGTACACCAGCATGGCCGCGCCATTTATTCTTTGACTGAAACCAATAAAAAACATAAACGCATATTAATACGATATAATTCGCAATAAATAATCTAATATAAATCTTAATATGAATGCAGTATCGCAATAAAAATACACCAGAGTTCTACAAAGTTTCAACTATATAACTAAAATAACTATACATATTTAATAATCACAGATGCATACTTACTCACTCGCCCGCATACACATACACACACATATATACAGAGAGACAGACAGACAGACAGACAGACAGACAGAGAACAAAATAGGAACAGGCTGTGACATGGTATCATATTTTATAACATTTATGTAGCATATTGAACGCGCGCGCGCACACACACACACACACACATATATATATATATGTATATAGCCAATCCAAATAAACAAACAATTCAAATAAACGAATAAAAACGGACAATATGAGAAAGTGCACAAGAAATGTATTAGCTTCACACTCGGTAAAAGGATGAGAGCTTGACGTATCGAGTATAGCTCTGAGTCGGAGAAACCAGGAAAGATCTGGAGGGTGGAAGTTCATGAAGACGAGTACACTCCAAAATGAAATACGAGAGAAATCGAGAAGTCCTTGGTGTTGATTTTATATAGATAGGTAAGTAAAATTCATGGGATCACGGAT
>NC_042998.1:138117831-138132831 GCF_006345805.1 Octopus sinensis | reverse complement strand
ACCAGCTAGGGGAGATATCCTCTTATCCTCTCGGGGTTAAAAAATCGCACTAAATTCCGTTCGAACGGACAGCCATGTTGAAGTGGCTACAAACAGTACTTGTTAGTACAACTACTGTGTTGATCTCTTAAAGAGATTTTAAAACTAACATTTTTGCGTGTTGAAAAATCAGCGAGCTACTGCTATCTCTACCAGACACGTGTCAGGCTTTTTTGGTTGTTGTGAGTTAATGCTTCATTGTTATTTTTGCAATTGTTGGAATTGAACTGTGATTTATTTGTTAATTGTTATTTTCGCCCTTGGGGGCAGAAAATTCTTAAATTTTGAAATATTTTTGTAAAAGCGACAACTGTGATTAGAACTGCGATTTTTACCCTTTGCAGGATAAAAATTAGTTTTTGTCAAAAATTATTTTTGGCTAATTTCATTCCTTTTTGAAGGAATTTGTTTACTATGAAAAATTTTCACGTCATGGATTACAATTTGTTTTCGAACGAAGGTTTCCCAGACTTGGAAAAGGCTAAAAATAATGAAAATTTAACGCAAGTACAAAAGGAAAAACGAAGTTTTTCGGCCACCGTTGGCAGCAACATGATAACAATGGAAGTCACAATGGCAAAACTTTTTAAATATAGGAACCTTGTCAAAAAAAAAAAAGGAAGTGATATAAAACTACTCCCTTGTCAAGAAGTTTTACAGAATATTGCGGCAAAAACTATAGTACACAAAACGTACAGTATGAAAGAAAAGAGAATTATTACATGTAAAAGTGAGGCGATAGAAAAATGCCTGTCGCCAATCTGGAACAGAATAATTTACGTCGGCCGTGAAAGAAGGCTCAATTCGCCGATGAAAAAACGGCAAAGGATTTATCTTCAATGACCTTAAAAAATGAAGAGGTGATATTACTGCCGACGTATATGGGCAGACGGACCGCTAAAATTAAAGTGGAAGAAATTCTGGCAGGTTTCGACGTTATATGGATAACGGCAGCCATTACTAATGACCTGGAAGAGGAAATGAGCATTCTGAAAATGAAAAACAAAAAAGGAAATAGAGAACTGGAAAGGTCAGTCCCTCGAGATGGTCGTACAGGCCAAACCTGAAGTTTATATAGGCGAGGGGCTAAGCGTAAGGATCGGAGTAGAAGGACGTAGGCCGCGTTGCTTTAAATGCGGCGAGAAGGGTCAATGTTAACTCAGACTGTAAAGCAAAGAAGAACGAAACCCACAAAACGCGGAAGAGAAAAAAAGCAACCAGCAAAACAATCAAAAGTTATACAAGAACCCAAGGAAACAAGAGGCAACAGTACAAACCACAGAAGGTGACGAAATGAAGTTTACCACAGTTAAATCCCCCAAAAAGAAAGATTCCTCATCCCATACAAAGAAAATATCCAAAGCAAATGCAGACACACACGAAACCCAACCCCAGACCACCCCTTGTTAAAACCCATTTCCCATTCCCACCTCAAGACGCAAAACAAAATTATTTCTTTTAATGACAATAATAAGGTGCCCAGACGACATCAATGATGTTAGCAAAGAGATGGGCGGCCAAAGTTTTAGGGTCAGTCCAGGGGTTACACCACAGAAGAAAAAGGATCGGGTGAAGCTGAATTCGTGCAGCCCCTCAAACTAAAAATGTAAATACCATTTTATTATGGAAATTAAGTTAGGGTGTATAAATGCGTGTAGCCTAGGGTTGAACTGGAAACAAACTTAGGTCACTAGATATAGATGTATGTATTGTATCGTAGTCTAAGCTGTGTGGGCTACAAGCGTTCTCGTCCCTTCTAAATGGCTACGAGAAATGGTGGGGGAGTGAGGTCGTGTGGTCTTATTGAAGGAAAACCTGGACGTGCAGGCAAGTGCAGTCTTTCTGGACACAGAAGGTAGGCTGGTCGTTTTGAATGTAACACATGTAAGTAAATAGTCCTTCAGGTTGGTAGCTGTCTATGCACCAAAACAAAGTAGACAGGCTGGCTGTTACCGGGAACTTCTTAGTGACGTCAAGAACTCTAGTTGTACGAGGAAACTTTAACTCTATTCTCGATGCACGGGCGGTTAGTGCTGGCTCAACCGATAGCAAGAGAAGCCCGGGCCTCAAAAGAATTCTGTAATCTAGTAGACCGTTATAGACTGGATGAACCGCTGGTTCCACAGTAAACATGGACTAATAACGACGGTTCACTCAGATTCTATATAGATAGGAATTTCGTTAGGGATACAGATAGGAATACGTTTAGTTGTCCACGCTTTTGTTGACAAAGGAAGGTAAGGCGTGTTTCTTGTGCACAGTTGCAGTACTGAAAGAATGTATATGGAAATCTAGAATGACGGGAAGATTCATCTCCAGCCCTGGCTTGCTATACTACTTCAGATATCATCTGAAAAGCAAGATAGGGCTGGAGAAAGACACCTGTCGCGAAGTGTATATGGGAAAAGATAGAAGGATATGGACAGAAAGTTGGAGGTGAATGACCCTGCTTAATCTCAACCATAGAAAAGTAGTACGGTATAGCCGGTGGACTTCACGGCCAAGGTTTAAAATTTTTTATTTAGATTTAAATACATCATCGTATTTTTAAAACTCATTTATGAACCCTTGAACACTTTTTGTTTGTGATGTCCTGTATTGTCCTCTCTATGTCTGATAAATATTATCACAATAAAGAATACATCTCTAGCAGACGTGGTGTCCAGCACTGAAGAGAGGTAGAAACACCTCTAAACCAAGCTGGTCTGTTGGTCCCGTTGCCAGAAGGTGGTAGGGGTACGCTCCCCAGTTCGCAATATATCGGAAGCAGCTGTGCATCGTTAACTAGCTAGAGGCGAAGTCTTCTTGGGGTTAAAAACTCGCAGTAAAGTCCGTTTGAACGGACAGCCATGTTGAAGTGGCTACAAACATATATATATATATATGTATGCATGTATGTATGTATGTATGTATGTATGTATGTATGTATGTATGTATGTATGTGTGTGTGTATGTGTGTGTGTGTGAGTGTGTATGTATGTATATTTATATATATACATATATATATATAAAACAGTGCTAAATACACACATACACACACACACACACACACATACATACATATATATATATATATATTATATATATATATATATATATATCCGATGCGCAACAAAACAAGTATTAGATTAAAATAGCCAGGTATGTGTCATACTTCATGTAGATGCACCACGAAAAGGCAAATTAACTATGGTATTCAGCCTGTGTTAATATCGCTTATGGACGTACGGTGTTTAAAAACATAAATATGAATATATATCAGGAGCCGATGAAAATCGTCCTGCAGCTGTGGTAGGTTTTATCGGTAGCATGCATGCGTTTCTATATGCATGCATGTATATATGTATGTATGTATGTATGTATGTATGTATGTATGTATGTATGTATGTATGTATGTATGTATGTGTGCATGTATGCATGCATGCATGCATGTATGTATGTATGTATGTATGTATGTATGTATGTATGTATGTATGTATGTATATGTATGCTCATGCAGTATAGTTCTCAATGTAGACAATCTATATATTACGATCTGTGTTTTACAATATAAATATAATCTAAAATTTAACACACAATATAATTCAGTATATAATAAACGCAATATAAATAGTGCAATACAATTTATAATATAAATACAATGTAATTCCTAATAATATTAAAACAATTTAATTCACTCCGTTAATACAATATGCAAATATAAATAACATATAAGAACCATACAATATGATGACTACATGAAATATATTTCATAACGTAATTAGTAATCTAAATATAATATTATTCTCAAATGGATAGCATATAATTAGCAATATAAATGGAATATAATTCACAATATAAATAACGTAATAATTCACAGTATACACAATATACACCATATTTATTTATTTATTTGTCTGAGTAAACGTAATTATATAAATGACAATAGTTTTAATATTAATGAGATATATGCACATTAATTTAAATTGTTTATTTAGAATTGTACTGAAATTAATATTGTATCGTGGACATCATCATCAACATCATCATCACAGTCATCGACATCATCGTTGTTATTGCCGTCGACGTTGCAGTTATCACTATAGTTATCACCATCACCAACATCATCATCGTCGTCGTCAGTATTATCGTCGTAGCCGTTAGTGTCATCATTGTATCATCGTTATCATTGTCATCATCGCCATCATCGTCATCATCGTCGTTATCATCGTCGTCGTTGTCGTCGCCATCATCATCATCATCAGTAGCAACAGCAGCAGCAGCTTTATCGTAATCGTCGTCGTCATCTTCGTCGTCTTTGTTATCGTCGTTGTCACAATCATCACCATCATCGTCATCATCATCATCACCATCATCACCACCAACAACAACAACAGCGTTAATAATATTGTTTACAAGGATTAAGCAAAATCGTTAAGACATCATAAAAAAATATTACTTCGTGACTTTTCATCCGATTCCTTATTTTGTAGGTTCAAATACCGTCAAGCTCAGCTTTTCAGGTGTCGTAAAATAAAATAGCAGTTAAATACTAGTATCGACTTATTCGACTGAACCTTCTCCCAATTTTTTATACTCCCTTGTGCATTTGTCAGAAACATTTATTGGCGCTAGCATTTCAATGCTTGACTAAGTGATCTTGTTTGCTCAGTTCTTTTTATTTTTCCCTGTGTTTCGTCGGTCACGATTATTTACTCCTTTCCTCTGATAATAATTCTTGTGATGGTTATCTTTGCTCAATTCCCACTCTGAGTTCAAATCACTCCAGTGTTGACTTTAGTCGTCATCTTTCCGAGGTCAATAAAATACCAGTTAAGTTATAAGATCCGTCTAATCGACTATAAACATTCTCCCAAAACTGTTTGGTCATGTACCAGCGGTTTTATAATTTATCAGCTGGGAGAGGATACGATTGTCCCCCTCCTCCTAATTTCGGAACTTCTGCTTATATCAAAATAATTACAGTTGGTGGATTGGTACTATATATAGAGCACTTCGATTTTGTCATATTCCAAAATACCCAGATACTGATATCCATCAGTCTCAATATCCTTGATTTTGTCGCCGTTGGGTAGTTCTACACTACCAGACGACATTATTTTGCTTTTTTGTATTACAAGCATATCACACGTTCAAATCCCAAATTCCATTCCCATATCCTTACTGAATAACTGCACTGTTGAAACTAGGCCATTTATTTCACGTTCGGTCTTCCCAAAGATCTTGAAGTCATCCACATACAACATGATTTAACCTTCCTCTACTTTTTAAGGTGTACCCGGATAACCCTTTCCGTAGTATCTGTGTGAGGAGTATCATACAAATCACAAACACAATGGGGATAGGCTATCTCCTTGAAATATACCACTCTTGATGTTAACCTTTGCCAAAATTGCTCACATGAAGTTAACTCTGTATTCCAGTTCTTCATTGAGCACCTAATAAAAGTTGATGTTATCAGACACCTATACCAGCTCAAGACTTTCGAAAATCCAGGAATGGGGGACCATGTCATACGTTTTTTTTTTTATAATCGATCTACGCCATGCTCAGATTAGTAAGTAATTTCATGCAGTCGTTCAATACTCTTCTGTCTATCAGAAGTTGGTCTTTTGTCCCTCGGCTTTTCCTTCTGCATCCTTTCTGTTCCACTGGCAGTTTATCATTCATTTCCAGGAAGTTATAAACGTAATTGTATATTATTCCCGTCATCAGCTTCCACATCAGAGGCAAGCAGGTAATAGGCCTGTAATTATCCACTGCATTACCTGGAGTCCTTTTAGAATTGTTTTACCTGCGGTCAGCCACCTTGAGGTTTGTGCCCCGTTGTTGATCATTTTATGAATTTACGTAGCTATTCTCCTGTGTAGTGCTGGGTAATTGTTCAGCCAATATCCTTGTATCCCATCCAGCCTTGGGAATTTCAAGTTTGGGATCTTTATATTCTGTTCGGTCACCATCTCAGTCGTTATTCTAATATTACTGTTTCACCTCATATTTTTCTGATCTTAGTTCCTTCAACCATTTCGCATCTTTGTTATATTTTCTTCCGTTATCCCAGATGTTACTCCAAAACGTTTTACTTTCTTCAGCGTCCGGTCTCTCACTACTGTTAACCTTCCCATTCAGCTGTTGATAAACACCTTTTCTGGTCTCTTGATTTTATATTGCTCAATTCTTTGGTCATATCTCTTGATCTTTGTCGCTTAAGCCTGCAGTCTTTGTTTCAACTCTTCAAGAACTACATTTAGCCCCTTTTTCTTTATCCAACATCTACGTTCTAGTTCCTGATATTTCTCCTCCCTCTAGATTTCACTTTTTTCCTTTCTTTCCAAGATGTTGATATGTTTTTGTAGTTCGTTCATTGATTGTTTTATTCTTCTTTTCCACCAAGGTTCATTTCTTTCTTTCCCACTTTTACGGTTTGGTTCAAGGCCTACTTTATTTCCTATATAGATGATAAGGGCTTTAATCAATCTGTCTAGATCAATCTGTCTGTTCTCCATGATCTCATACTTACAGACAAGAAGTTTCGCAGAGTAGGTGCAATTTTATACATTTCCAGACACTTCTTAATCCAGCTATGTGGTAGCTTTTTTTATGGTCTACCCAGGCTATTGACTAGTTTTTGTGTCGTTTATGACAATCTTCTAAGTTCATCTTATTGATGAGTAGCTGTTCTTTACAACCTTAGGACCCACGTTTACATCCTTTTTGCTCATTAGGGAATATGCTACTTTCTATTTTAAAAAAATAGTTATATTCAGTCAGGACAGATGTTAGTATTTTATACATTGTTGTTAAGCAGATTATGGGTCTATAATTTTTCGGTTCATTTGTTTCCTCATTTTTTGGAAGTAAGAATGTTACACCATTAACTAGTTAACAGGGAATCATACTAGATTGTTGCAAAACGTTGCTGTAAGCTTTTGTTAGCAGTTCATGACTCTGTAAAGGCATTCAACCAGAAGTTGGGAATTTTATCCTTTCCTGAAGACTTCCATTTGCATGACTTCTCGAGAGCAGATCCTACATCCTCTACCTTGATACCCTCCCACTTTTGCTCTTCTATGGAGTCTAAGTCAGTAGATATTCTATCAATTGTGTGTTTTTTCTTCTTCCCAAATTTTATTCCAAAATTCCTGCACTTCTTTCGATGGGACAGACTTTACTGTAACTGATATTTTCCCTATATTCCGGTAAATATCTTTTGGGTTATTTTTGAACATGTTGTCCTTGAAGACTCTAACGCGCTTTTCATACCTTGCTATGCAAGCAGCTTTAGTACATTCCTTTAGCTTGATACTTTCTCTGGTGGTATCGATGTCAAGTATGGTTTTCATATATTTTTCTTTAATTTTTGGATTTTCGTAGGTTTGATAGTCTTGTCAAACTTATGATTCTTTAAACATTCTATGTCAGACCTAAGTAGCTGAATTTGGTGTTGAATACGCCCTTCCCAAGTAGGCTTTTCGTGAGAATGATGTTGTTTTCTAATCTTTTCACCACATAGAATCGTTGAGATTTTTGCGGATGCATAGTACAGGTGGCTGAGATCTGTAATATCAACATCATTAGCTGAAATTATATCCTTAAGTGCAAGGCGGATTTTACCAATTACTTTCAGATTTTCGTTAGAGTTCCGAATTTTTGGAGAGTGTTACGTTCATTCATACTGGTTTCTTTAATTTTCAACCATTCAATCACGATTTGATCTTTTAAATCATCTAGTTCAGTTGGGTCAATTTCAGTGTGACTTTCTTCATCTATTTGATTTTCATCTGCCTTGGTGTTTATGGTTGGTTCAGAGAGTATTTCACTTTGCTTATCAGCTACATTAACTCTTTCTATAATTACTGCATTTTTACCAGACTCGGGCTGGTCTATAATGATTTCCTCTGTAGTATATTCTTTAGCTACAACTTCGTTCCCTTTATCCCTTACTGACTGTTTAATTTGGTCAATCTCTGCTTCACTTAGTAATTTATTTTTCATAATGTTTCTTCTGTCGTTGGCATGTTTGTTACTGTCTATGTAGGGTCTTACTTCTAGCTGATTCTGTCTCCAGTTTAGGTGGGTTTGTTCAGTAGTAAATTTATTTATGGGGAAATACATGGCATGATAGAAAGCCTTAAGAACTTCTTTATTATCTCCCCGAGACCATTTTTCATTTTTTTCTTTTGGTTATTTGATGACGAACGTAGATGGCCATCTGTTGGAATATTCCGGTTGTGGGGTACTTCCAGCTCCTGTGTTTCGGGAAGATTTCAGCCAGTAGCTGATTTTTCGTACCCAGTCTGGTACGCGGTCCTTATTTATACGGGTGACGGCAGATTCGGTTTGTATTTTGCTTTGTTATCATTGAGGCATTACAGCTTGTTATCATTGAGGCACAACGAGCTTGGACGTTGACATTAGGAGACGGATCTGTCTGTTTAGGATTAAATTTTTGAGACAACACCGCCCCCGAGTTGTCTAAATGAAAACATTGCTCGTAACGTGGCTTCTTTCGGCTAACAGATCTGTATTCGTCTGTATTTTTTTTTGTTCATTTCTCCGGGCATAGATTTTAGTGGTGTTTTTAAACGTGACACGTGCTCTCATATGCGAGTATGTGTCCTGTAAATTTCACGTAGTTGTGTAAACATTGGGATGTTTGTGCACTCCTATGGGTATTAAAATGTATATATGATTGTGTAAACATTCGAGTGTATGCGTAGTTAATCAATTTGCATACTTACTGTTTTGTTCCATTTATATTTTATGATTTGTAAACTTTCCGATGTTGATTTCGCATGTGTATTTCGCACATGTCTCACTGAGACATCGTGCAAGGGAGAAACTATGCTTTGTATGGCAGTAAAATTTCGTTTTTGTGATTATTTTTGTTAAAAGGCCGTTTCCTTCAAATCTTCCACAGGTTCCTTTATCCCATTCCACCGATGTTATTAGATTAGATTTGTATTTGAATGGAAAGCCCGGTGTAGCATATCCATGTTGTTATTCAGCGCAAAGCCGAATCTCCTTATTATCATTATTATTATTATTATTATTATTATTATTATTATTATTATTATTAGTAGTAGTAGTAGTAGTAGTAGTAGTAGTAGTAGTAGTAGTAGTAGTAGTAGTAGTAGTACGCTAGTGCATGCTAATTTACTTAGCAGATATTTTATCTTGATGTTTAGTGACAGCAAGTCTCTTCAAATCACAAGATTCTTCCTTAATTATTATTATTGTGAAAGCTATTATATGTTTTATTAGTTAGCGCTGAGTTTTGCTGAGGTTTGGTGACAGCAGGTCTCCTCAGAACTCAAGAATCTTTCTTAGGTTACTTGCAAAACAAAGGATTGCACTTTTCAGCAGATCAACAATGCGATTTTCAATTCCAATATGCTTCAGATTCTCCGGTAACATTTTGGATGTTGTGTCAACTGCACAAATTACCACAAGAATAATTGTCGTCTTCTACAATCTCTTCATTTCTGGCCAGGTCTTGATATTTTCCAATTTTTTACAATTTGTTTGGTAACTCATCTATTGTCATATGGTATTACAAAGTATGATCTTACACTGTATTATTATTATTATCATCATCATCATCATCATCATCATCATCATCATCATTATTATTATTATTATTATTATTATTATTATTATTATTATTATTA
This sequence comes from Octopus sinensis, assembly GCF_006345805.1. Lineage (NCBI taxonomy): Eukaryota > Metazoa > Mollusca > Cephalopoda > Octopoda > Octopodidae > Octopus > Octopus sinensis. The sequence continues at coordinate 138,123,121 of NC_042998.1, read as the reverse complement.
TTATTATTATCATTATTTTCTCTTTATTACATGTTTTGTTGGAGCTCCTGGAGTCTTGCATGCGTAGTGGGCTTGCTACCTGCAGCCTACGGTACCATGCTATTCGTTCTTTTCAGCTATCTAATACTTTCCTGAGTATTCTGGCCGTACTAAGGAGGCAAACCTTTTGTAACAGTTCTACTGGCCACTCCATTCTTGTTTCCTCTTGATGCATTCTGATACTGTTCCCAAGGACCCAACAATAATTGACACTATTTTCACCTTCTTCATTTTTTATAGCCGGGCAATTTCATACTTAAGAGGGTTGCATCTATCTACTTTTCCATTTTCCTTCTTGACTATTCGTGGGTCAAAAGGGCATGCAACGTCAACTATATAGCATATGTGGTGTGCCATGTCCACCATTAGGTCCGGTCTGTTATGCTCTAGCGCCTGATCTGTTTGGATTGCGAAATCCCAGCAGATTTTGCTAGTCTCCGAATCCGCCACTCTCTGCGCTGCGTTGTGTCCTCATACCACGTCTTGCTTCTCTCTATCCCCCACTTTTCGCTGTTTCCATCGTAGCACTTTCACTACCTGGTTGAGTCGCTACAACATGTAGTGGTTTGGGGCAAGTCTAGGGCATTCGTTCGTGATATGGGCAACGGTTTCATCCACTGTATTGCAGATGCGACACAGCGGAGACAATTGCTCATTCCTCAGGTTGACCTTCCTGTTCGTGGCCAGAGCTTGGTCCTGCGCTGCCAGTATAATGCTCTCGGTTTCGTTTTTTAGTGTTCCTTTCATCAACCATCCCCACTTATTTTTTCCAGCAACTTCTGTTGTAGATACATGGAATTGATTATGTAGTCCCTTCTTGCATAATTCTTCTTCATGTCCTTTTTCTACTTCTTCCTTTGTTTTCACTTTTTTCTCTGCTCTCAATGCTTCTTCGTTCATGACACTAACAAGGTTTCCTTACTTTGGGTTAGGTATCTCATTAAGCTCTCGAGTTCGATATGCATGCAGTCTTCCACACTTATCAGTTCCCTTCTTTCCTCCATTTTCTCTCTTCATGTATAGGCGATCAGTGTCTGAACGTGGATGACGTGCTCCATGCATCGCTAGGAGCTTTCTTGACTTCCTGTCCATCTCCTTTAGCTCCTCCTCTGTCCACTTCAGGATTCCAGCGTCATAACAAACTACTGCGACTGTGCGCGAGTTTATTGCCGAAATTATGTTTCTGCCATTCAGCTTTGAAGTCAATATTTTTCCCACTCGCCGCAAGTACTCTTTTTGTCTTTTCCTTCATTTGCCTCAAGTATTAACAGGTATTTTTTTAGCTGGATTGAGATTGAATTGTCTTCATCATTTCACCACTTGGTAGCCATAAGACTTCTATCCTGGCAAGCTTTCTTCGTTTCATCAACACCTTAGCACATTTTGAGAGTCCAAACTCTATCTTAGTATCATTGGAGAAAATCCGCACAGATTGGACTAGGCTGTCCAGTTTTGCTTGTTTTTTTGTGAATAGCTTCAGGTCGTCCATGAATAGCAAGTGATTTATTATTATTGTTATTGTTATTGTTATTATTATTGTTATTATTGTTATTATTACTTATTTTTGTTATTATTGAGTGGAAGAGCAGCGCACGCCATCAAAGTGACGCTGGAACGACGAATGTACAAAGCCCAATATACTCATCATGACTAACAAACACTCTGATAAGGGTACACCAGGCACATGCATCACAATCATATATGCGCCACATGGTACCTTTATATTAAGATAAACCGCACATGAACTTGCAGTTGGGATCCAGTTAGAATTTTCTTTAGGTCGAGTAGCCCATCTCGCTCAAAAGGTCCATGAATAATAGTTGTTTAAGGATGCTGAACAAAACACCCATGTTTTCAGAGGTGAATTATTCAAATCCCGAAGAAACCGTCTCAACACGTAGCTATGGTGCTCGTCCAACTACTCCTGCTCGTGATCAGAGATGCACATATCGTCAGCCACTAACGGACACGCTCAACTGGTTAAGATGAAACGACAAGCAAATCTGTGGTATTTGCTGTAGACCATCTTTTATACCTATACACAACATGTACATGTTAGCACTTCGAATCAGTTAAGATCAGACGCCATGAGAGTTACTGCCTGGCATTACATCAGAGCATTAATCATTGTTGTTGTTGTTGTTGTTGATGATGAGGAGGAGGGGGGAGGAGGAGGGGGAGGAGGAGGATGTTTTTGTTGTTTTGAATAGACAGATGTGCTTCGAGAAATTTGAATTTATAAAGTTTTACTGGATGAACATTTTTGCTTCTTCCTATTTTTAGATTATTTTGCAAACAATACACTTGGGAACACATGAACGTCAATTCCATCAAAAGTAAGGAGTCAAAAGTTGTCGCTGCAACATTATTTTATTCAAAAAGCTTCTTTTAGGCGTCCACTCAGTTCAATATTGCTTCTTCTACTAGAAGGGAAGTAAGAAGTATTAAAAAGAAAATAAGAAGAATGGATACGATCTCAATAAAGAAAATAATACACGAAGATGAATGTTAAAAAGATAAACAAATTCTTTTTAATGACAAACAGAGAAAGCAACAGTAAAAGAAACAAATACACTTGCAGCCAATAAAATTTAACAATGCAAATTTGCACAGCATAAGCAAAAATAGTAACAAGAACAATGGATATTTGCGATATTTACAAAAAAGAAAAAAAAATACTAACATCTGTTTTGCAAGCTTTACAAACATAAAAAGGAGTTTTTTAGATATAGGCCGAATCCAGCCGTAAAAAGAAGTGAAGCAGCATGTCGCAAAAGAATGTGTTCTTGCTTGGAAATATTCAAGAACTGGCAAGAAGGAGGTTCAGATAACTTTACGAAGACTAGTGGGTGCTTCGGTATGTCCTCAAAAAAACCCAGTTATAGTGGAGACCTTAGCTGATTTATGGGACGACATGATAGGTGAAGGGTATATAGAACCGTTTTGGAGTTTGAAACGTTTTAGCACAGCCGTTTTGGCTACACCTATTCAGACTTGTTGATTCCAAGCAGACGTTTTAATGTTTCTTTCGTCTTCTCCCTCGTTCTCTCACTCTCTTTCTCCCCCCCCCCTCTCTCTCTCTCTCTTTCTTCCCTTTTTTATGTATGTAAGCATATTTCTCTTTATCTGTATGAAAAGAGGCAAAGTGTTTTTGCCAATCGTGGTCAATTAATAAATTGTAATATCTCACTCTCTAGTTCCTTCTCTTGTTCTCTCTCTCCCTTTCTCTCACTCTGTCTTTCTACCAGTGTGTTTTTATATTTCTGTGTTTGCATTCAGGCATGTGTGTGTATATATGTGTGTGTGTATGTGTGTGTGGGGGGTGGGTTGCCTCCAGCGCCAGAAATTACTGCCGCCAAAACAAATTGAATATCCAGTCAGCCGTGTGAAATCGTCTGCGCCCAAACAGCTGTGCCAGTTCATCCCATTCCGTGTAGAATAAGCATCTTGTCTTCAAAACTAAGGACAATACAGAACAGAATGGTGCCCCAGACACCAGCCAGTTGACGACGTAACACGATGGTCACAGAGAGGACAGTAATGCTGACATCAAATGCAGTCAGTTTTGCAGAACAGATAGGGCAAGTATTTTGCGCACCGAGTGTTATGGAAGTTCACGTAGTTAGGAATGATTGCGCACGCGCGCGAGTGTGTGTGTGGCGATAAAATTAGTGTAAAAGAACAGAACATCATTATGAGTTTCAGCGTTTTCTACACAGAGGAACTGGAAAGACAGAGAAAGAGAGAACATAGACAACAGCAAAGACAGCAATAAGGAATTGAATACAAGAAACTTCCACTTGTCGCACCACGGGTTTCAACTCCGAGGAGAGTGAAAGTAATCGCCTTGCGTTCAGCACCAGAAACTGATGATCAGAGGTCCTTTCTTCCACTCACAGATAATAGTAACCCCCACATCACCCCCATTGCTTTGCTATGAAGAGTAAGAAATGGAAGGTGGTCAGGGGTAACAAATTATCCAGGTCAGTGGAAGTAAAAGGCCCATCATCAAACATAATGACTTCAAATTTTGGCACAAGGCCAACAAATTTAGAAGAGGGCAAAGGCTGATTACATCGACCCCAGTGTGGTTATTTTATAGACCTTAAAAAGATAAAAGGCAAGGTCTAAATCAATGGAATTTGAATGTGAAGGGTCGGAAGACATACAGCTAAGTATTTTGTCTAGCGCTAACGGTTCGGCCAGCTCGCTGCATTCTCCAACATCAAATATAATGAACACAAGCAGAAATCGAGTGGTACGTTGTAAGAGGAGCGCATCTCTCTCTAGGACTCTATGAAGGTCACTGCCCTCGAATAACCGAAGGAGGACTTTTGGGTGATTTTCACGAACTGGAGGAAGGCATAGAAATAAAGTGGAGACTGGGGAGAAAAAGGGCTTCGACTTTGTGGGAAATGGTAATGATAGACTGCTAATTAGAATTAATTTTAAAATTAATGAAATGTTTTAATGTGAGGTGTGCACTAAATGACTCCTGGAGTGCTCACGGGTACCTTCGGAACCGAACATTATGAGAAAATTTTCCCCAGGTACAAAGAAATTAGATAATCATGATGCACCAGCAACTTCTTATCTATGTGTGGTTGGCTTACTCTTGTTTTGTTTTTATATTTGCATTTATATTGTTTTATTTATATTTATGTATTTATAATTTGTTTTACTTTTTTGTGGGAATTTAAAAAAAACCCTTTTTATCAAGTTATTATTACGAAACTTTTTCCTTGATATCTGCAGTATGTACACATTATCCACGGGGCAACACCCAGACTCCTGAGTCTTGTGTCAAAATATGAAGCAGTTATTATTATTATGATTGCCTTTGCACAGCTTCTAACGCTGGTGATGTACTACGGTGTCAGCTGTTCACTACCTGTGAACTAAGGTAACACAATTTATTTTTCGAACACCTTCCGGAGTATTCGAGCGGTCCCAAGCAGTGCTGTTTTCTGCAAATGCTCCACCCCTATTGCAGCCCCTATTTGTTCCACGTACTTCCTGAGATTTTTGCTCACTGTTCCCAGGGCCCCGACAATTATTGGCACTACTGCTACCTTTTTCATCGACCAAAACTACTTAACTTCCCAAGCTAACCTGCCATATCTCTCGATTTTTCTTTCTTCCTTATCGCATACCTTGTTGTCAGCTGGGCATGCTATATCTATGATCCAGCAAAGTTTGTTTTCTTTCTCAATTAAGACTATGTCTGGCTTCCTATTCTCTATCTCATGGT
>NC_042998.1:138102831-138112831 GCF_006345805.1 Octopus sinensis | reverse complement strand
AATCAAATAATTATGATAATAAAATGAAACAAACGTCGTAATTTTGGCTTAATTTTCTAAGCAAAATTTTTTCTCGCGAACTTAGTCTAAAAGCTATAACAATCCTTTACAGGACGGTAAAAAGAATCTATGCAACACTTTATAACAAAGTTTATTAACCTAACAGTTCTTAAACTATTAGATGCTAAACCAAATATTCTAATATATGGATATATCACCGCAAATTCATCAACTTAGAAAAACAATCGAATCGGTAAAACACACACACACACATGGTATAGTATTGTATTATAGTATAGTAAGCTCTAGCTACAGTGATCTTTGAACAATTGCTATCTTGTGAAAAACAATTTTGAAACGTCTACAAATATGGTGGACAGAATTATGGAAAAGGACATACATTTTTGTAAATTTTTTACCGGGATAAGAGTATATATTCTAGGTAACTAGATGTTCTCAACCAAACTAAACGGAAGTTACAAGTGCATAAAATAAATTTGGTTTCTTGAAATAAAAAAAAAAGCGTAAATAAATGAAAATGTGGCTATATTGTAATTACCAGGAAGAGAAACATCAATAATAACATGCTCATAGCTTATACATAGAAATATACACACACATACATACATATATACATACACACACATACATATGTACATATACACGCATACATACTCTAGTATATATCCATATATGTACAGAGACGTATATATATATATATAGTCACAGTCCGGTGATGGCTTAGCTAGCCGAAACTTGGAAGACCATGTCAACACTATTTTTGCTAAGGAATAATAAACTTGTACTTACCAAAAGTATTCAGGTTAGCGCGAACATCGCTTTTATTATTATAACAGAAAAACAAACATACACACATACACACATATACATACATACACACACACACACACACATATATATATATACATACATACATACATACATACATACATACATACATACATACATACAGGTATAAATTTCATATACATATGTACGTTCGTGCATACATATAAATATTCATATACGTGTGTATAAACACGCACCCATACATGCATACATGCATTCACTCGTTCACACATTCATACATACACACGTTCATACATACATACATACAAAGCAAATGGATTCGCATTCTTCCAATACAATCGATTAGAGGCACAGTGAAAATGTGTAGAAAGATCCCAGGGATCATCCATCTGAGTTTTTTGGGTTGACCATATACATACTATTTGTAAACATAAGATATACACACGTAAACAGTAATGGCGCACAGACAGACACACACATACACACCTGCATAATAAAGTGATGTATACATCCACTACATAATTGCAAGTTTCCCCTGCGTGCACTCACACGCACAGACACATACACACACATGTTAAATGCACACACCAGTTCTCATATCCGTGAACCGCAATAACGGAATGGACCCAATGGCCATCCGATTTGTGACAGTCGTTAATTCGGTAAAAGTTAAACATTTCCAACAACATACATACATCCTTACACACGCACACGCACACATACAAACAAACAAACACACACTCACTTAAACTTACATACATTAATTTATAATATATGCAATGAAATTTAAAGTTGCACGCATGCACACATACATACACTCTTACATGCAAAATTTGTAAAACACCAGAAATTTATCCTATAATAAGTGAATATATATACGTGTAGACAAACATGTATGTCTGTACGTATATAACAATAAGTCAAAACATATGGATCCACTCAACAATGAGATCCACACCTACATGCATACATAGGTGTCTGGGTGTGTGTGTGCGTTTGTGTGTGTGTGTTGTATGTGTGTGTTTGTGTGTATGCGTTTGTGTGTGTGTGTGTGTGTGTTTGTGTGTATGTATGTGTGCGTTTGTATGTGTTTGTGCATGTGTGTTTGTATGTGTTTGTGCATGTGTGTTTGCGTGTAATTATGTGTGCGTGTGTGTGTGTGTGTGTGTGTGTGTGTGTGTCTGTGTGTGTGTGTGTGTGTGTGTGTGAAAAAGTAAGAGAGAGAGAGTTTGTCTGTTTTTGTTTCTATTTATCAGAATGCTTCATAGAAGGAAGAAGCTGGTATTTGATAAAGAAACGAAAGTTACATCACTGCAATTTAGATATCAACAGTGATTAGTGTTACGTATAGAACCTTAGAAAAGCCTTACATATTTTTACCGTTCCCCTCACAGATAGTATATGTAAAGTTCGTGTTAGCCTGTCTCTTAAACAGCTTTCCCATATTGTCAATAACCAAGTGCACCGAAAACTGCTGGCATAAATTGGAATTTATTTTTCAGGTAGAAGAGCCGCAGGTATGATGTGTGTGTGTGTGTGTAGATGCATATATACATACGTGAATTCCTAATAATTTGGATAAATTGCTTTCGATAAAATCGCTAACATTCTTCGGTTACTCCAAGAACGTCGATTCACTCACAATTGTTTCCTGCAAATAAATCATAATAAACTTAGATGACATTCAGAATCTTACGCAATAAAGTAATGAAACAGATACAAGATTTTCAAAATCATTGAGCTTACGTATGATCTTCTTGAAAAGTTTTGAACCTATGCAGAATTACTTCGAGGTGCTAGCCTTCATCACACACCCAAAACATCGAAGTTACTATTCACCACTCTTCTTGTGAAAGAATAATAAATACATACTCTTTAAAAAAAGGACTGCGTAATTCTTCAGTTCAGTGTAAAATTCTTTTTACTAAAATCAACATAAAAACAAAAAAAAACATGGCTTAGTACTTAGAGTGTTGCACTCACGATTGCTAGATGGTGGTTTCGATTCCCAGACCGAGCGTTGCGTTGGGTTCTTGAGCAAAGCACTTCATTTCACGTTACTCTGCGATCATTTCGTCATCTGGCATGTGGCACATGGTGCACCTATACAGGTAATGTCGATTTGAAGGAGGGAGTGATTTATGTGAACACAAACATTTGATCATAATAAACAAATCACCTGTGTGTTTGTTTGGCAAGAAATTGCCGAACGCTCATGCGTCGACTAAAGACGGGAGAGTCCATGATATATATACGTGTATGAAGTGATATGAATAAACAGATAGATAGACCAAACAACCACAAATATAAATACAGGTGCATATATATATATATACTCTTTTATTCTTTTATTCTTTTACTTGTTTCAGTCATTTCACTGCAGCTATGCTGGAGCACCAACATTAGTCGAGTAAATCGATCCCAGGACTTATTTTTTTGTAAGCCTAGTACTTATTCTCTCGGTCTCTTCTGCCTACCTGCTAAGTTACGGGGACGTAAGCACACCAGCATCGGTTGTCAAACGATGTTGGGGAACAAGCTCAGACACACAAACATATACACACACATACATATATAAATATATATGTATATATATGTATGTATATGTATATATGTATACATATGTATGTATATGTATATATGTATATGTATGTATGTATATATATATATATGTATATATGTATATATATGTATATATATGTATGTATGTATGTATGTATATATATATATATAATATATATATAAAATTAGAAAAAAACACCTTTTATTAATTCAAAATGCACAATTAAATTACACCATCCAGAAAATTACATATATTAGAAACATTAAAATTAGAATAGCAATAAAATTTCAATGATGTAGTAAATTGCAAAAAAATAATAGAAAAAGTATATAATTGGTATATATACCAATTATATACGTTTTTATTATTTTTTTGCAATTTACTTAATCATTGAAATTTTATTGTTATTTCAATTTTAATATTTCTAATATATGTAATTTTCTGGATGGTGTAATTTAATTGCTCATTTTGAATTGATAAAACTGTTTTTTTCTAATTTTTTATATATATATTATATTGTGTGAAATTTGATTAGTATTTCTAAATTGAATTTTTTTCCCCTGTAAGTTTGGATTTATATTCCCTCAAGTAATTATATATATATATATATATCTATATATATATATATATATATATATATATATATATATATATATATATAAACGACGGGCTTCTTTCAGTTTCCATATATTTCTTTCACAAAACATAGGTTTGTACATATGTACATACATACATACATGCAATGAACATTCGGAAATGCTCCTTTTCATAAGTGAGTATGTTATATAAATGTATAACATGCATATATGGAAATTAACATGAAGGAAGTGAACTTGTTACTCCCAGAAGATGTAATATATTTCTAAATGTAATGAGATCAATTTATATAAAATATAGTCATCATTTCGCAACTTACATGATATCAGCTATCAAAGAATAACGCGTAAGAATATAAAAACATGCAGGTAAGCCGAGGTAACTGTTTTGATCCAGGTTTCAATAAGTTTTATTTTAGCCCGTCGATATCAGCCTATTCGACTTCTGATATCTCAACGAGACCAAAATAACTTTGCGTGAAAATCTACTTTACAAGTATCTTTTCCTTTTCTTTATATATATATATATATATATGCATATATACATACGTATATGTACATACTTACATCTATACATACATACATATGCATATGTGGGCACAGGACGTCATGAAACGTGCACAACAAAAAATCCGAAGTACGAGTACATGGAATATGAACAATTTTTTCGAACAACGAAAGACACAAATGGGAAACAAGACACACATATATATATATATATATATATATATATACATACATACATACATACATACATACATACATACATACATACATACATACATACATACATATAGATAGAAACAGAGATATACATGCATATATATAAACGAGCATGTGTATTGTGTGTACATGTGACTGTGTATATATACATTTATATAAACGCATCCCTATATAATACGTGTGTGTATTTATATTAATCTATACATATGTGATGTGTATATATTTACATGTATGCATGTATGCATAAATGTGTATGTATAAATATGTGTATGTGTGTACCTATAATGTATGTATAATGCTTACATGTTATACATGCATACATGTGTGTATGTGGGTCTGAAATTGTAAATATATGTTTGTGAATATGCGGATACATATACTTATGTTTGCATATATGTGTGTATAAGGATTTACATATACACAGATGCATAGGCATATATAAACGCGCACACAAACTTTCATATATGTATACATACATCACAGGCATATATACTTTTGTTTGCGCGTGTATACAGGTGCATGTGCGTACGTCTGTATGTATTGCATTTAGCTAGTTGTATCAGTGTATATGTATATAATACGCTCGTTTGTGATGAAACCATAATATGCCTGAACCTATTCAGTAGACCAACCTCTATAATCAAAACCATTAGAAATTATATAAGCTATATAAGAAAAGGAATTACCATTAAGCCCTTTAATTGCAGTCCAAACGGTATTCATACATTCATATCTTTCATTCATATTATACGTTACATTGAGGCACACATTATTACGAAATAGATACACAGACACACATACAAACTCGCATGAAGACACACACTAAGACACACTCAAACATATATATCATAGTTATACGTGTCTGTGAATGCATTTATGTATCATTATATATATAATATATATATATATATATATATATATAATATATATATATATATATATATATATATATATATATATTCATAAAAATGGTAAGACAACAAAGAATGAAAGACCTCGATATATGTAAATAGAGGAATATATCTGTAAATGTAATATGTGACAATTATTTGGTAGCTATGATAAAACTCCGAGTTTCGCATGCCGAGGTGGAAATCCACGCCGTCATCTCTTCAGTTATCTGGCCATCGGAAAAACTCGGAGTTTTATCCTGGCTACCGAATAATTGTCACATATTACATTTACACACACACACACATACACACACACAAACACACACACACACACAACACACACACACACACACACATACATATATATATATATGATTATATCGCATTTATATATATACGTATTATATACATATTATGCAATGATATATGTGCTTGCTTGTGTATTAGAGATATGAATGTGAATAATTTCACGCGGATTATATAAGGTGGTGGGCTGGCTGAATGGTTAGCATAATCGTTAGCAAAATGCTTAGCAGCATTTCGTCCGTCTTTACGTTATGATTTCAAATTTTACTGAGGTTGACTTTGCCTTTCATCCTTTCGGGACCAGTTGAGCAATGAGGAAGGGGATCGTTGTAATCGGCTTTCCACCCTCCCCCGATATAACTGGCTTTGTGTCAAAAGTTGAAACTAATATTACTATTTTGTATTCAAATATAACAAATATATAACATACGATTTAACTTGATATTTATTACGTAGAAATATTACTGATATCGAAATGTCTACAATCATATCGGTAGCAAAATAGAGGCGGGGGTAATATCAGATTGGTAAAAATCTATAGTTCGATTCCCAGAGAGGCAATTATTGAATGATTGATTATGTGCTTATTATAGTTGAATATAATTTTTAGCATTGATGCACTAGATATGTTCGCTTATCACATACTTTCCATTTATTTACTCACGGACTAGTTAAATACGCATCTGCTTTATGCATTTGTTTTCAGGCACGCGCATGTGCCACACGCTTCATTAATATATTTATGCATAAATATATTAATTAAACACTTGCCATTAAATGTCATTAATGGAACTGTAAAATTATGTAATACATTCCAGTGGTTTATCATGTGGCATGTTATTATGCACAAAGATAGACATGCATCTATACATATACACGCGCACATAAATAGATATATTTATATTAGAGTTTGTTTTTACGTCAAATTAAATGTAAAAACAATTGATGGAAGAGTCCATTATGTAGGTGTATATACATGATGTAGCATGTGTATATGTATGTATTGTATGTGTGTATGTATGTATATATATATATATATATATATATATTGCTTTTATGTCAAGATATATATAGAAAAAAATTAGCATTAAACGAGGCTTTTGGGCAGAAATCTGAAGGCAAGTAAAGCCGCATCTTCGAAGTCACCATCAGCCTTCTTGTAAAAGTTAATAAATATGTTATATATTTATATATACACACAAGCAGGTATGCATATACATATGTGCAAATTCTCATACATAATGATATTGTTGCCAATAGATGTATATACATACATACTTATATACTTATTTTTATTTGCTTGCTTGTTTACTTACTAATTTCAAGACCACTCAGGTGATGTTCTCTAACTTCCATTGAAAATGCATTGCTGCTGGATTGGAAAGGAATTAGAAAAATTGATCTAGAGCATCCGTACAACACAAGATGCCAAATATAGAGAGAAAAATGAAAATTGTACTTTTAATGAGGTCAGCTATTCACCATGATATAAACGATTTTCTTTTTCTCTGTTTTATTTTTTAATGCCTGAAATAAATGACAACAATAGATACCTGAAACAATACCTACAGTACCTCTATTTAGATTACAAATTTGCATTTATACCCATAATCCTTGGCATACATGGTTTATGTTCTTAAATGTGTGAGCAATAATCTCGAAAATTTAGAAATTTTAGGCAAAGAAAGTAACTATCAAAGACTGCATTTGTTAGATACAATTTGTAAGCAAAACAGGAAAAAAATGCACAATAAAAATTTAACACTAAATTATTTATTGTTGCTGATAACTAAATTATTTTTACCGCTGTTACCAAACTTCCAGCGTTTGTGGAGATGATTCTTTATAACAAACCAATACCTTGTTTACAATTATAAGTATAATATTTTTTAAAGGCGATATATATAAAGCATTTTTTTCTATGCGCGTCTTAGCTTTCAACAGCAAAATTTAGGTTAAAATATCAGTTTTATATCACAAGCGTTATATGTCTAAAATGGTTCTCCCAGATCGTTCGAAATATAGAGCTCTAATGAAAAAAACTCTACAGGAGATTTGGAAATACACTGGAGAGTCATAAGCAGTTCCTAATTTTTACATTGGTCTCGTATTCAGTAATTCATAATAAACAAAAAGATTGAACATCTTAACAAAAAACCGGAATGTATACAGATAATTCCGTCAATCTACGCTTTGGACCGACACGTGTGTGTGGTGGGGTGTTCGTGTGTGTGCGTGTGTATGTACGTATATATATATATATATATATATATATATATATATATTATGTAGAATGTTGTATATATAGATATACTGTATGTGTGTGTGTATATATATATATGTAGTATGTATGTATATACATACATATATATATATATGCATGTATGTATGATATATATGTATATATATAATGAATATATTATTATTATTATTATTATTATTATTATTATTATTATTATTATTATTATTATTATTATGGAAGGCTGCGAGCTGACAGAATCGTTAGCGCGGAGGACGAAATGCTTTTCGTCTGCCGCTACGTTATGAGTTCAAATTCCGCCGAGGTCGACTTTGTCTTTCATCATTTCGGGGTCGATTAAATAAGTACCAGTTACGCACCGGGGTCGATATAATCGATTTAATCCGTTTGTCTGTCCTTGTTTGTCCTCTCTGTGTTTAGCCCCTTCTGGGTAGCAAAGAAATAGGTATTTCATCTGCCTGCCTCTACGTTCTGAGTTAAATTCCGCCGACTTTGCCTCTCGAGGCCGATAAATTAAGTATCAATGAAACACTGGGGTCGATGCAACCGATTAATCTCTTTCCCCAAAATTTCAGGCCTTGTGCCTATAATAAAAAAATTAATATTATTGTTACATATAATATATTTTATATATATATATATATATATATATATATATACATATACATATATATATTATATATAACATATTTATACATTATATATACATATTTATACATTATATATACCTATATTATATATATATTATCTACATATATATATATCATTATATATATATATATATATATATTATATAAATATATATTATATAGATATATATTATATATATTGTATATAATACATATTATATACATATAATTACTTACACACACACACACACACATATATATATATCATATTATACATATATGTTGCATACATATATATATTATATATATATTATATACATATAAAAGTCTTTTCTATTCGTGAGCGTTATACTAATACATCTGTTTTGTTTTGTACACCACCTGTCTTCGTCTTTTGTTTTTTTGTAACTCTCCCTATATATCATATACATATATAATATACATATATATATTATGTATACGCATATATATGTATATATATATAAATATATATATATATATTATACATGAATATATATATATATATATATATATATATATATATATATATATATGATATATATATTATATACATATTATATATTATAATATATTATATACATATATATATAATATATTATATACATATATATTTATTATATTCATATATATATTATATTCATATATATATTATATTCATATATATTATATACATATATATATATTATATACCACATATATATATATATTTTTATATATATAGATAGATATGTTAGATATATTTATATATAGATATATACTATATATATATATATATATATGAAAAGGTTACCAAGTTTTCAAGTCAATATTGTCACTAGAAGACATACATTGCAAAACCGATGATAACGTCTAAGAGTCATGACTTCTAATTTTACTTCTAAGTTTACTTATGAGTGGGCTATTATTTCTCATTTATGGACAATTAACTTGCAGCCTATGATATATGTTTATAATATATATATATATATATATATATATATATATATATATATATATATATATATATATGCGCGTGTGTTTGTGTGTGTGCGCATGTAAACAAACGGGTATGCATATATATTCATGCATGTATACATATACATATTAATACGTTGTCAAGCGATAGTGGGGGTACAAACACAGACAAAAAGACACACACATACAGATGTGTGTGTGTGTGTGCGTGTGTGTTGTGTGTGTGTGTGTGTATGTGTGTGTGT
>NC_042998.1:138077110-138100231 GCF_006345805.1 Octopus sinensis | reverse complement strand
CAACATCTCTATCTCTCTCTCTGTGTCCCTTTCTATGTATATATATATATATATTTATATATAAAAAGAACTACATACATGCATTTATACATAAATATATATATATATATATATGTGTGTGTGTGTGTGTGTGTGTGTGTGTGTGTGTGTGTGTGTGTACACTATAACAAATACATCATAAACACGAATACGGGGTAAGACACAGAGACATTTAAGGATTAATATATGATATTTTGGGAATTCAACTTGGAATTGCTTTTAAAGTTCTACATATACAATTGCCGGACATGATAACAATCACACGTACATTTGACTTTACACACATGCACGCGCGCGCGCGCGCAATCCGCACATATATGTATATTTTTATATATAATATATATGCATATATATATATATATATAATATATATATATATATATATATATATATATATATATATATATATATATATATATATATATATATATATATATATAATATATATATATATATATATATATATGTGTATATATATATATATGTGTATATATATATATATATATATATATGTATATATATATATGTATATATATATATATATATATATATATATATATATATATATATATGTATATATATATAGATACATATAGAGGTAGGTACGTACATATATGTATATATATATATATATACATATGTTTTATTTATTAATATATCATATATATATATGTGTGTGTGTATGTGTATGTATGTATTTATGTATATATATAGACATATACATGTATAAATATATGTATATATATATATATATATACATACATATATATATGTATATATATTTATTTATATGTGTGATGCATGTACGTATATATATATATATATATATATATACATGCATACATATATATATATATATATTATATATATATATATATATATTATATATATATATATATATATATATATATGATAATATATATATATATTTATGTATATATATACATATACATATATATGATTGCAGGCATATACGTGCAAGCACACGCACACACATACATACATATGTATGTATGTATGCATGTATGTATGTGTATATATATATATATTTGTTTGTTTGTACTCCACCTGCCTTCGTCTATTGTTTATTTTCGTAAACCTTCCCGTTATATATATAAGCATAAGTATAAATCAGAATACATAACTGGTAGAAAGCAAGAGATTTCCTGTTACATTATGAACAAGAAAAGTTTGGTTATTTAAACCAGCCTTTAAAATACCGATGTAACTTGTGTATAATTTAAATTTACATATCTTGTGTAGAGTATGTATGACAGGAAGTTCACCCTCACAGTAACAAAGAGGAAGAAAAAGAGAGAGAGAGAGAGAGAGAGAGAGAGCGGCGAGGAGAATGACAGATTGTATATTTAACGTGTGTCGAGATGATGATAAATAAGAATCTCTTTGAAAGCCATTTTATTTATTTAATTTTTACATACTTTTGATTCAAAGTGACATGCATAAAGTACGTTATCTTTGCCGTCAGAATTTATTTCTTGAATAACATGTAGAACAGCCATTATTGATAGGTATGTGAAACAAAAGCGTTAGTAAAATATATAGAAAAAGATTAACAAAATGAAGAAAATGATGGAAAACGTCACAATAGAGGTAAAAAGGTAATCAAAGCATTTCTGGAATATTCTGTTATTAAATAATACCGATAACATGATAACAAAAGAAAATGCATGTTTATACACGCACACAGGTACCCACACACATATGTAATATATGTGTGCGTGTTTATATTTAAGTAAATATGAGTGCGTGTCAATATAGATAGATAGGAAAATAGATGGATTTATATATATATATTATATATATATATATATATATATATATATTATATAGATATATATATATTAATATATATAAGTATATATATATAGTATATATATATCTATATATATATATGTATATATATATATTATATATATATATATATATATATAATTACATATACATATATATATATACACACGTACATATATGCATTGTGTGTATATATGTATGTATATATATATATATCTGTTTTCATACATACATACATACATACATACATACATACATACATACATACATACATACATACATACATACATACATACATACATACATACTTATGTATTATTTTATTTTATTTCATGTGTATGATCTGTGAATGAATGGATGTGCATTTCACGCGATACATTAATAAAACATTACATCTAACCAGTAATGTCTTTTGGGGGTTTTTTTCAAGCTTTCTCTGATTGGCTAATTGTTTTCTCGACGTCGAACGAAAAACAAAACAAAGAATAATTTATTTTCTATTTCAATAATTATTTGAATTTCTTGTCTCAATCTCATTGTTATTTTATTGTATTTGCTACAGAAATCTAATAAAATTAGGCAATGTTGGTATGCTATAAGTCGGGTAAGAGGAAAGCATGTATTCTATGTAATAGCATATTATATATCCATGTGAGGAGAGAGGAAATATCTTCATTCACAAACAGGCTATGACCACTAGTCGAGAAATGTATTGTCACTCTTATACATCTTCTGTGACAACTACAGTGGTCTCTGTTTCTCTGAACTGTATTTCCGTTTTATACACACACACGTGTGTCTCTGTGTGTATTACATGTAAGAAGACAAGGAAAGAATGTAGCATAACTTATATTATTCGTCACATTTTTTCTGTATCGCTCCGTTTGAATCATTGCGCGTAAATGATTCTATGTGAAAAGTTGCGCAATACGTGAGGTTGATTAAATTGTAGCAGCACTCCCTCAGAGTAGCATCAAAATGTACGTTTTTACATTGTGAGCTATCTTACTTGTACGATATATTCATTACTCTTGGTAAGACTTAACCACTGCTTTCACCAGTCATGTTCCCGGGGCTTCTGCATCAGCGGTCGTTCAGTTTCTTTTTTATTTTTCTCAAAGATCCAGTATGAGAGTGCATGCAACCAGGAATTCGAGTTGAAGACTGTATTGGCAATACACCTACTTTCTACTCTGACTCAGCGGAATCAATATATATTCTTTTATTCTTTTATTTGCTTTCAGTAATTTGACTGCGGCCATGCTGCAGCACCGCCTTTTGTCAAACAAATCGACCGCCAGGACTTCTTCTTTGTAAGCTCAGTACTTATATTATCGGCTTCTTTTGCCGAACCTGTACGTTACGGGTACGTAAACACACCAATATCGGTTGTCAAGCGATGGTGAGGGAGACAAACACAGAGGCACAAATATATACATATATATATATATATATATATATATATATATATATATATATATATATATATATATATATATAGACATATATATATACCACAGGCTTCTTTCAGTTTCCATCTACCAAATCCACTCACAAGGCTTTGGTGGCCGAGGCTATAGTAGAAGACACTTGCCCAAGGAGGCACACAGTGGGACTGAACCCGGAACCATATGGTTGGGAAGCAAGCTTCTTACCACACAACCACACCCGCGCCTCTATATATAGCCATTGTGATAACGAAATGTTTTCATTGAAATGGGTCTGAGGAAGTTATAAGAATGCCACACTGACACTAAACTTTGGGTACAAGTTTCTTTACAGTAGAAACAGCTGCAAGCTAATGAAAGTCATTGCATAAATCCTATTCTTTGACATTAATTTTATAATTGGTATGTGTATATATATATATATATATATATATATATAATATTCTTTTATTCTTTTACTTGTTTCAGTCGTATGACTGCAGCCATGCTGGAGCACTGCCTTCAAGGGTTTTAGTGGAAGAAATCGATCCCAGGACTTATTTCTTAATCCTAGTATTTATTATATTGATCACTTTTTTGCGAACCGCTACAATACGGGGACGTAAACACACCAACACCAGTTGTCAAACGGTGACGGGTGGCCACATGCAAACATAAAGACACACACATATATATATACATATATATATAATATAAATAATATATATTTACATATGCATATATACATACGCATATGTACATACTTACATCTATACGTATATATATATATATGCATATGTGGGCACCGGACGTCACGAAACGTGTACAAGAAAAACGTACGAAGCATGAGTATATGGAACATGAACTATTCTTTCGAACAACGAAAGACACAAATGGAAAACAAAATAAACAACATAAAGAACGAACCTTCATTAGTTGTTGGCTGTTTGCTCGAAATACGAGACTAGAAAAACAGCCAACAACTGATGAAGGGTCATTCTTTATGCTGTTTGTTTTGTTTTCCATTTGTGTCTTTGTTGTTCGAGAGAATAGTTCATGTTTTATGCACTTGTGCTTCGTACATTTTTGTTGTACACGTCTCATGACTTCATGTGCCCAGATATGCATATATATATACGTATAGATGTATGTATATATATACGTGTGTATATATGCATATATAAATATATATTATTAACGCCACGCATCCTCTTCCAAGTAAATTTTATCGATAAACATATATATATATATATATATATATATATATATATATATATACGACGGGCTTCTTTCAGTTTCTGTCTACCAAATCTACTCACGAGGATTGGTTGGCCCAAGGCTACATACAGTAGAAGACACTTGCCCAAGGTGCCACGCTGAAGGACTGAACCCGGACCCGTCTGGATGAAAAGCAAACTTCTTACGACAGAGTCACCTCTATATGTATGTCTGTGTGTATGTATGTACACATAAATATATATATATATATATATAATATATATATATATATATATATATATATATATAAAACACTGTCCCTATATCACCCTTAACGTATGAAGAGTTTGGAGACCAGGTTTGAATTTGATGGATCTATCAATATTTTAGAATGGCGTATATGGTTTTAAGTTACCACGTTTTACGAGATCAGAAAGCAATAAATCTTCTTCATTCAGATTTAAACAAACATTTGTCACTTGAAATGCAGTTTGCGTTTGAAGAAACGCTAATGTCCAATCATCTCGAGGAAGTGGGGAAACTAGCAGAAGTCTATCACTCCTATCTCCGCAGTAATAATAATAAAAATGAAGTCTTTACGGGATTTCAACCTGGAAGGGAAACATCATCGTGGTCTCTCCTAACAAAATTTCCATATGTTTAATAATATACTTCATGTTTAAATATTTCTTTCTGCTGTAGGCACAAGGCCAAAAATTTGTAGGGAGGAGGCTAGTCGATTACGTCGACACCAGTACTCAACTGGTACCTATTTTATCGACCCCGAAAGAAAAATGAACTCAAAACATTAAGGTGGAGGAAGTGCCGCTAAGCATTGCGTCCGGCGTGCTAACAATTGTGATAATTCTTCACTTTTGCATGCTTAACCATTGATATACAGAAGTATATGCTACATTCCTATTCCTTAGTATGACTTTCCGAAACACAAGTATTCTACCAACCACTGACATTTTTTATATTTTGTAACCAGAGTTTAGTTTTAATAAATTTTCATGGACAGACTATCAGTTGGCAAAAGCGGCACAGTACATTCTACGTTCGAACAGCATCAAATTTGATCTTATTTTTTATTCCACTAGATTTGATAAAGAATACTTACTAGCCGTAAACGGGGTTGATTCAATCGCCTATTCCCCATTTCATTTATTTAAAAATGTATTTTGTTCCTATTTATATATTAGCTTATATTTCAATCAGTTTTATACTTATATTATTTGTTTAATATAAAAATAGATCTTTATGAATATATGATATTTATATATGGAATAATGTTCAAGTTAATCTTATTGCAATGGTCAGAATACTCAGATTAGTATGTTCACATTTAACCTACCTCACATCTGAAGCCTTCTCATTCTTGGCGGAATGCGCGAGCATCATAAAAATAGGTTTTAAAAAATACTTTCTAAAGCTTCCCTGGTTGTCATAATATAATATTCATATTTAGCTCTTAATATCATATTTATACAATTCTGTCTTGCTCCAGTTATAATTTTGTTTTAGATTTTTGCCATTTATTTATTTATTTATTTTTTAAAATATAAAAGTTGTGTTTCTTTCAACAAACAATGTAAAATGTTAATTTGGTCGTAAAACACAAAAATATTTCTGTTGAATTTAATATAGAGGAAAATAAATTTTAAAACAAAAGAGAGAAGAAAAAATATTTGCATGAAACATTATACTTAAATATGATCAGGCCTTAAGAAACTGGAGTGAATAAAGAATGGAAAATATTTTAAGATTGGTAGACAAGGAGAGAAAAAAACGAAATATGATTGATTGTGGTTTTCAATAATTTCTAGAATATTGTAATAGTTTTCGTGGGGATGTCAAAAGAAGGCGGTAAAAAAAAATAACATGACGTTCAGATGAGTTGGATAAAAAAATGTTTTGCTTGAAATAAAAAGTAGATAATTAGAAAGCAGAAACAACTGATTGGTTAATATATCCAAATAGAGAAAGATAAGAAAATATTTCCTTTCTTTGTCACATTTAAAAAATGCATCGAAAAAAAACATAGAAGTAAGTAAAATGTGTTTCAAAAGCAATATTTCTTTGAAATATAAACCGTGGATCCGATTACTGAACCAGTAATAAATCGCTTAAATTTGTGTTTCTGCAGGGTAAATACCTGTAATGTACTAGGCCGATTAATTTCGATTCACACCGAAAATAAAATGTCTTTCAGCAAAAAATTTTAAGTAATTTTCCTCCTTGGCATAAGTGATAACCATCATTTTCAGTTGATAAGGGCTAAACTCAGTAATGTGTCATGCATTCCAACAAAATAACAGATACTTCATGAGAAAAATTAGTAAATGAAACACTTCATATTACACTTGGATGAATAAGTTAACTCTTCTCACAGGAAATATATTATTTTTTTAAGTTACCAACTTATATAATGGCAGTTGCTACATTGAAGATGTCAGAAATTTAATGGCATAAAGGCTTGGAAGGAATTAACAAATGTAATTTCTATCAAACGATTCAGGAGATAGAATTATAGTTTAGTGACACAAACTGATTTATATACTCAGCTAGTGAAAACCCCTATGGTAAAACGAGAAAACCTCGATAAGGAACATCAAGCCTAAGTAACACATGAAATATAAATTGAAAATGCACTTGAATTAAAACAAAATGGTGGAAATATCCATCAAATACATTATTAAACAGAACTCCCTGCACATCAAACCAATTACAAACTTTATGTTCAATATACTCTTGAATAATTACATACAGGTAGGATTTCATGCTTAATTTATGAAACTGACGTTACTATAACATACACATATTGTATAACTTTATCGTCTGCATTGGGATGCAAAGTAAAATTAATCCTAGTGTTAATTAAATTCAGTATTCACGAGGTGTCATGTCCAGTGGTGACATCACAAATGAAGGTGATAAATTTAATGTAACAACGCAGGTGCAATAAGTGAAATCCAACATAATCAAAACATCAAAGGTAGTTAAAGTGATTCAGCTAACGCAGGTAAAATCATTTTCTTTTTGGATGTACCCTTAAAGAAGATTTGTTACATCTGCGATATGGATACCACTTGGAAGGAATATAATCCTTAAAACAGAAACAGATTAACTTTAAATATCACAAACCAATCAGCATAGGTAATGTAAGAATACAATTGCACAAATATTGAGAGGAACATCACTGAAGCAAGTAGAGATGTTTAAGCACCTCGGAGCCGTGTTCATGTGTGATGGCTGGAGGCTAAAATTAGATGCTAGAATTGAAAGTGCTGGCACAGTAGCGCGCCAGATCCAGCACTCAATCCTCAGATGACCAGAAGTTGTCAAGACAGCCAAACTTCCTATCTTCAGTTCGGTTTCCGTGCCTATTTTAACCTATGTTAAAAGAGTATGATCAAAAGAGTATGGTCACGAATATAACAGTTGAAATAGGATTGCTATGGAGAGTCTCGAAAGCAACGTTACTTGACAATGTGTGAATCTCGGAGGTCGAGAAATCTCTCCAGATCGAGCTGTTACTTCACCGCAATGAGACGTCATAGCTTCGGTTCTATGGATATGTGATTAGAATGTCGTAGGAAAGAATCGTAAAACAGCTCTTTCAAACCGAGCCAACCGGCAGGAGATCTACGGGTAAACGACGAGTGAAATGGGTAGATTATATCCATCGTCTCACTTGGTCACGCTTGGGAAAGTGTAACGACCATTGTTTCTGATTAGACCCTATGAATGAGGTGCGTGAGGACTCTACACCCACGACCCTCCGAGGAACAGAAAGCGGAGAAGATGGAAGAATGGATGGAATTCCACAAATAACAGTGCACTCTGACATTCACTTGTGCGGGTTATTAAAGAGTATGCTTTTACCATTAGTTTCCAGAATATCTGGTGCTAACAGAACAATAAGCACAAAATATATAGAAAAATGTGTGTGTGTGTTGTGTTTGTGTGCGTGTATATATATATATATATATATATATATATGTGTGTGTGTGTGTGTGTGTGTGTACACATATGCGCGTGTACATATACATGCATGTGTGCGTGTGTGTGTATACACGACTGAATTCTTTAGAATTCCGTCTATAAAATTCACTCACAAGGCTTTTGTTGGCCCGAGGCTATGGTAGAAGACACTTGCCCATGCTAACAAGCTGTGAGACTGAACTTGGGACCTTGAAGTTGAGAAGCAAACTTCTTATGCACATTACATTTACATACACACACACACACATATATTTATATGTATATTCATATATGTGCTTATATGTATAAATATATAGGCACATATGTACACACACACACACACACACACACACACACACACACATATATATATATATATATATATATATATATATATATATATATATATGGCTTCCTCGCTTAGCCAGCGGGGTGGCGTCATTTGAAGGCTAAAACAATGCGAAGCGCATTGTGATCACCGATGTGTAGCAACATCTGATAGCCTGGTCGGTCACGGTGATCACGGTGATATATATATATATGTACATGTATATATGAACACATATGCACACGCATATATGTGTGTATGTGTATACGTAGATATCGTTGCTATTGTGCAAATGTGCCGTAAGTCCAAAACGTTTCTTTCTCCGAAAACACTATTCCACTTCTTGTTACATTAGCAACAGTTTCAGCTTGGGTGCATGAAATCATAACTCCTTGCATGTATGATATTTTCAGTCAGATATAGTTTTGCAAATCTGTCGTATGTGGGGCTTACTACACTTTTGAAAAATACTAAACCATTGAACAATTTTCATATCTTGGCATCTGAAACAGCTGAAGAAACGATGGTTTGACCAAAAGAACCGGCTATTACAAGCAAAACTGAATATTGAAAAATATTGTATTTGGCCAAAATTGGACATACGACAGTTTAATATAATAGCAGCGATATGCATAAAGAGAGTGACACACATACATACAAACAGACATTTTATACACACATATGTATATATATGTGTGTGTGTGTGGATGTGTGTGAGTGTGTGTGTGTGTGTATGTGTGTGTGTGTGTGTGTGTGAGTGTGTGTGTGTGTGTGTGTTGTGTGTGTGTGTGTGTGTGTGTGTGTGTGTGTGTGTGTAGTATTAGCGAAGGTTCAGCTTTCAGTATATTTTACTATATCACTCTAATCCATTGTATCTATTTCTTTTCTCATGTACTCCCTTCACGTGTGTGGATGATAGGTTCGCGCCTGCGTCTGTGCCTCTGCGCATTAGTGAGAATGTATACATGCCTGTATTACGCAAACTTCCAAACTGTGTCGTTTATTATGGTATCCTTCCTTAAAATAATGATGTAGAGAAAAATAATACTAACGGTAAATAATAAGCTTAAATAACTGAGTAAATAATAACAATAATACATTCCAATAAAGTTTCACAGGCTGGATTACTTGTGCCAAAATTTGAAACCAATAATTTTGGTTTCTGATTAAAGCACAAGGCTAACAATTTTGAGAATTGGCAGTTAGTCGATTACATCGACTCCAGTATTTGAGTGGTACTTTATTTTATCTATACTGAAAAGATGAAAGGCAAAGTTAACCTCGACTGGATTGAAATCATAACGTAAAAATTCGGACGAAATACCGCAAGGCATTTTTCCAATGTTCAGGTGATTTTGCCAACTCACCGCTTTAATGCTATATAATCGTTTCAATTTAGGCACATGGCCAGCAGTTTCGAGATAATGGTTTGTCGATTACATTGTACTTACTTTATCGACCCTGTAAAATTAAAGGCAGAATTAACCTTGATGGGATTCGAAATCAACACGTAAAGGGCCACATAAAGTATATAAGCAAGGTTTTTTGCTCGACGATCTAACTATTCGTCCTATCCACCACCGATCTTATAATTCTTTCTCATATAGGCACGAGACCTGCAATTTTGAGGGAAGGGAATTTGTCGATATCAGTGGCCAAAATACTTGACTAATACTTAATTTCATAGACACCGGAAAGAGGAAAGACAATGTTAACCATGGCAAGATTTGAACTCAGAAGCTAAAGAGTCGGAAGAAATACCGCAAGGTATTTTGTCCGATGCTCTTAATATTCTGTTAATCCACCACTTTTATGACTTCTAAACTAGACACTTGGTTTTCAATTAGTAGGAGAGAATAGTTGATTAAATGAGCTCCAGTATTTAGCTTGTACTAATTTTAACGACTCTGAAACGCGAAATGCAATGTTGATTTCGGCTGAAATTGAACTTAGCACGTAAAAGTAACTTACAAATTATGCAAGGCATTTTGTCCTTTGCGCTATCGATTGCGTCAACCCACCAACCAAATGTAAGAAACTGGTTTTCATCTATTGTGTGAAATATTAAGAGACAGCGACGAATGTGGGAATAGGGTTGGAATTAAATCAATATTGGAAAATTGTACGTGAATGCTTGAAAGCAAACATGCACTGACAATCTAAATGCTATGAAAATTGACACCATAAATGAATAGATTCAAATATCTAACACTAAAAACAGAAAGCAATCTCTTTCAGATATGAATGTGAGCGACGACATTGGTAAAGAAAAAATACTAACCTCATTGACTGACTTGAACGAATCAAACTTAACGTTTATCATGAATAAATAAACAGTGAAAGCATTTATTTTTTAATTTACTAATCGATTTTGTATTATTTGTTTAATAGTTGTGTTTGATTTTTACCAGAAAAATTGTGAACAATTTTTGTCCAGCTGATTGAAAACTATAATTAATTGTAATGAATTTCTACGTGAATTCATAGAGAAAAATAGAGAGAATTTTAAAAATAGTAAAAGTATAAATGACTTGAGAAATTCATAGGGGATAAACAAAAATGTATAGAAAACAAATTGAGTCTTCTTGAAGTAGAAATAGAAGATAAATCGAACGCCACGTTGTTCTTAATAAATTATGAGGCGTCCAGCGAAACTAATAAATTTGCTAATTCATATATATACATACATATACACACAAACATATGTGTATGTATATAAGTTTGTGAATAAAATTTTGCTAATTTTATATATATATATATATATATGCAGATAGATAGATCAACATTGATCAATTTCCATCTATAAATATGCAAGTATATGTACACGTGTGTGTGGCTGTGGTGGGTGTACGGCTGTATATGTGGTTCAGAGTCAGTGTCTGTACTACCGTATGTGCGCAGAAATATTTATTGCCACAATATTGCCCCATGAACTCCCTCGGGTAAGTTACGATGGTGTTATTTATTAGAAATCGTTTAAAATTTTCTTAAAACAGAAGCGCGTGCATCTTTTGCACACACATACATACATACATACATACATACATACATACATACATACATACATACATACATGTACGCAGATATCTTTAAGTGCTTGACAAACTCATATTCAGCGCTTTATATATATATATATATATATATATATATATGTATATCGAAAAAGCAATAGATGCGTGCACCTACTCGCAACATGTCGCTATACACTCAAATGTGAACATGTACTCGCTCCAGGATTATTTCACCATAAAATAATTGTCCCCATGTTAAATGTTAAAGTAGATGTGACTGGAACACATCATGGTGCTGCAAACTAGTTGACTTAATAAAATGCTAACTGAAAGTCGTTCTGAGTTTTCGAACGTTATATAAACTTGCGATAATAAAATAATGAGATATGCATATTTTGGGAAATTCCGTAGAATTTCTGATTTTCCACATTACTCAGGAACAGTTCAGATCACCCCACATTTAATTCCTGCTGATGAATTCGTGTCTGCAATTTTGAGTATGTCGGACAGTTTGCAAGACGTGTTCTTATAAATACATACATATGTTATAAGACGTGTCCATGTAGATACATACATATATACATACATGTGTATGTATGTACAAATGTGTGTATGCATGTCAGTATGTGTGTGTATGTGTGTGTGTAGAGAGAGAGAGAGAGTGAGAGAAAGATACATGTACATACGTGTGTGTTTATATCTATACGTTTACATGTATATATATATATATATATATATATATATATATATTATATACATAAATATATATACATATATATACATACATATATACATATATACATACATACATATATATATGTACATATATATATACCTATATATATATATATATATATATATATATATATATATATATATATATGCGTATACATATATATATGCATAAACATGTATATATATATATATATATA
Source organism: Octopus sinensis (assembly GCF_006345805.1). NCBI lineage: Eukaryota > Metazoa > Mollusca > Cephalopoda > Octopoda > Octopodidae > Octopus > Octopus sinensis. Next base: position 138,087,480 of record NC_042998.1, on the reverse strand, counting down.
TATATATATATATATATATATACATTTACACACATATATATACATATATATATATGTAAAATATATATGATATATATATAATGGACTGAACTGAACCGTAATTAATCTGCATATCCTCTGATAGCTCACAGATGATGTTCGACAATTTCCCCCTCACAGCTGCACGCACATCTGCAATGTTTTTCTTAGTTCTGCTGGTTGCGGGTCTTCCATAACGGTGATCAATATCGACATTTTTTCGACATTCTTGGAAACGTCCGAAACACTCGTACACTTGTGTGCGGCCCATACACTCATCTCTATACACTTTCTGCAACTTTGCGTAGGCTTCTGAGCTGGTATCTCCATGACAACTTTCTCTGTCATGGTCACTGCCACGATCACATGCTATACACCTTCCTTCCGAGCACAGCTGTAAACATCAGAAGTGAGCTAGAACGTTAAAACTTAGTGCGCATGCAAAGTAGAGCTCAAGGTCAATCTTTGCCAAGAAGCTTCACTCTACGTGATTTAGCTTCGTTGCTATGGCAACAGTCCGGATACTTATTGATCAGACTCGTGTGTGTTTATATATATATATATATATATAATATATACACATTACATAGATATGTACAAACATAAATATATATATTTTATATATATATATAATTTATATATATATATATTATATATATATATATATATATATATATATATATATATATATATATATATATATATATAGAGAGAGAGAGAGAGAGAGAGAGAGGGAGAGAAGAGAGAAGAGAAAGAGTAACTGAGAGAGAGAAGCAGAATTTATTAGTTACGCTGGACATCTCATAATTTATTAAGGACAATATAGCATTTGATTTATTCTCTGTTTCCACTTGAAAAAAATTGAATTATTTTCATTATTTTATAACTATTTTTGTTTATTTCCTTGATCTTTCCAATTTATTTATAGTTTTATATTTTAAAAATCCTCCTTATTTTTCTCAATGATTTTACACAGAATTCATTACAATTTATTATGGTTTTCAATCAGCCATTATAAAAGTTCTCTCTATTTTGTAGTGAAACCAACCACAACTCCCACCGTCTATTAAAAAAAGTAAACCAAAATAATTACAAAAGCATCGAAAATATCCCGCAATCATTTTTATTTTGTTTCTTACGTAAAACAATAAATACACACACACACATATATACATATACATATTTATATATACATACATGTATGTATGTATGTATGTATGTATGTATGTATCAAACTATACAATAGAATAGCAAATACATTATTAAAAACCAATCAAAATTTCAACGTAAAAAGATATATATATTTGCATGTTAAATGGACCTCTCGATAACCGTTTGTATCTAGTACATACAAGGCCGGCTCCAGGTACCGGCAACTCGGGCAGTCGCCCGGGGTGCTATGTACTACGGGGGCACCAAGGAGGGCGAGACAAAGACAAGAAATTTTCCAGCTTGTACATGCCGAAGTTCAGCTTGCCCAGGGCGCCAGCAACCCTAGGGCCGGTCCTGAGTACATACAAGGTGATTGAGAATATACAGTAAATCCACTGTAATGCTATCCATGTTTTCATAATAATATCAGTATTTTTAACTCTCCTGATTTTTTAGATAAAATGTTCATAGTCTCATCTGTTGATCTTATGCATGCATGTATGTATGTATATTTGTATGAATGATATGTATACATGCATAAATATATAACCTGTTACAATGACTTCGAAGTTTCGCATCAGTTGTCTTCAACTGTTTATTATGTGTCTGTGTGTCTCAAACATACTATATATGCCCGTAGAAAATAGTTCTATATTTAAGACTTGAGGAAGTATATACATTATTTACATTTGACGGATATTTTTCCTCAACTTGTTTGTTGTTTGGTGTCTTGGGGATGTACCCTCCAGCCTTCATCAGGTGTGTTGCGGAAATTTCAAACCTGGGTTCTCATTCCTAAGGTATTTTTCGATGTTATTATTACAGTTATTATTGAGGAATCGAACTCGGAATCTTGGGGTTAGTAGCCTGCGCTCTTAACTACTACGCCAGATACTCGTGGGCAATTATGGAGTGAATTTTAGGGCTTATAAATCTAACATTTTCTTATCCTTCTTGATACCGGTTCTCATATGCTACTCATATCTGCATTTGGTCTGCTTAGGCGGTTGTTGTGTCCTAGCATATGTGCTGCTTCTTTTAGCTTTCGTATTTCCAGTGGTGTTTTCTGTCTATTATTTTAACTTCATCCCACAGGGGAAGGTGGTCTCCATTTACCCATAAATGATCAGCTATACCCGATTTATCAATATCTCCTCGTGTCACAGCTTTGCGATGTTCGTCTTCCGTTATTTTGAGGGGGCGGCATATTTTGCCTTTGTATAACCTACCACAGCTGCATGGGATGGAGTTCACGCTGTCTTTCATCATATTCTCTTCTATTGGTGGTTTTACACGAAGGAGATATTTGCGAAGTGTTGTATTACTCTTGAATACCTGATGAAGGCTGGACGGTATATCAGCCGAAACGTTGTGTTAACAATAAACAAGAGGAGGTAAAATATCCGTCAAATGTAAATAATGAAAATAATGCCCGTAGAAATTGTGGAATTTTGAGGAAAAAATATGATAGATGAAAATGAGAGTAAAACATTAATTTCCCTAAATATTTGAATTTTGTATCATTTTGTAAATTCTCTTTAACTTTGTCATATCCCTAAACGCACGTAAACAAACATTTAGAAACACACACACACACACACTTACATACATGCTATTTTATTGTATGCATATATATATATATACACACTACATTATATAACATAATTTTTAGCATAAGGCGTTTATGCATTTCGTTACCTACGCAAGGCTATTAATATGTATAATTTACCTGCAAATAAAGTATACCAATAGATATGACTGGGTGCGAAGTAGCATGGCCTCGTGGTCTGTGCATTGGGCTCACGATCATAAGGATGTGGCTTCGATTCGTGGACCGGGTGGCACGGTGTCTTCTTGAACAAGGCATTTTATTTCACGTGATTTCTGTCTTCTCAGCTGAAAATTACTACCAACCAGCCAAGTATTGATTCAGTTCTCTCTCCCTCCGCCTTTTACATTTCAATGTTCCGCTTGGTTAAATGTGGGGGTGGGGGTTGACGGTGATGTCTACATTTGCTCGTAACTACACAGATACTTAAAACAATTGACGAAAGCATGCCACATGTTGCCATGTCATACGCCCTTAGGAATGACGACTACGCTTTTTATGTACACTAAGAGATAATCCTTTTTACCACGGCACAAGGCGTGAACTTTTCGGCGGGTGGGCTAATCGATTACATTGACATCCCCACCCACTGGGCTAGTCGGCTACATTGACTCCAAAAAGATGAGAGGCAAAGTCGACCATGGCGAAATTTGAAATCAGAAGGTAAAGACGGACGAAAGGCGCCAAACATTGTATCTGGCATATTTGCCGGATTGCCGCCAAGCATGCATTTAGAGATAATAAAAACTAAACTATTAGAAATATACTAGTTGAAGCGTAAAACATAAATAACTTCTCAGTACATGGTTATCTGTACTTTTCAGTTTACGTTCTGGTTCATATAATTTTTTTTTTCATCCTTTGGTGTTTTGGCTGACAACATCAAATAGTTAATGGGAAATAAAGGGAGAAATTCATAAATCTAAAATGACATCTGGGAGTTGGTTTCCTGATAGTTAACTTAATAAAACACATATACAGACAAACCATTTTTTTTTTAATTTCCATTTTTATTGTAGATGTGAGCCGTATTTCTATCGACCAGCACCCCAGTAAAAGACTGGATGTTCCCTCAACCGTCCTGTGTGAATTACTCTCTACTGTTCCAGGTATCCGCGATCCGGGTCATGAACTCCTTGGTGGTGCCCCGCTCAAAGAGAAAGAAGAAAACCAGCTGAAGTCTTCAGTCATCAATAATGGACGAACCAGTTCAGAACAGCATCAGTCTTCACTTAATGGCGGTACCGGTAATGGTAACGGAGGAGGCGGAAACAACGGCCAAGATCTGGACAAAACTGTCAAACAAAAACGACACAGAACACGTTTCACGCCTGCCCAGTTGAACGAACTTGAGCGCAGTTTCGCTAAAACTCACTACCCAGACATTTTTATGCGAGAAGAATTGGCTCTCAGAATTGGTTTAACTGAGTCACGCGTACAGGTAAGTAGAAACATTTTTTTCTTATATTATTAATACATAATACATACAGGTACATATGAGCGGGTATGTAAGTGTGTGTTTGTATAACTCTCTCTCTCTCTCTCTCTCTCTCTCTCTCTCTCTCTTTCTCTCTCCCCCCATATATATGTATATATATATATTATTCGTGAGATAACCAGACTACCATTGGTTTCATATTGAGAGAGATATCTCTTTCAACGTGACGCCAGTATTTGTCTGGTTATCCCACAAACAAAGACTGTTTTATCCACCTATGCGGTGTTGAGCACTCATTCTCACTGGTCGATTGTAAGGTGTGTGTGCGTGTGTGCGTATGTCAGTTTTGGTTTTAAACTTTGGTACAATGCCAGAAAGTTTGGGGATAGGATAAGTCGATTACATCCACCCCAGTACTCAACTGATACTTATTTTATCGAAAGGATGAAATATATCTATATATAATATATTAATAGAAGCTTAACTCATCTCCACATCACTTTGTTCCTAGCATCTGATATGAAAGCATCCTGCTCGCGCACAAAACTTTAAGTCAAACGGTTATTAAAAATAATTGTAAATCCTACCAAATGTATTGAGTGCATGGTTTCTAGACTCTCTTAGCTCGCTAATACCCCATTTTTACTGACGATCCTCTTTGTGAAATTGCTATTTTTTTCCACTTATTTATGGCTTCGAAACTTTGGCAAGTGAGCTTCTTGTTAAACAAATCTTTAGTTCACAACGCCAATGTATCCCTCAGCATGCTGGCAAGAAGGGTGGCGATGAAATTAGATCAATACTTACAGACGACAAATATGAAAAGTGCACTGGAAATATATATCAATGAATGAATGTTCATATCAGTTCAGAAAAATTAGCACGATTATTAATCACAAGCGTGTAATTATTAAATTTTGTAAATTATTGTTTGTGATATATATGATGCAGCAACATGTAAAGTGAATGCAGTGAAACATTAAAGTAATTAATACTCGTTAGCATTCACATATCTAATTATGTAAAGTATTTTCTCTCATAGTGAGATTCTGAATGTGTCGTATCCTATATAGCAGCTGGCAATGGGTACATGCTACTGACAAAGCCCAACCCAGCAGGAATGTATATGTAGCAGTCTCCCAGCCATTGCTGAATTACTTTCGTCTGTTATTGATATAGTTTTGCTTTTTAAAACACTATCTGTACATAATGCGTATCTCCGAACGAATACCGCAGTTAATTGCCTTTCACGATGTTTCTGTGTTAAGAATGAATCACAGATGAATATTTTAATTTAATATTGCTTCTGTTGCATATAAGGAATTTTTATTCAGCAGGGCGGTTAATTGCATCATCAGTGATTTTTCAATCCCTATTTTCCTATATCAGTAGCAACGAATTTTACCTTACCATGCAGTTGTCTGTGGGCACTTGCTACTGGCAAAACCCAACAAGGCAGAAATGTATTTAAATGCGGGTTTCCCAGTATGGCCATAGCCTTTGAGCTGGAATACATAACGGAGAAAAATACAGAAAAAAGCGCACCACAGAAATCTGGTCAGGGTATGCCCCCAGTTAAAACTGTAAGACATTATTCCAAATACTACCTTCTAATCGTAAATATCATAAAATGATTAGAATATATATAGTGCATGACGGCAACCAAGAGGCAGAATTGGTAGAGCGGTGAATAAGAAGTCTAGCTTTAAGCCTTTTTCTCACTGTATTTATTACTGAATTTCTCACTGAATTTTTCTCACCGGGTTCGAATTTGAATTTTTATCTTTCTGTGTTCAGTAAAGTAAATACTCCTTAAATTATTGGTATCAATTTCATTGTCTGCGCACCCATCCCATGACCCAATGTACAATCATTATCTAGTACAGCTAAAATGCTGTTTAAATATAGTTTGTTTGCTTTCAACTATCATAATTTTGAGAACGACTCAAAAAACCGTTATAAGTCCCAATTGTTTAGGTATAGGGATTTATTAATTATACTAATGAGGCTGGAGATATTGCATTCTACAAGTGTGTCATCTGAAAAGAAGGCTCGGACCGGACATGGAGATACGTAATAAACAAATCTTCAATACTGAATTAGTTTAACGTCATGGGTCACTTTTCATGTGACATTAATGATGCAGAAATTGTTTTTATTGAAGACGATGCCCTTACCAAATCAAGACAAGTACTATTAAATGCCTTGACTTAATAACACTCCAATTCTTATGAAGATATAACTAATTACTTATCAAAAGTCCTTTCGCTTCTGTGACTGATACAGAACCCATTTACACTTTGTAACTTCAATTCATTATCCCGTTGGGATCAACTTCGCTTTTCATCCTTTCGGGATATTAAGCGAGAACTGTGGCCGATAATATCGACAGACCTCTCCCTTCAAAACTGCTTGCTCTGTGCTTAAATTAAAAACTAAATCAAGTTTTTTTATAGAACATAATTTATTGCCTATGTCCGTATATGCCTGTATTTGTTTAAACACATTTGAATATGTCTGCAATAAATATATATATCTTAAAATACAGGGAGAGAAAAAATGTTGCCATTTAACTTACTCTTCACAAATCAAAGTCTAGGGTAAAATAATAGTTGTATCAACATTTTTTGTTTCCATTAACACATTTGTGTAAAAGATCGGATACAGTCTTAAATAGATTTCTTGTGTGAAGTGATTATGGTGTTTGACTCAGGATCATAATGAATGTGGGGTCAATTCCCGGAATGATATTGTTATTCTAGATCTTGTTCTTGCAGTTGTTGTTGCACACCAATATACCATCTGTTAAAATAGAGAATAGTTTGAAGAATATATTTTACTTCAAAAGTGCTTCTTTTTAACAAATCTTTTATTATATTGAAATAGTTTTTACACAATAATTTCTTATCAAAATAGTGTTATCATGATTAATACAAAATCTCGAAGCAGTATTTCAACAAATATACAGTTTTATCCCTAAATATATTGAATACCAACACTATGTTCAGCCTGCACAATACCATTGTACTATCAATGGTGCCGCATGAAGATAAAATATGGAGAAAAAACTGCGTAAAATCAACTAAAACTTTGATGTCTTTCACCAAAGATGCTTCAGAAAAATCCTGGGAATTTCGTGTCATCATCATATCAGAAACAAAGATGCCTCAAGGAGGGTGTCTTCGCGAAGAGCCTGATATACATCATCGAAACGAAGAGTCAATTGACAAGTCATGTCCTACTGCTGTCAGGTCATAGGTGTGCAAAAAAAAAACAGCATTTATATGGGCACCAACATGATGAAGGGGAAGATAGGGAAGACCGTGAGCTGTATGGTATCACACCTTTTAGGAAGACCTGAAGGCTGTCAATAAACACTTTAAAATTACAGATGAGCACGCAGCTAATCGAGAGCAATGGAGGGAAAATGCTGAACGGTGTTTAAAAATGAGTAGGAAGGACTAACTAAACCATCATTAATCCGTGTACTGCATCAACAGCAGCAAAATAAACAACAATATAGACTACAACAAAAAAGTGGCACCAGCAACAACAATAACAATGATCCTCTGGGGAAATTGGTTCAACTTTTCTCCTGGACACTGATAACAACTATGAAAGATAGACGCAAGTTCTTCAAAAAATGCTAAATAATTCACTGGAAACAATAGCGTTCCGTTTGGTGTTGACGTCTTCTCTTGTAATTCTTAACGTCCATGTCTCAAAGGACACACCTGTTTTATATTCTCAAATAGTGTGAGGTCACGTATACACTGGAAGTTGCTATTTCAGAAGAGATTTCCAACCGACCAACACTTTTCTCCAAAGCCACATAAGCTATAAGTCGCTTTGTTGGTTTTGTTTAAACTTCAGCCACAAACAAGACAAATAATACGTGTACGGTGTGTGTAAGTGTATGTGATTTTACTGTAGTAAATCTATCCAGTATTTATTTGTTTGCGTTTATTTACACCTTGTATATTCCTAAACTTAGGTTTCTTTTGGGGTTTCTTTTGGCAGGGAACAATGCCTTACTAATTCAGTTAAAGAAGTGACGTACTGGATGCCTATGCAGCAAAAAGAAAATTTTTGTTTTGTTTTTTTAATTAATTTATATGTTCCTCTTTATTGGAGAAAGTTATAGTTGTTTGTAATTTAGGTACAAGGCCTGAAATGTGGGGGCTAGTCGATTACATCGCCCCCCACCCAGTGCTTCGACGTACTAACGATTCTCGCCACCTTAGAGACAGTAATAATGATATCTATTGGCATTGTTAGAACAAATACCTCAAGGAATTTTTTCCGAAGCTCTCACAACTCTGCCAGCTCGCCTGCCATAATAACATTGACGATAATGGTTGTGATAATGTGGAAGTAATAGCGAAAGCATAAATTAAAATTAGTTTTAGTCACAATAAGTCTGCAATCGGTTTTGATCTTCGGTTGTGATATTATTTTCTGTCTAATACTCCTCGAAACGACATGAAAGTCACTGGCTCTCCTGATTATCCTATGGGTTGGTATCTTAGCCCTAAATCATTGACCTTATGTGAGGTTTGACGAGCTGGCAGAACCGTTTAGAACGCCGGACATGTCTTACCGTTTTTCATCTGACTCTATACATTCAGAGAAGATTAATTTTGCTTTTCATTCTTCCAGGATAGATAAAATAAAGTACAAGCCAAGTACTGAAGTCCGGTATAGATAAAATAAAGTACAAATGAAGTACTCCCCTCAAAATTGCTGGTCTTGTACACAGATTAGAAACCATTACTGACCTTATGCAAGGCGGCAATCAGGCAGGATCGTTAGCACATCGGACAAAATACCTTGCACTATTGTTTCCTACACTTTACGTTCAGAGTTCAAATTCCGCCGCAGTCAACTTTGCCTTCTATTCTTCCGGGGTCGATAAAATATAGTACAAGAGTCGATGAGATCTACTAACCCTTACTCTTTAAAATTGCACCTAAATCAGAAATAACTATTAACCTTAAGTAGTATTTTATCTGTCTTTACGTTCTGAGTTGAAATTCCTTTACCTTTTATCTTTTGAGGTCGATAAAATAAGAACCAGTCGAGTACTGGGATCGACGTAACTGACAAGCTTCCTCCCATAAAATGTCAAGCGTTGTGCCTGTAGGAGAAAGGATTATTAATTTCGTTAAAAATAAACAATAATACTAGCTAAAGAGTAATACATTTACTTAGTAAATGTATTACTATATTTCTTCTTAACATTTTCGCTTCCATGATCAAATACCATGGAATCAACTTTGCCTTTAAACCTTTGCCTTTAAGTCATTAGAATCAGTCAAAAAATATACTGGAATCAGTTTAGTCAGCTGTGTCTCCTGCTCTGGTAAAATTAGCGTTATTTCTAATTCCAAGGATTTAATTGACTGAAATTTGGACAATGCATACCTATAATAAACAGGATTAAATTCAGTTACCTGTAGTTCCTCTCCAATCCAAACACTCTTTTTTATCCTGAATTAAAAGGAAATCGTTATACATGTATTCTTTGCTACCTGTTATCTCAAAGATTTCTATATTGAAGCGGCCACATTCAACAGTCGCCGAATACCTAACATCTTCACTCCACAATCTATATCTATCACTCCAGTGCACACACACACACACACACACACACACACATACCAGCATGCCGTATCCTTTTCGTATACTCCATAAACACCCAAACCTTCGAGAGTTTTTACATCTTCCGCTGTATTATTCCTGATGACAAGCTCTCTTCATTTGCACTGCTGGCGTTTCAAATGCCTTGACGTGATAAATCGCATTACTGATCTTTGACAGCTTGTGGTAGTAGTGGTGGTGGTGGCAGTAGCAGCAATAGCAGCAGTCAATTTTGCAAGTTGGCAATTTTTGTCAAAAACAAAAATTAATATGAATATAACGAATATAACATTAGCAACTCTGAGGGCAACCTTATTTACTACCTTCAAGCACTCTATCTATCTATCTTTCTAGCTAGCTAGCTAACTACCTACCTATATGTGTATGTGCATCACTGTAAGCATGCATGTGACTCTCTTTTACTTATGTTATGCTTCTCTACCTTTTTCTTTCCATCTCTTTCGTTAGAATTTTCTCACTTTTCTCTCTGTTACACACTCTCTCACTCTGTGT
>NC_042998.1:138064610-138072110 GCF_006345805.1 Octopus sinensis | reverse complement strand
TACATGTATATATACATGCATATATAAATAATTATACGGAAGTACAGGACATCACAATAAGACGTAGAAACAAAAAAAAACAAAAAACAAGAAAACGGAAAACGAAAACCAAATACAGGACAGGTTACACAACAAAACCCCCGTCATCAGCTGTCGCTAGAGGAGTCAGGCATGTTTCGAAGGCATAACAGAACACTAATCCAATAGGCCTTCCTGCGAGAGAATTAAAATAAAATTTCAAGCAGCGGGGCACTGATACGAACACAAACAAGACGTAACAATAAGAACTGCAAAATTAAAATACATGTACAAAAACAACACAAGAGGACGAACGAAAAAGCCTTTTTTTCTGGCTAGACAAACAATAAACTGCAAAAATAAAATACATGTACAAAAAGTACAATTAGTTACAAAACGAGAAAATAACAAGAATACTATACAGGAAATTAACCACACAAGGGGACGAACGAAGAAGCCTTTTTGCTGGCAAGGACGAAAGTGTAGTAGCAGCGCGTGGAGGCAGTATATATATATATATATATATAATATATATATATATATATATATATGAGTATAGGACACCACAAATAAACGTAGAACACAGCGAGAAACGAAAACATAAAAACAAACAAGGAAGCGGACTTTTTTTAACAACGAAAAAACAGAGTATAAGACAAACAATACAAGGAATATTCCCCTTCATCAGCTGCCCCTGGTTCGACTCAATGCGTGTTTCAATACGTGGTCTGATAAATAAGTATCCGGGCTGTTACCATACTTATGAAACTAATGCACGCAGAGTGAATCTGCTTGGCACAGATTGACCTTGAACTCTGCTGTGCATACGCACTAAGTTTGAAAGTTCTAGCTCACTTCCGCTGTTTACAGTAGTGCTTGGAAGGAAGATGTGTAGCGTGTGATCATCGCATTAAACATAACAGAGAAATCAGAGGCCTACTCTAAGTTTTCAAAAATTTTCATCGTTCTCAACAAATTTACATATTGTGCAACTGAAACCCGAGTGTCCTTTTGGTCAGCTGAAAGCTGTTTTGGCACAAAAATGGCAGACACGCGTCTCATACCAAAATCTTCAGCGATAATGAACTAAACTTAATCGTAACTAATCTGCACGTCTTCTGATAACTCACGGATGGTGATTCAAAGATTTCCCCTCACAACTGCATGCACATCTGCAATGTTTGTTTTTTTTCAATTCTGCTGGTTGAGGGTCTCCCAGAACGTTGATCAATATCGACATTTTCCGGCCATCTTGGAAACGTCTGAACCACTCGTACACTTGTGTGTGGCTCATAAACTCCTCTCCATACACTTTAAGCAACGTTGCGCAAGCCTCTGAGTAGGTGTCAGCATGACAGCTTTCTCTGTTATGATCAATGCGACGATAACATGCTACATACCTTCCTTCACAGCACCACTGTAAACATCAGAAGTGAGCTAGAACATTAAAATTTAGTGTACATGCACAACAGAGTTCAAGATCAATCTTTGCCGATCAGCTTCACTCTGCGTGATTTAGCTTCGTTACTATGGCAACTAAGGAAGAACAAGCCTTCTTCTATCATACTCTCAATTTTGGTCAACTTGCGCAGCAGGGTCTCGGAGGAGATAGTGTTTGTTGAAGGCTACCATACCTGCCATACACAGACAACTTCAGCTTTATATATATATATATATGTGTTTGTGTGTGTGTGTTGTGTGTGTGTGTGTGTGTGTGTGTGTATGTGTGTGTGTGTGTGTGTGTGTGTGTGTGTGTGTGTGTGTGTGTGTGTATGTACACCTAGTTTAACCTTGCTGGAACATGCATATAACTAACGTGTTCCAGATATTGCCCTCCCGTGTTTTTGAAACATAATCTATGTCACCTTCCTTTCAATGAGAATAGAGCATGGTTTGAGAGATATTTGGTTTCTATTTTTAACAAGTCGTCTAACTGCGTAGTTGCCGCATTTACTGGTTATTTCGTGTCAACAAAATAAATAAAAGCTCTTAATGTGCCGAAACAGTTGCCCGGTTTTCATTCCCAATTTTTGCAAGTTCACTTCATTTCTGTCTCAATTGTCCGCGGGAATGTATCAGTGTATCACGCTTTCTCATGCTACTCCCACAGATGTTTGAAAATGTTGTGCCATATAAAATGTCCATATGTGTTCGCATTTAGTATAGACTAGAAGACACAAATACCCATTTTACTCGTTTGCTTAAGCCATGAACGTCACAACATACCTTCCCCCACTCCCACCCCCTTTCACTATAAATCTAAAGTCTTGTCTCTAACTATATAATATTTGTCTGGATGTTCGCATCTGCTTGCATTTTCAGTACAAAACCAAATCTATAACGGTCATCGTTGAAGGGAAGATCTATGAAAATAGTAATGATTAACCATTGATTGATATTAAATTATATTAAATGTTTACAAAGCATCGTTATGTTGTTACATCGATACTTTGATATAGCCAAGAGAACGATCGTATAACAACGCTGTCTATTTGACTTGGCTTTTATCTTCTGAGAGAACAAAAATCGTTTTTGAGGCCAACTAGCTTATTTGGTTGACTAATTCATTAGTTGCTTTTGTTGGTGGTGGAAGGAACAGAAATTTCAGTGGAGACGGTGATGGTGTTGATGGTGGTGGTGGTAGACAAAGTGGTGGTAGACTAGGTGGTGGTAGACTAGGTGGTGGGATGGTTGTGATATTGATTGCGGTAGTGATGGTGATGATGATGGTGGTAGACTAGGTCGTATTGTTGTGTTCCAGATGGTTGTGGTCTCCATTGTGGATTTTATCTAGCTGGCGGTGATGGTGGCAGTGGTTTAGTGTGACGACTATAGTGTTGATAGTGATCGTAGAGATGGTAGTGGAGAAGGTAGTGGCTGTGGTGGAGGTGAAGGTTGTGGTGGTGGGGGGCGGTACTGCTGCTGCTGGGTGATGGTGGTGATTTTGGAAGTGGTACAGGAGAAGCAGAAATGAAGAAGATAGGAGTGGATTTTGTTTTTAGGATTCGTTTGTTGTTGTTGTTGGTGATGGTGGTGGTGGTGGTGGTGGTGGTGGTGGTGGTGGTGGTGGGGTGGTGGTGGTGGTGGTGGTGGTGGCGGTGTGTGAAATGGTACTTGATTGAGATATCTTCCGTATTATTTTCATACATGACGACATAAATGGGAACAATAACCCTTTTGAAAGTGGAGGTTCATTGAGATCTCTAGTTAAAATAAACTAAAAAGAATTTTAAAGATAATTAAAAGATATTCTTGTCATATTCGGGGGCAATCTCAAGAGTCAAAAATTTTCCATAAAGAAAAGGCACACTAGTTGTCTGGAAAAAAGACGATAGCCCTGGAAGTGTTTTTCTATCACATTAGGCGTCATCAGCACAGCAGCCACCTTATTTCAGCTCCAGCAGTGTCAGATACTTGGACATACAGATAGAGATACAAGGAGAGAGATGAGGAGAGGGAGAGAGATGAGGAGAGCGAGAGAGATGAGGAGAGGGAGAGAGATGAGGAGAAGGAGAGAGAAATAGAGAAAGGAAGAGAGAGAGAGATCAATTTTACTCTGGAGAAGGAATCTGTCCGAAACGTTGGATTATCCACTCCCTACGGCAATTTCATTGTATTCAGTCTATCGTTTCGTGTGTGAGTGTGTGTGTGGTGTGTGTGTGTGAAATATTCAAGCCTGTTTTATTGAAGACAGGATTGTGTCCGAGTTTAATCATTTTTATTTAAGATATTTCATTTTACCACATTGGTCTCCTTTACGTATACTCTGAATCCATTAATGTTTGAAAACTTTCTCGAATTCGTCTGAAGGAAAGGATAAAATTACTGTGACTAATTTAGTCGCCATCGTTGTATTGTGATGCGAAAGTGACAATAAGCGAGCGGCGAGCGAGCAGAAACGTTAGCACACCGGACGAAATGCTTAGCAGTATTTCATCTGTCTTTACGTTCTGAGTTCAAATTTCACCGAAGTCAATTTTGCCTGTCATCCTTTCGGGGTCGATAAATTAAGTACAAGTTGCGTACTAGGGTCGATTTAATCGACTGGCCCCGTCTCCAAAAATTTCAGGCCGTGTTCCTAGAGTAGAAAAGAATAAGCGAAGGGTTACTCCTGCTTCTACAACTCTCTCTCTCTCTCTCGCTCTCGCTCTCACTCTCTCTCTCTCTTCTCATCCCCTCCTTAATTCTTTTGTTCCTCTTTTTCTCTCCCTTCTCTTCTCACGTGACCGATAGGCCAGACTGCTAGCCCTTTTGCGTATGACCGTGGTCACTGCCACATCGATATTCTTCCCTCTGCCTCATTTCCACACACACCAGCTGAATTCAATTCGTCCCCAGTCGCAAGACGCCTGTTGTTATGTCCTGTTATTTTATTATATTGTTTTGATTTGATTATTATTATTATATTATTATTATTATTATTATTATATTATTTTATTATCATTATTATATTTATTATTATTATTATTATTTTATTGTTGTTGTTGTTTATTATTATCATTATTATTATTATTATTTTATTCGTTTTGTATTTATATTCGTGTACATTCGTCTGTCTTCCGTCCTTGTTTTCGTATACATTCGATGCTTTTTTCCAAGGAATCTAATGCTCTTAGCTTAATTTTTCCTGGGGCTGGCCAGATTGGAGCAATCTCAAGATTAATCAGCCAAAATTGCGAGGATGATCCGGTTCTTGACTGAGGATAAAAGGCTTCGAATGACCCGTCCTTGTTTTTTGTATTGTCTATCGGGATGTTTTGTTGTCCCTTTTTGTATCATCTAGTTGTTTTTCGTTCTTGTCCCATTTTGTATTTTATTTTATATATATATATACTAGCAGTATCGCCCGGCGTTGCTCGGGTTTGTAAGGGAAATAACTATATAAGCATTTTTAGAGAGTTATAGCCAAAAAATAGCAAAAAAAATGCATTAAAAATGGAAAAAAAATTATGGTAAATTTTTTTTTAAATCGTTGACTCATCGTAGACATTTTCTGTTTTGGTATATTCAAGCCATGAAGTCGTTGTTCTAAAAGAACGCTGGTCTCCTTGACAACGCTTTACGACGTTGCTTTCCTTAAACTCCCTTCCCCACAGCTGCCACGAGGGAGGGAAGAAGGGGAGAAGCAACACAGGTGCAGCGTGAGCGTGGACGCCAACTCCGCCGCCATCGACACACGAAAAAATATGCTTAAAATGGAACAAATGATGTTAAATTATTTTTTAAATCGTTGATTCATCGTAGACGCGCGCTAATACCCAACGGGCTCGATATGAATCACGACTATAAGATACCTGAATTTGGTTAAAACTGCACCGCAAATGGGGGAGTAGTTAGGAATCTAAATCGTAGGAGACAGACACTCACACAACTACAGTTTCATATATATAGACTAGCATATCCGCCCGGTTGCTCGGTTTGTAAGGGAAATAACTATATAAGCATTTTTAGAGTAGTTACTCCCTTATACATTCGGGCTTTCTTATAGCCATTTTTGTTTTGGGTGTCTTCAAGCCATGAAGTCGTTGTTCTAAAAGAACGCTGTGCCTCTTCTTCACAACGCATTACGACGTTGATTTCTTTACACTCACTTCCCCACAGCTTCACGAGGGAGGGAAGGGGGAGAAGCAGGGCGTGCAGAGTGTGGACGCCAACGCCGCCATCGACATACGATGCATTTATGCATTAAAATGGAATAAAAAATGATGTTAAATTATTTTAAAATCGTAGACTCATCGTTGACGCGCGCTAATAGTCAGACGGGCTCGATATGAATCACGACTATAAGATACCCGAATTGGTTAAAACTGCACCGCAAAATGTGGGAGGAGTTAGGAATCTAAATCGAAGGGGACATACACTCACACAACTAGAGTTTTATATATATAGATATATAGCGCTACGTACACTTTGTTCTCTTATATATATTATATATATATAATATATATATAATATTATGTATGTATGTATGTATTTATATGTATATATATGTATGTTGTATGATATATATATATATGTGTGTGTGTGTATATATATATATATGTATAGATATATATACATTATATATTGGTGTGTTTTGTATATATATATCTATACATATATACATATATATATATATAATATATATATATATATATACTATATATATATAGATATATATATATATATATATATATATATATATATATCCCCACTTCTTTTCTGTCAGCTGCTAAGTTAATCAACATGTTTAAACCAGATTGGACTTTTGATATAACACCATGAGAAAACATTCGGCTATCTTATACATATGTACGGCCTCAAGTTTGTACGCTGCATAAATAACTAGAGACAGTGCATGTATTAACTAGAGTAATTTATTTGGATTTAAAAATGTACCAACGCATCTTTGGAGAGAAGGTAATAAATTAAGAACTATTAATATCATGATAGATACAGAAGTAAAGATAACAGAATTAGACCAAATACAAACCTATAAATGCTCAGGAATCAATGAAATGATCATAGTACAATAGACACAAATGAAAGAATATGTTAGAATTGAGTATTAGGCACGTATTAGATTTATATTATAATCAGATGCAAAAGAAGAATGCAAAAGAAAAATAAGGTAATAGAGATGCATACTCTAGTTGTTCTAGCAATAATGGTATAAACATACACCTGAAAATTCTCAGAGAATCAAGTCTACCGTACTTTAGGATACACGAATTCACACTGGAAAGAATATCAAGATTAATCGGCCGGACTATAATCGAGAGCCACCAGAGAAGGAAGTGCACACAAATCATAGTGTCTGTCCCAGTATAGAAAAATTATTTAAAATATTAAAATCTGAAAATTAAGGTAACCAGAAAGCAGAAACTAGCCTTGTAATAATAAGGTGTCTCGAGAAACAAAAAAAATATGTACACGACTACACAACATAAAAAATACTAAACACAAGACAACAATGATGATGATGGTGGTGGTGGTGGTGGTGGTGGTGACGGTGGTGATATCTTAACAAATTGGAAGTGTTATCATGAACATTGTTTTAATTTCTTGGTCTAAAAGATGGGCTACAGCAAATATTCTCCTTAATTGCTTGTCAGTTGTTTGAGCTTAACCAGTTGAGCATGTCCCTTAGTAGCTGACGAAATATATGCATCTTTGATCTCGAGCAGAAGTAGTGGGGGAGCATCATAGCCATGTGTTGAAAGGAATTCTTTGTTGAATTCTTTGGGTTTGGATAATTCACCTTTGGAAACATGAGTATTTCGTTCAGCATCCTTAAACAACCCTTATTCAGGGACTTTTTGAGCGGGAAGGGCTACTCGATCTGAAAAAAATTCTAACTGGGCTCCACTTGCAAGGTCATGTACTGTTTATCTTGATATGAGTTCACCATGTCGCACAGTGGTGTACCCTTATCAGGCAGGTTATCATGGTGGGTATACTGGGCTTCGTATATTTTACCCCAGTGTCACTTTGATGGCATGC
>NC_042998.1:138057110-138059610 GCF_006345805.1 Octopus sinensis | reverse complement strand
TTGTGTGGGGAGAGAAATTTTGTTAAAGTTTAGAGTACAATTTATATTTGAAATTATCGTAAGCATGAGAATATTAAGAGTGACATGCTGAAGATATATTAAAGTGAATATATTTAAATTTACGCAAGACAACTTATCCATAGAGAGTGTAAAGATGAAAACAAATTAACAAATTTCAGTGTGACATTCCAGTACAGTTTCGTTGTTTTCTGAGGTTTACATGATATAGTGAGAATCTCAACAATAATGTATCTATTCATTCTTAATATAGTCGGGCAAATTCAAACGTGAATATGATAATTGCATTTGTATTTCATCAGCGGAGAGCATCAATTATATATACATGATGTGTGTTCAAAACACACACTATTCTGTGGTGTAAGGGGGCTTTAAAGTACACAATAAGGTCGAAACAACGCGGTGTCACAAAACCTCTTACGTCAATGAATTTAGTACGTCATAAACACGTATCGTCTAAATACAACAGTAAATTTGTATTTATTATGACCGGAATGTTGTCTCAAATTCTGCTTTGATTCCTAGTTGTAATTACTTCCCTTCTCTGACGTCATGGATAAATCAACTGAAAACATGAGCGTCAAATCCCTCTTCTTCATATAGATCTATTAACATGTTCGTTATAGGGAAACAGTATCCATCGGCAATATCTATCAATTTATCTATCGGTATATATATATATATATATATATATATATATATATATATATATATATATAATGCAGTATTAGTAATATGGATATCTCTTGCAATCGAAGACCCCACGGTACTAGCATACGCTTACTGGTGATTTTATGTATTCATAAAAAAAAGAAACCAAACTGGCGGTCTGTCAGCTATGACGACGAGAGTTTCAGTTGATTCGAGCTTACTCGTGAAATTAACGTGAAAGTGGCTGAGCACTCCACAGATACGCGTACCTTTAACGTAGTTCTCGGGGAGGTTTAGCGTGACACGGAATGTAACAAGCCTGGTCGTTTGCCAGGGGGTGGACTAGAGCAAGGTGAAATTAAGTGTCTTGCTCAAGAACACAACGTGCCGCATGGAATCATACGCACACCTTATGAACGTGGGCCGAATGCTCTAACCACTAAGCCACGCGCTTTATATGTTCATATTGTTTCGAATACAAATAATTCCATCCTTGAGCCATTAGAACGTCCATTGTGTAAAAACTGGAAGATAGAAAGAGGGAGGGAGAGAGAGAGAGAGAATGTATGAGCACAAAGTTGATACTTTGTTTATCAACCAGAAAAACTCGAAGCGCAAAACTGAGATGTGAATTCTGAATGCAAATGGAGAACCGGAACAAATATTACAACCTATTCTGTCCGATGGTCTTGACTTTACATACATACATCGTAAATTTCGTACTTACACGAAATTTACATTAATTTTTTAGTCTACTTTCAGTTAAGTCACCCATTTTATCAGTAAATGGTAGACTTAATACAGTTCCTTTTAAACTGGGTTTAAATTAATAATCTCAGTTTTAAAATTATGTGTGCGTGTATATATGTGTGTGTATTTGTGTATGTATGTATTTGTGTATGTATATACGTATGTGTATGTATGTATGTATGTATGTATGTATGTATGTATGTATGTATGTATGTATGTATATGTATGTATGTGTGTATGTATTTATTTATGTATGTATGAATGCTTATATATTTATGTATGTATGTGTATGTATATGTATGTATATAAATATATGTATATGTATGAATGTTTATGTATGTATGTATAAATATATGTATGCGTCTGTGTATAATATACATATGTATGTATAGAGTATATTATATAATATATGTATGTACAAAAATATAATATATATGTATATAGATAGGTAGATTAGATTCATACATACACATGCATATATACATTTATATATACGTACATACATATACTTACATATATGCAGGTATTATGAGTGTATATCAATAAATTTAAAGTAATTAAACTACAGTCTTAAAACCTTCTGCAGTGAATTGTTAAACAAATGCCAATACATTTGGTTATTCCCTTCCTACACAGAAAATGCGTTCGCAGGCGGGCGTGCACGCGCACGTGTGTGTGTGTATGTGTGTGTACTTGTGTATGTGATTTCTTACATTGACAAAAGAACACGGATTTGTTGGAGAGAAGATAACCGAAAAATAAAATCAACCCTACACGTGATTAACTCCACAGGAGAGAAAGCACAGATGACTTCAATGGAATTTGAATTCATATGTAGGGGAACGGAACTAAATATTATGCAGCATCTAGTCCGCTTATCTTTTGTTCCTACTTCACCACCGGATGTGTGCATGTGTGATGCAAAACCCATTTAGAAAGGCATGAATGTTATAAAAATCTAATTCCTTTGGCTTAAAAAAAAATTCTGGTTTCACGCCTATGTAAGAAATGGTTGACGGTAAAATAAGAAAAGAAGAAAATGACAAAAAAACCTTAAAAGGTGTTTGTAATGGATTCAACC
>NC_042998.1:138047110-138052110 GCF_006345805.1 Octopus sinensis | reverse complement strand
AAAATTATTTGTTTTTACTTTGTTTGTGGAGGTCTGGATTCAAATAACCAAATCAGGGCATATCGACCAAAATTGCCTTTTTTGGTGCATTGCAGTTAAAAATGATTATCTGCAAGATCTCGCCAGTTTTCGATCAAAGATAACAACCATGATATCTTCAGAAGAATGTCCATCATGTTGCATCCAGCAATTGCTTCGAAAGGTTCCAGCCCAACATGTTCTGTTTGTGGTGAAGTTGGTCACACAGCCCGTTCTTCAGAACATAAGGTGTCTTCTTTGAGAAGAACAATCAAGAATCGAATCACTATATTACTGACTGGTCCATGTTACGCATATTTATTGTTAGGCATTGTTGCTTCAATATTTGTTGGTATGGTAGATTTCAATCCAGGAATTTGTTGGGAATATTTTCTTTTTGTTATCTCGTGTTTTGGCCCTTTTTCAATTTCGGCGTTAGCAAGGCAAAATCCTCCAAGTCGGAATCTGACCTTCCTAATCAGATTTTTACCCAATAAAATAGGCTAAATACCAAAAAAGTGCATTTAAGATCAATTATTTCAAGAAATTTATTAGGTTTTGAATCCATTTTGTTTTCTGTCTTTATACTTGTTTAATCACGTTGGTGGGGTCAATAACTACCGATTTTACCCAAATTTAGTTGGTTTTGATGTTTGGTACCCAAATTAGAATTATACTTTCTGTGTGGCCTTTGAACTGGTTTTTTTCCACAGTTTACATAAAATGTTGAGGATGTTAGCTCTTAATATGTCAAAATTTGTCATTTTTTTTTAAAAATCATCAAGTTTGAGGGGGTTTTACCAAAAATTTGATTGTTTTTTTCAAATTTCTCAAATTTATGTTGCCCTATGCACTCTAAGCTGTAGCTCGACTGAAAGACAATAAAAAATGCTTCTAAATAAGTTCAAACAGAGGTTCAAAATCTTTTTTATGAAAGAAAATATGTTCAGTCTTACGATACTAAAAAGAAACGCAAATTTCGTTAAATTGGCCGATTTTAAAGAGCTATAAAAATTGAACAATACATTATTTTAAACTCAGGTTTTTTGCTTTGTGATCTCTTGAGTTTAGAGAACCAGAAAATATGCATTTTAAACATCTGGGGGAAACTTCCAAAAATGACAAAGTGGTATGTGAAAAATAGTAAAGTTGAATAAGTAATTAATTAGGTGAGGGCGGGTATTTGGATTAAGGTCATCGTAAACGTTTATTTTACTCTTTTACTTGTTTCGGTCGTTGGATTGCGGTCACGCTGGGGTACAGCTTTGAAGAGCTTTGTCATTACCGAGGACGTAAACAAGTCAACACTGGTGGAGAAGCGGTGGATGGGGACAGACACAAAGACACGTACGTGCACACATATACAATGGGCTTGCATACTGTAAATAGGTGTGTGTGGTGTGTGTGTGTGTGTGTGTGTGTGTGTGTGTGTGTGTGTGAAGGCGCGTGGCTAGTGGTTAATGTATTCGGCTCACGATCGCAACGTCGTGGTATCAATTCCCGATGAGGCGTTGTGACCTTGAGCAAGATACTTTATTTCACGTTGCTCCGGTCCACTCAACAGGCAAAAATGAATAGTACCCGTATTTCAAAGGACCAGCCATATCACACTTTTTATCACACAGAATCTCCCTGAGAACTACGTTAAGGGTAAACGTGTCTGTGGAGTGCTCAGCCACTTGCCCGTTAATTTTCACGAGCAGACTGTTTGGTTGATCGGATCAACTGGAACCCTCGCCATCGAAACTGACGGAGTGCCAGTTTTACACACACACACACACACACACACACACACACACACATATATATATATATATATATATATAATATATATATTGCGTTGAGTCAAAAGTTTTGCAGTATTTTGGTAACTTATTTGCTGTATTCGTGAAGTTACAATAAAAGCAGTATAGCATTCAAAGTAGAGGCCATCGTGTTGCATCATCTGAAGCCACCTTTTTGCCAATTCTTTGATTCCAAGCTAGTACCAGTTCTTGTCCCTTCGAGAAAAGAACTCCTTCAATGAAGTTTCGACCTCCTTTTAGCTGATGAAGCATCGCGAGCGCAGGCGATCAATGGCAGGTATTTTTGCTGTACAGTGGTATACATCCGCTCCAGCTGTTCGGGGTGCAAGTTGGTGTCGATGGCTCGACCGTTTGGAACGAACTCGTAGTTCATTATCCCCTCATAATTCGACCAGACCTTGCGTTCGAAACACCTATGTTTAGCTACAGGTTCCGAAAGCTTGCTCTTGCTTAACCCTTCTCTATGCGCGTTCTCCCTCGGATATTGACGCTTCATCAACCAAGAGGTGGACGCTTCAGTGAGAGAGTTCTTAGCCTCAAAGGACAAGAACTGGTATCAACGTGTAATCAAAGAACTAACAGAGGCATAACTTCAAACGGTGCAACACAATGGCCTCTACTTAAATGCTAGGCTGCTTTTAACTTTACGAATTTTATCCGCCAAACAAGCTACGAAAATATATAGATAGATAGATAGATAGATAAATACACATGTATGTTTAGACATATACACGATATAATTAGATGCATATATGTATACATATATATATATACATATAAACACACACATGTATGTCTGTATATTAACACACATAATTAGGTGAACATATATATATATATATATATATATAGAGAGAGAGAGAGAGAGAGAGGTGCACACACGCATGTGTGTGCGCGTGTGTGCGTGCGTGCGTGTGTATGTGCGCGTGCGTGTGTATGTGCGCGTGCGTGTGCGTGTGTGTGTGTGTGTGTGTGCGCGCGTGAGTGTGTATGTGCGCGTGCGTGCGTGTGTTTGTGCGTACGCGCGTGTGTGCATGTATATATGTATGCGTGCATGCATGCATAATTATTGGATAGTCCCAGGAAGAAAGACAGCATCCATAATATCAATGACATTTTTCAAAGGCTCCAAGACTGGTGGGAGATAAAGATGAAGTAATTTTCAGGCCGAATATTTAAGTGAATTCGAACTCTTGCTATAATGCAGACTCCACTTAACACATCCATGGGACATTTGTCGTGGAAAAGGTCTTGTCTATTTCAATTTTATCACTTTAATCCTTCTATATATTGGTTTCAAGTTTTAATACAAAGCCAGCAGTTTCGAGGGAGGGGAAAGTGGACTACATCGACCCCAGGGCTCAGCTGGCATTTATTTTATCGACCCTGGAAGGATGAAAGGCAAAGTCGACCCCGGTTAAATTTGAATTCGGAGTGTAAAGACAAACGAAATGCCGCTAACGATTTTGCCAGCTCGCCGCCCTATTCTTCCATTGCTGTAGTTTTACTAATAACTTCACCTGTTATTATATTACGCATGCGTTTTGATCTGTAATTGCATATTCAAACGTCATTGTTATAGTTGTATTATTGTATTCTAAGGGATGGGTGGGTTATTTTACCAATAATAAATACATTGATTAAAATTACGATTATTAGTCCCTTATTTATTCTCTAATGAGTTGGTTATTAACATTAAAGCTGTCCGATACATCTGTAGTAAAGATCATAAACTAGGTTACATGAATTTAACGAACACCT
This sequence comes from Octopus sinensis, assembly GCF_006345805.1. Lineage (NCBI taxonomy): Eukaryota > Metazoa > Mollusca > Cephalopoda > Octopoda > Octopodidae > Octopus > Octopus sinensis. Next base: position 138,048,526 of record NC_042998.1, on the reverse strand, counting down.
TTGATACTAATGAATAAATAATTAAAGAGCAAATACTATTTGGTATTGGTGCGTATAGTTTTATTTTTTGGTTAGGGTTTTTGTTTTTTTGAAAGGGGCATAAGTTGACTCTCCCAAAATGTGGCGGGTTGGGGGGAGATAGGTAGGTAGAGGCGTAGTTGTACGGTAAGAAGTTTGTTTCTCAACGACATGGTTCCAGTTTCAGTCTCACTGAGTGGCACCTTTTACATTACTTATAGCCCCAGGCCGACAAAGCCTTGTGAGTAGATTTTGTAGATGGAAAGTGAAAAAAGCGTTTCCTCTGTGTCTTTGTGTGTGTGTGGTAGAGAAAATGGGACACGAGATGACAATGGAAAGACGGAAAAAAAAAACAGGAACAATCACACACAATGGATGCGGTTATGGTCAATTTTTCATTAGTTATCGGCCAAATATTATCACAGTTTCGACACTTATTGCTCAGTTGGGTAGCATCAGCAACATAAGCAACTGGAAGATAAATAAGTGAACTGATGCTATAACAGTGCTTGTCATAATTGTCGAGCGAATTTTCCGCGGCCAATGGTCAAATAATATTTTATGTAATCCAGTCTACGTTGTTGAGTTGAATATATGTGCGCGTGTGTACATGTGTAAGAAAAAGTCTGCCTCAGATTTAAACTGAGTTAGGCTGGCATAATTAGATGGAAACGTTTCTCTTCCATATCTGTTCTTGGCGGGACTATTTTATAGACATGTTCTTTTAGTTTAATTTTTCAAACATCACTCTGATAGAGAAAGAGCTGAGCTCCAACCTAGAATCGAGACTTTCTCATTAGCATTTAGACTACATCAATTAGGTTAATCATATATGCATGTATATTTCTCCTTTCTTTTATCATTAGAATTCTTTCTTGAAGGAAGGAGACGGTTTCTAATAAATAAACAAAATTCGATCGCTAGAATTAGGATTGAAAAAACAATAATGATTATATTTTGAACATTAGAAAAGTCTTGCATATTCTTACTGTTCCGCTTACAGATTGCATTTGTAAAAAGTGTGTTAGCCGGTCTCTTTTTTCGCTGAAACTCCTACATTAGTGCTCCAAGTACACTAATTGGTATACGTAAATGTGAATTTATCATAAGAATAGAGAAGTTGCAGGTTTAAAGCATTTATCCATAAATACCATAACTTCTCGCTGATTTTGGAAGAGACATTCTCATTTGCAGAAGACCGCTGTGACTATGTATAATTTTTTTCTTTTCTGCCTCAAATAAGTATATCAGAACTGTTTGTATGCATATAGATAGATAGATAGATGATAGATAGATAGATAGATAGATAGATAGATAGATAGATAGATAGATAGATAGATAGATAGATAGATAGATAGATAGATAGATAGATAGATAGATAGACAGGCAGGCAGGCGG
>NC_042998.1:138037110-138042110 GCF_006345805.1 Octopus sinensis | reverse complement strand
CAAAGGCCAAACCACTTTAATGAGAGGTGGAGGCTTCTTCTCTGAAGACCACCAGCTGTTCAGCTCTCCCTAGAGTTTCTTACTACTTTTCTAACAGCTGTTAGTTGGCGTGGACCTTTACCAATCAGCCGAATGTCCTTTTTTTTCTTTTTCAATACGATCAACAATGTTATTGTGATGAGGGAACCACCGTCCCAGATATGGGAGCAGTATTGTAATTTGCCTCGTACTTATATTTTGTACATAGAAACCTAATTGCAGTAAGTTTTCTGACCTTGAGGATGAAGAATGGCTCGTTAAAGTGAGACAGGAAATAGTAACGAAAGTAAAAAAAGGATAGGTCAGTTAATGGATTGACGTGAATGTAAATATAGCTATCTCAATATAATGCATATTATGATCACTATAAGATATTGTCAGATATGATGAGGCAGAGAAACTGTAGTAACTTTGAGGGTTTTGGTGCCCTTAGCGAAGCCCGATCTTTTCCAAGCATTTGGGTCTAATCAACGGTTTAAAGACACCTTCTTTCCCCACTCCCAACAGATTCGGAGGCTTGTAGGGGATCATGAGCACTGTCATCCTTCCTGGTGAAATTATATTACAAAATGTATAGTGTGAGATCTATGCTACGAATGACGTCTGAATGCATAGGCAAAGGATAGTGAAGTTGGTATCATCCGTATAAGCTTGTGTGTGGGTAGAAGTTATAGTATAATCATGTAAATGTTTAGAAGTATCATTAAGGGAGAAGGCTATCGGAAACATAACTGAACCTTGGCTTACACCTGATATTATTAAATATGGCTGAAGAGAGTAGCGTAATTTGAGAGCCCAATATTTCTTTCTGATATCTAATAGCAGCATAGAGATAGCTTTCTTTCTGACTCTCTGTTTCTTCCTCTCCTCCACCTTCTCTTTCCTCTCTCTCTTCTTCTCTCTCTCTCTCTCTCTCTCTATATATGTATATATATTAGTATAAATATGTATGTGTAAAACATGTTTATATATATATATATATATATATATATATATTATATATATATATATATATATATATATATATATATATATATATATATTATTATATATATTTTATATATATAATATATATAATATATAATATATATATATATATTTATATATATATATATATTATATATATATATAAGAATATTAAATGGGATGAATGAATTATCCTTTGTGTACCGTTAACATGGAGGAAATTCAATAAACAGTTACAGGGTAAGAAATTCATGCACGTAACACGGATGATGAAGCGACCTATTCAAAGGTAGAAACTCCGGGTTAATGTGCAGTAAATTGTGTATTATGCAATCTTCTCATCAAGAAAGAGTAATTGTTATAATGTGGTTGTTGAGATAGGCTCTCTTTCTTTCCTGATAAGAAGATTGCATTCTACACCCCTTTATTTCCTTTGGAATAATACCATGTTGTCTTCGAAACATATGTTGAAAGTAAAGAATTTAATAACATCTTCGTTCAACTCATTTATTACTTATATATATATATATCTCTATATATATATATATATATATATATATATATATATATATGTTCTGGTTATTACATTCTGAATTCAAATGCCGCCGAGGTGAACTTTGCCTTTCGTCTTTCTGTTGTTGATTTAATAAAGTAACAGTTAAAATTGCTGGCCGTGAGCCCAAATCAGAAACCAAGAGTGACAAACAGGCAGAATCGTTAGAATGGAGGAAAAACGCCTTGCAGTATTTCTTCCGATTCTACGATCTGAGTTCAAATCCCATGTAAGTCAACTCTGCTTTCCTCTTTTCTGGGTCAACTAGTTCCTTCCCAAAACATTTCAGGCCTTGAGCCTATAGTAGACAAGATTATCATTATTATTAGTAGTAGTAGAAAAACCAATAGTAGAAAGGCTTATTATTATCATTATTATTATTATTATTATTATTATTATTATTATTTATTATTATTATTATTATTATAAGCCATGCACGCTGACCACTAAGCTATAAGCGAGGGCACATGACATGATGGTTAGCGTGTTGTACTCACGATCTAGCGATCGTGATTTCAATTCCTAGTTCGGGTGGTACACAGTGCATCTGTTCAGACAACGTTTGATTTGATGGAAATAGTGAGCTAATGTGTGGCACGAATACTTGAGCACCATAAACAAATCATTTGTGCAGGTCGTTAGGCAAAAGCTGAACGCTTATACGTCGTCTTCGGCGGAAGAGTTCATTATTATTAATATTATTATTATTATTATTATTATTATTATTATTATTATTATTATTATTATTAATATTATTAAGACTGCAAGCCGTTACGTTCTGAGTTCATGTTCCGTCGAGAACGTTTCGGCCTTTCAGCCTTTCGGGATCGATGAAATAAGTATCGGTTGATCATTGGGGTTGATGTAATCGACTATCTCTCTGTCCCTAAATTTCAGACATTATGCCTATGCTAGAAAAGATAACAATTATTATTATTATTATTATTTATTATTATATTATTATTATTATCTATTATATTATTATTATTATTTATTATTATTATTATTATTATTATTATCATTATTATTATTATTATTATTATTATTATTATTATATTATTATTATTATATTATTATTATTAACTTCGTTGTCTTCAGCAGCAGCATCGACGTTACGGTTGGTACTGTGATGTGAAAGTGGTATGATACTTTCAGCAATGCTAGTTTGCAAATACCTTTATGATTCCCAATTAACAAAATTGCTTTAGTTTTTTTTTACTTATCATTAACCTTTTTTACTTCAATGCCCTCGGGAGAGACATGCGCATCGCAACGTTTCCATTATTTCGTTCCTCCATCTTCACGACGACATATGTTTTGTTAAAAAAAGTCTGTGTATTTATATAATGTATGTATGTATACATATTTATGCAGACATACACACAATATGTATGTACACACACACAGTATATATGTACACACACGCACACATACACATATAAATACATATATAATTTGAGACGCCATGACTACATAAAAAATCAGTATTAAAAAGAAAAGAAGTGTTTCCAATTTCCTTTGTTTCTTTTCATTTGTTCATTTTCTTTCCCGTTCATCCTCTTTGACTTTTTGAGATGTAAAATAAAGAGAACCAAGACTGTTTAAAAGAGAAGATAAAAAAGAACAAACTGTCTTTCTGTCTAATGTAATGATGTACAGCAAATGTTACAGCTTCTTCGTATTTAAAATATCAAAAACAAAATCAAGATGTCTTTCTTTACATACCAACATTCACCCATCCCTACCAAAGAAAAAAATATCTAAAAAAAAACATACTACACTCAAAGATAGAAATTTCAAAGGATTTTTTATTTTTCAAATTTTTTTAATGCTTTTTTTTTTTGTCGGTTCTCAAATTTTATATTGGTTAAACTGGGTGTTTTCTTAAACCGAAATTGATTGATAAAAGATACGAAACTAAAGGTGGGACATGAATTGTTTTAAAGACGAAATATATAAAATGTTTTGATTAATTCGGATATAATTTCAGTTTTTATTTTTAATATTAAAAAAAAAATTAGCGATATTCGATGCGATTTCAAAATCGAACACTTTAATTTCAAAATAAGTACTGCTTATGTGCGTCACCGAAGACTAAATCATAAAATTAAATTCGGTAATATTCCTGAAAATTAACATCTACTCGTTTAATACAGATTTAAGTCAAAAGCGGTTAGGTATTTAATATTAAAAACTGTTGAGTGGGTGCAAGGGCTGCTGTTGTTTTTTATATTTTTTTTCTCTGAGAAAGAAGTGTTAGAGAAAGACCGAATGATAGAAGTCTGAATAAACTAGCGAACGAGGAAGTTATTAACGCAGAAATAGCGTAATGACTGATATATTGAATAACGTCGTCCTAGATACACTACAGCCGAAAGAATAAGACGAGATGGTCATTACTAGAGCGTCTTATTCAATGGCTGATCTAGGAATGAAAAAAAAATATAAAATTTCTGTTTCAGATTTTGAAATGTTTGCAACTTTTTTCTCTGATTTCGGTCTATGAAAAACATCTCAGACTATTATTAAAATTTTTTTAATCAATTTGAAATTTTGAACAAAAAAAATTGTTTTGTAATGAAAAACTGTAAAAACTAGAAAAAAAATGAGAAGAAATTGCTGTATTTGTAGCAAATTAAATCTTTTATACAATGATTGTATTTCTGGTTGCATGTTACAAACGAAAAGGTTCCCATAATAACCTTTTTTAATCACACTATGATGTGTAAGGAATGACAATTTCAGGTAATACTTAATGTTTTTGTTTATATCTATCCTCGTTCATCACGGGTATTGGTTCTAAAATGAAGCACCATGTTAAATGAATCAGTGATAAATGACTGAAAATAATAGCCGAAATCCCCAGGTTGTCCAGAGCATTGCCAATGGTCGCTGGGGTGCGCTTTTGCTGTCCAAGCAGAATCTTTGACTGATTGCCTAACCGTGTTGTTACAGATCAACTCGTGATAAGTGTAACACGTTTCGCAATTGAGCGTACCACGTTATTTGGATAATGTGATGAATGAATCAGTGATAGACGAGAGTAGATGTATTAAATTATTATTATTATTATTATTATCATTATTATTATTATTATTATTATTATTATTATATTATTATTATTATTATTATTATTATTACTATTATCATCATTTATAAGGAGTGTGCATTATCAGAAACGTTGAGCGCCGAACAAAATGTTATACAGTATTACATTTAAAATTTTCTTTCCTGAGTTCAAAACACTCCAAGGTCCACTTTGCCTTTCATCCTTCCGTGGGTCGATAAAATAAGTACCAGACATACACTGGAGTCGGTTACATCGACTATACACCACCTCAACAAATCTGTGGCCTTGTGCCAGTTATTATTTATTAATATTAATTTTTTTATTGTTGTTTTTTTTTAACGTATTGGCAACAGCACCAAATTGAAGAAAGGA
>NC_042998.1:138009610-138032110 GCF_006345805.1 Octopus sinensis | reverse complement strand
GAAAACCAATGTATTTTAATATATTAACATGGAGTGAAAATTTGAAAAACCAATATCTGAATACAGTAATCCCTTGCCATCTCGCGGTTCACCTATCGCGGTTTATTATTTAAGCATAAATCGATTCTTTTGCAATTATAAAAAATATGCAAATTATAAAAACAAAAAATATATATACAGTAGAAATAGTACTCTACTATATATATTTTTTTGCTTTTATAATTTGTATATATTTATTTTATAGATGCAAAACAATACAACAGAAGAATCGATTTAAGCTTAAATAATAAACCGCGATAGGTGAACCGCGATAGGTGAACGTAACACCCGCGATAAACGAGGGATTACTGTAACTAACTTATGTTTAAAAGTAGGGGAGACAACTACGGAGTAAAGTATGTTAGCGCTTAATTTAATGTTTGTTTTTCTGAGATATTCCAAGATATTCCGCTTCGCAGTTCTTTTATTTGTTTGTTTTGTTTTGGGGTTATTTTTTTCGGTTTTTTTTTTTAAGATCCATTTGTTAACTTCATGATTAAAGTTTAAGTTCTCCTGTAGCTATAGACTGAAAAATGATGCACCTCGGTATTCACATATGAATTAATATAATATATGCATACATGTATACACACGTACGCATGTGTGTGTGTGTGTGTGTGTGGTGTGTGTACCCACACAGCCACATCATCTTTTACTTGTTTTAGTCATTGGAATGTATCCCTGCAGGGGCACCGTCTGGAAGTGTTTTGTTGAACAAATTTACCCCAGTACATATTTTCTTGGCTCTTATTCTATCAGTCTCTATTTACCGAACCTCTAACTTACAGTGACGTAAAGAAACCACCACCGGTTGCCAAGCAGTGTGGTAGAATAAATACACACATACACACATAAACATATGTATGTATGTATGTATGTATGTATGTATGTATGTATGTATGTACGTATGTATTGGTGCAGCCAGGCTTACGCAGACATAAACATATGAACATATTTGCATGTTTGTGTATAGAGGGAGGGGGTCTTCAGTGATGTTATTAACCATTCAAGTGTCATAAAACACAAACAGACAGGGTTAAATGCGAGCCAACGATACTCCCTCTAATAAGTTCGTTCGTTCAGCCTTCTTTAGAAATAGCAACTAATTCGCCCTCAAATATCCCCTAAAAGGTGCAAGATGTTTCGGATACATAATCTTTAGGAAAAAAAAAGATGATCACAACTGAAACGCTTTTCCTCTTATGCCTACTGAATCAGGGCTGACCTGAATAAAACGGCAGTTTCATCAAGATTTTATACAATAGCCAAGTTGCTATATTTTCTATATCACTTCGTAATCAACAGAACACGTTCATGTACGAATTGACCTATTAATGTCAAACAACGACGAAAATAGCTGTGACATTGAATGGTTGTTGGGTGTTAGCTGTGTAAAAGAAATACTTCCAAACAAGAAATGAAACCATACCGCCAAAACCTAACAAACTTTTAACGTCTTCAAAGCTTGCTACTTTCCTCTTTACTTGAGATTGTGACCATCATGAAGCACCGTTTTTATTGTTTTTTTCTTTTATTATTCTTTGTTGATTTTGTTAACTAGTTGCAATTCCTTCTTTATACTGGATACTGGTGGGCGGAATAAGGTTTTTTCACTCAACTAGCGTTTACTACTGGTACTTATTTTACAATCTTTACTGATTTAAGTAAATGATAATCGACTCCAGTCTGGCGATGTTAAAAGCAAGAGGAGTAAGATATCGAATTAAGTGCTTCCAAGTATATACACTTACTAGCAGAAATACCTGGCGTTGCCCGGGTTAAACAAAATAATGAAATTTAAAAACGCTGTCTAGGTTACGCAGGTCTCAACTGCTAGTGGCTGAGATACCAACCTTCTACATTAATAACTCTCCAACCTATGCCAGCATGGAACATAGACGTTAAGTGAAATATTAAAAGAAAGTTTTCAACTTATATATGTATATAAAGTAAATACACGTAATTCAAAAGCACGTTTTATGCAGCTTATTTCAGAACCAAAACACAGGTACGGATTATAAACAATGAAAAGCCGATTTTGGTGCTCCATTTGACAGAGGTAGTAGAGAACCAATCCGATGATAAATCTGACCTTGGATCTTGAAAGTTTGCATGAATCCTGGCTCTAAATGATGTCATCTGTAGTGCAGCGTTGTATTGTCTAATTTTGTTTTGGAAGTACTTGGAACATTGGCCAGTTGATGACAATAATTTCTTCAATGGCTCTGGAGGTTGGGAGATTTCATGGAGTTTAAACCTTTCTAGCACTGTGATCCCAACGCTCTAACCATCGAGCCATGCGCCTTCACATGCACTTATATGCCATAGAAACCATCTTAAGCTCCGATCATTTGAGTCCACGGGTTCGTAATAGGCCTTAAGAAGAATGGTTCGGTGGTGGGTTATTTGGAGTAGATTCCAGTGTTCCCATGCAATAACGAAATAATGCCCGACTTTGCGGTTAAGGTCTGATGCGACAAAAAAGTACTGGGATTTTAGTTAATAATGCCTTGGACAGACGAAATGGAATGAGTACATTAAAGATATTAAGGAATGTTTTGAAGTGTTAGGATGGCAATGTACAGTGGTTCCGGTAGCAGGGCGATATCAGGGACTTATATTTGGTTCCCCTGCATCCTAACTGACCAATGCCTTGCGAATGAATTCGGTAGACGAAATCTGGAAGAATCCCTTCATATATTTCGCGCGTGTGTGTGTGTGTGTGTGTGTATGTATATATATATATATATATATATATATATTAAGTAGGTGAATGAATTATCCAAGCATGGAAAATTCGTTTAACGGATACCTGGGTAGCAAATTCACGTCAGAAAACATGGTTGAAGCGACACAAATGCAGTTATATACACACACTCATACACATACACAAAAACTCGCACTCATTACCACAAGCACACACCCGCACATCCCCATACATACAGCATACATAGTGTCCCCTACCTATTTTAATACTTCTTCCTTCTACCCATTTTTGACGTCATTGCTTATAACGGATTATTTTTAAAAAACACTCATTATCACTGACGTCACCATGTAGGCAATCATCAAAAACTTTTGTTCGTCTTGTGGCTGAAAGAGGCTCCTTATCTTTCCTGATGAGAAGATGGCATAATGCACCCTTTATTCCTTCGGAATTAAAAGTATGCCGTCTTCGAAACATGTGTCGAGAGTAAAGGAATTTTGTTAAAATCTTCGTTCGACTCCATTCTTTCATTTATTTATATTATATATATATATATATATATATATATATATACACACACAATCTCACTCAGATTGCCCACCAATACGACCTCTTTGAAAATCTTACAGTTCTGCTGAATTTTTTGTGTGTAGCATGGTTACTCTTCGCAAATGTTTAATATAATGGCACCTAGAATGCAAAAGAATCATTACAAGGTAAATTCTTCATCGCTGAAAACATATTAAGACGCGTTGATCAGAAATTTTGAAAATTAAAGGTGTCTATTTACTTCCTCCATGTCTGTGTGTATTTATATATATGTTATATATATATATATATATATTATAATATATATATATATATATATATCTTTGCAACCAGGCGGTTCGATAAAAGAGCTCGAAGAGGTAAGTAGCAGACTTAAGAAATGAATTAGTATTGGAGTCGATGTGCTTGACTAAATATTTCGAGGCGGTGCCCTAGCATGGCAGCAGTCCAGTGACTCGGTGACAGAAACAAGTAAAAGAGTAAAAGAAATCAGACACACAGACACACACACAAACACACACAGAGATAGATAGATAGATAGATAGATAGATAGATAGATAGATAGATAGATAGATAGATAGATAGATAGATAGATAGATAGATAGATAGATAGATAGATAGATAGATAGATAGATAGATAGATAGATAGATAGATAGATAGCCAAACGCACAAACGCACGCACACATGAAACAAGATGAACTCCAGTCCGTACGCTTATATATATTTTTTCTTGATCTTTCATTATAAATGATATCCTGTAAAAAAATGACATTTTGACGTGTAAAATTCGTTTTCTAAGTTTGATAGAATAATAACAAATGAAATTCTATGATAACGTAGCATGTGATGAGATCCATAAACTGATTGGAATGACACTTTTGCATGGAACAGTAAATGATTTTATAATTTTTCCTTTTCTCTCTTTCTGCGTGTGTATGTGTGTGTGAGACACACACACACGAACACACTCATTATGTATGTATGTATGAAACTGTGAACATCTAGAGACGATCGGATGTGGATTTAGGAACTCCAGAGTTCCAAATCGACTGTAAAAAGCTAATGGGAAAATGTGGGAAATATAAAATAAAAAAGATAAAACGAACATAATCGTATTTAATGAAATATATGTTTATGTATGTGTGTGTGTACTTATATAATTATATGTTTATGTGTATAAATATATATACTTATATATATATATATATATATATATATATATATATATATATAATATATATATATATATATCTATATATAGATATATATATATATATATATATATGTAATAAAAACTGGAACAAGAACGCAACAGAAGACAATAAAACATCCGGACAGATAGACGATACAAAGACAGACAGAAAAAAACAACAAAAAGATGGACAGGAAAAAACAATGACGGGTCATTCGCAGTCTCATTCCCTCATCAGTCAAGTTCCCAGATCATCCTTGCAGTTTCGGCCGGTTACATTTGAGACTGTTCAAATCTGGCTGGCCCCAAAAAATCTAGGCTAAAAGCATTAAATTTGGGGGTAGAAAACAAACGATTGTGCACGACAACAAAGGCAAAAAAAAAACGGAGAAAATGTTACACAATTGCAAATGCAAACAACTAGGAAATAGCGACAAGTAAAGACGAATCAAGATGAGCTGGCGTGTGTAGAGTAAAAGCTTTGGGCTGGTATATAGGAGACGAACATAAGTGATGAAAGACATGAAACAGGAATATAAGAGATGCTCCACGGCCGGCAGTCGAGCTAACAAAGAAAGATATTGCTTGGCCGAACACCGGTCTGGTGGAAGGAAAGGAGAGAAGTAGGAGGCAGAGGGATTGAAGAATTAGGGGAGGAACGAGAAAGAGAGGAATTCAACAGTACAAGGGAGATAAACAAGGGGGGAATGTAGGAAGATTACAGAAAGAGAAGGCCAAGAATAGATAGATAGATAGATAGATAGATAGATAGATAGATAGATAGATAGATAGATAGATAGATAGATAGATAGATAGATAGATAGTCACTTTACTATGCTTCTTGTTTTCTCTAATCTGCAGTGAACTAGTTTCAGCTATGCACCTTCATTCAGGGTCTGTCCACAAATGTGCTTCAAAGCGAACTGATTTTATTTATGCATGGCCAACGTATTTCGCTAATCAGTTTGCTTCAAATCACATTTGCGGATAGACTCTGAATGAAGGTGCATAGCTGAAAATAGCGTGTTGCAAATGCAAGTGCATATTCTCCATGTAACAGAAAAACGTGTCGGCCGCATAAACCAATTATGCTATATAATTAACCGGAAAAATAACAATTAAAAGAAAAAAATATGATGATGTACCAGTTTCCGTATTCTTTGTAATTGTTTATATTTACATATATTCTTTTATTGTTTTACTTGTTTCTATCATGGTGGGACAAGCACAGACAGATAGACACACGCACGCACACTTTTAATATATATATATATATATATATATATATTATAATAATATATATATATATATATATATATATATATATATATATATATATATGAATATTTGAGTAGTTGAATGAATTATCTTGTTATGGATAATTCGGTTAACCGATACCTGGGTAGCAAATTCACATCAGAGAAGACACGTTTGAAGTTACGTGCTTTCGTGTGGAAAGTTTAGTTTAGTTTTTAAAGTATTTAAAGCTAGTTTTTAAAAAAAATTAGGTTAGTCAGATACATTAATTAATGAAGTAAGTGCTGATATACTTAATGTAGTGAGTGTAATGATTTTAAATAATCAAAACATTTAACCGCATGTGGGTCCGGGAGGGAAAAACATAAAGACAACGATGATGACACATATATACATACACACACACACATGCTTACATACACACACACGCACACGCGCACACGCACATACAAACACATATATATATATGGTGTGGGTGTGTATGTGTGGTGGTGTGTGTGTGTGTGGAGGCGCAATGGCCCAGTAGTTAGGGCAGCGGACTCGCGGTCGTAGGATTGCAGTTTCGATTCCTAGACCGGTCGTTGTGAGTGTTTATTGAGCGAAAACACCTAAAGCTCCACGAGGCTCCGGCAGGGGGTGGTGGCGATCCCTGCTGTACTCTTTCGCCACAACCTTCTCTCACTCTTTCTTCTACTGGCCTGCTCGCTTAGCCAGCGGGGTGGCGTCATTTAAAGGCTAAAACAATGCAAAACGCATTGTGACCAGCGATGTGTAGTAACATCTGATAGCCTGGTTGGTCACGGTGATCACGGTGATATATATATATATATATATTATGATATGTAAAAAAATACAAACTGTGACAAGAACGCATAACACTTAGAAGACGATACAACAAACACAGACAGGACATTCGAAGCCCTCAGTCTTCAGTCAAGAACCGGATCATCGTAGTAATTTCGGCTGATTAATCTATTATATATATATCTATAATAATACGAGAAAGAAGCAACAAGAATGGATTATTTTTAGTACAATTGTTTCATACAAAGACAGGCTTTATTGCAAGTTGCAAAAATTGCAGCAGATAAAAGTGTCCCGTACTCATCAGCTAAAATACATATGAGTTCTCCAGACATCTTAGTGGGTGAGGTTATACTCATGAAATATTGGAGATAGTTCCATTGGAGGCAGATATAGGTTGTAAACAGTTTTCCAAAGTTCCTTAATGATGATGCACAGTCTTATCACAGATTTTTTAAAAACTTAGTAGTGTGTGTGTGTGTGTGTGTGTGTGTATGGTGGTGTGTGTGTGTGTGTGTGTGTGTGTGTGTGTATATTATTATTATTATATATATATATATATATATACGGCGGGCTTCTTTGAGTTCTCGTCCACCAAATCTACTCACAAGGCTTTGGTCGGCCCGAGGCTATAGTAGAAGACACTTGCCCAAGATGCATGTCACGCAGTGGGACTGAACCCGGAACAATGTGGTTGGAAAGCAACCTTCTTACCACACAACCACGCCTGTACATATGGGCTGTGTAGTAAGAGGTTTGCTTTGTAACTACATGATTATGGTTTCAATTCCATTGCGTGACACCTTCGTCGAGTGTCTTCTGCTATGGTCTCGGGCCGACCAAATCCTTGTGAGTGGATTTGGTAGACAGAAACTGAATGAAACCGGGGTGTGTGTTTGTGTGCGTGTGCGCGTGCGTGTGCGCGTGCGTGTGCGCGTGCGTGTGCGCGTGCGTGTGCGCGTGTGCGTGTGCGTGTGTGTGTGTAAACATTGTGTGTGTGTGTGTGTGTAAACATGTGTGTGTGTGTGTGTGTATGTATATATGTGTCATCATCGTTGTCTTTATGTTTTTCCCTCCCGGCCCCACATACGTTAAAAGTTTTGATTATTTAAAGTCATTACACTCACTACATTAAGTATATCAGCACTTACTTCATTATTAATGTATGTGACTAACCTAATTTTTAAAAAAAATAGCTTTAAATACTTTAAAAACTAAAAACAAATATTGTTTAGTTTGCCTATGTTCTGGTAATACCAGTTATCACTAATGCTACTACTCACTCACAGAATATAAATAGCATGAAGTTAGAAAATGAATAGGGAAAAATACATTTACTCATTCTTTTTAGGTATTCAGGCAGATAAATATGTTAATCTATTTCACGTAAATGTTTCTCTTTGTTATAAACAAGCAAAAATGTCATTCTTGTAAGCTCATTAAGTTTAAATTACTCTGCTCTGACGCCACATGGGAATAAAGGTTTTGTATACCCATCATCATTCACCCTGAACATTACTGTCTTGAATCCTAGGATTCCTAAGAACCGGCTACCCGATTTCCATGACATATAAGTGACCGAGGTCACAACATCCACCCACCCCGCTGAACGAGACACAAGTCTGTCTCGGTATTACTCACTTACAGCTATGTGAACTGGAGCAACGTGAAGTGTTTTACTCAAGAACACAACGTACCACCCGGTCCGGTCCGGAAATCGAAATCGCGATCGAGAGTACAGCACTTTAACCACTAGACCACGCGTGTTCATTTTCTACATAATGAAAATGCATTAAAAATATTCAGAAAAATGACAATTAGTGCAGCACACAAACTATATTATTATAATAGCCATACAGATTCTCATAATAAAATAAAATCACCTGACTATAAAGAATTTGTTTAATGTTTACTTACTATACATGATTTATGCAGTAATAAATTACTGGAATATTTTGATAAAATGCCTGTTAAGGTTAGCACAATTACAGGTCAGGTCGTTAGATAACAAAATTATATAAGAATTATTCAAATTTAAATTCCAAAACATTTTTTCACACTATAGAATGTGTTACATAGAAATTGTTTTATATATAGTTGATAATTTCTCAAGATGAAACTAATATATAAGATATCAGACGATTACATGTTATATTAGGTTTCTAATAACGATTTGAGGTTAGGCACAAGGCCAGCAATTTTAGGGGAGAGAGTAAGTCGAGTACATCGACTTCAGTTGCTCAACTGGTACTTATTTTATCGCCCCTGAGCAGATGAAAAGCGAAATCAAAACGGGTGGGATTTGAACAGAAAACTTAAAGAGTCAGCAGAAATGTTCGACGCGTTAACAATTCCGCCTAATACTACAATTAAAGGTGATAAAATTGTAGAAGTAAAGGTGCTGTAATGGTTTCAAATTTTGGCACATCACCTTGATGGCATGTGCTTCTCTCTCAATAATAATAATAATAATAATCCTTTCTACAACAGGCACAATGCTTGAAATGTTAGGGGATGGAGTAAATCGATTGCATTCACTCCAGTACTCATTTGGTACTTATTTCATTGACTCCGAAAAGATGAAAAGCAAAGTTGAGCTCGGTGGAATTTGAACTTAGAACGTAAAGGTGGAAGAAATGCCGCTAAGCCCTTTTTCCAGCGTGCTACCGATTCTACCAGTTCACCACCTTAATAATAACGATAATAATACTTTCTACTATAGGCACAAGGCCTGGAATTTGGAGAAAGGGAGTAGTTGGTTACATCGACTCCAGTACTCAGTTGGTGCTTATTTTATATATTCTACAACAGGCACAATGCTTGAAATGTTAGGGGGTGGAGTAAATCGATTGCATTCACTCCAGTACTCATTTGGTACTTATTTCATTGACTCCGAAAAGATGAAAAGCAAAGTCGACCTCAACGGAATTTGAACTCAGAACTTGAAGACGGACGAAATACCGTTAAGCATTTTGCTCAGCGTGCTAACGATTCTGCCAACTCACTGCCTTGATAATAATAATAATCCTTTCTACTAAAGGCACAAGGCCTGAAATTTTAATGCAGGGGTGGTGGATATTAGTCGATTACATTGACTCCAGTACTCATCTGGTACTTATTTCATTAACCCCTAAAAGATGAAAAGCAAAGTCAACCTCAGTAAAATTTGAACTCAGAACGTAAAGACAGACGAAATGCAGCTAATGACGCTTGCTTCTAATAAGATTAGGACCCTACGGTGGAGGCGCGTGGAGAGTCTAATTCCACGACTCTCCAAGGAATAGTAGGCGGAGAAAATGGATGGATGATTTGTGATATAAAAAAATTAACTAAACACGTTAAATGTAATAAATACATCACAGTTAGTTGTAAATATTACATAACTACAATTAGTCAAAAATAATTATAGTTAACCTAACTAGTTACAACCAGTTATAACTAACCTAACTGTTCACAGCTAACTGAACACGGTACACTACTTACATCTAAATAATTACGGCTAATTATTATACAGTTAATTATTATTCGTCGCACACAATAGGTGAATGAAATTTTGTTGTTTTTTTGTTGTTGTTTTTTGTTGTTTTTATGGTTTTTTTGGTTTACTTGCGTCTTGGTCTTTTGGGAGTTGGAAATTTGGCATTAAATACAAGCTACATCAGTGAGATGATGATGACGATGCAGCCGCCTACGACAACGGCGATGATGATGATGACGATGACGTTGATGCTGATGACGATGACGACGGTGCTGATGACGACGACGACGACGACTATAACGATGACGACGACGACGACGACTATAACGATGACGACGACGACGATGATGATGATGACGATGACGACGGTGCTGGTGATGATGATAACGATGACGACGACGGCTATAACGATGGTGATGATGATGATAAAGAGGAGGAGGACCACCACCATAACGACGTTGATTTTGTGATGATATTTAACCTCAGGTTATGGCTGACTGAATGCACTTATAACCAAAGGGGTTCCAACTGCAACCATCCTGCCCTTTTATGAGATATAGGGCTACATTATCAAATGTATCGTTCGTTTCAGGCAATACGATGCGGCTTGAAGGAGATTTGGTTGTTATTCCTAACATGTGAAAGAACACGGACAGGTTCTCTCTCCCTCATTAGCTCAATGATATAATGTCGAATAAACTGCATGGCTGACGGGTGGGTGGGATTGGTTCCAGCATCTATTTTGAACACTTAATTGCATGAAGATAATAGAAAACTAGTCTTCCATTTCGTTTTTCTATTTGGTTTGCAAGATTCTTGATTTAAGCTCGTATGCTGAAAGATTTTTTTGTATCTTGGGAGGATCAGTATGCTAATAAAAACACACGCACTGATTCGTTGATTTACTTTACTCGTTAACTGATTAACTACCTAACCAACTAACGGATCTGAAGCTATCCTGGAGGAAAGAGGGCATATCATCGGGGAGATCACGAATGGCAAAGAAAGAACTCCGACAAATATGACTGGTCGAGTGATCAATTGAAAGATTAATCAAACAATCGATTAGTTAGATGGTTAAATAATTAACCAATCAATGAATGATAAAGAAGTGAATTGGAACCACGGAGAGTGTTTATTATTGGCGTAATGACCCCACCGAGATACAACGCAGTCTTACATTTTTTTCACGAAAAGGTACCACAAATTGGTAGAAACCAAACTTTTTAGTCAATGGCTGCTGATCTGTGATTTAAATTCTGTAAAATGAAGTTTGGAGATATTGGAGGAATGTTTCTCCATTAATTTCTTCCGTAACTTTAGAAAGTTATGGACGTCTTTAAATTTATAGGTAATTCTCTATTATGACAACAGCGTTGTTATTTTTATGTGTTTTGCGAAACCTGGAACAGGCTGTTGCTGTTGTGTAGCGGTTGTTGTTGTTGTTGTTGTTGTTGTTGGTGGTGGTGGTGATGGTGCTGCTGTTGTTGCTGGTGCTGCTGCTGTTGCTGGTGCTACTGCTGCTGCTTGTGCTACTGCTGCTGCTTGTGCTACTGCTGCTGCTGGTTCAGGTGGTGGCGGTGGTAGCAGTGGTGGTGATGGTGGTGATGGTGATGGTGGTGGTGGTGGT
This sequence comes from Octopus sinensis, assembly GCF_006345805.1. Lineage (NCBI taxonomy): Eukaryota > Metazoa > Mollusca > Cephalopoda > Octopoda > Octopodidae > Octopus > Octopus sinensis. Next base: position 138,020,453 of record NC_042998.1, on the reverse strand, counting down.
GGTGGTGGTGGTGCTGCTGCTGCTGCTGCTGCTGCTGCTGCTGCTGGTGATACCGGTGCTAGTGCTGGTGACGCTAGTGCTGGTGTCGCTAGTGCTGGTGGTGGTGGTGGTGGTTGTGGTGGTCTTTAACTCCAGGTCACCCCTGATCGTGTAGAGTAATGATCAAAATCATTCCAACCGTTCTTTTTAGGCATAAAAAAAAGAATGGCCATCCGTTCTTTTTAGGCATAATGTATCTTGGACTTTTATAAGACAGTAAGGCGTGATTTAGGGAGATTTCGTTGTTATTTCTAACAGGCCGACTGACCTTATAGAAGTTCCCCTGAAACTGGTTATGAACTATTCTCATTTACGACTATAGACACCATTAGATTTATTGCACGTACAACTTGGGTTGGTTATGTAAACTACTAGACTTGGTACACAGCTAAAGTAACTGGTTATATATACAAGGCGGAAAAATTTAACATTGAACAAACAACCGTCTAGATTGTGCTTAAACTAGATGACGTATGAAACTGCTAATAAATTTTTCAATGAGCAGGTCATTTTCAAAGTCAATATTTGTGAAGTTATCATATGATAGCTACTATTTCATATATCTACCAAAATTACTCTTTCAATCATGATAAAGAATAATAATAAAAAAAACACAAATAGATTCATAAATTTAAACTACAAAATTGTTGCGCTTCAATTGCAATGTTCAGATTTAAATTTTCAATGCTCTCCAGAAAAAGATTTCTAAGCGTTTACAGATAAAGAAACAGGCAAGTAACGAATTATATTTTCTGACTTCTAAATCGAAAACTTTAAACAGGTTGAAAGGTCTTTAACCTTTTCAACTAATACATAAATGCATGCACACACACATACACCACACACATATACACACGCAGGCATGCATACACACACATAAATGCATACACACACACACACACATCACACACTATATATATATATATATATATATATATATATATATTATATATATATTATGGCTGTGTGGTAAGATACTTGCTTCCCAACCACATGTTCTGGTTCAGTCTCCTGCGTGAAACCTTTGGCAAGTGTCTTCTACTATAGCCACGGGTCAACCAAAGCCTTGTGAGTGGATTTGGTAGATGGAAACTGAAAGAAGCCCATCGTATATATATATTTAAATATATATATATGTATTTCTGTGTGTCTGTGTGTGTCTCCACCACGACCACCGCTTGGCAACCGGTGCTGGTGTGTTTACGTCCCCACCAGTTAGCTATTCGGCGAAAGAAACCGATAGAATAAGTTCTAGTCTTTAAGAAGTAAGTACCGGGATCATATTATTAATATCCCAGAAAAGGTCTCAGAAAATGACAAAGCAACCTTACTCTGAGATATATCAATACACACAGGTAGAGAGACCGGATATAGTTGCCACAGATCATCAAGGAAAATGCCTTCTAATTGACGTATCAATCCCAATACGTGACAGTGCACCGAGAGAGAGTGAGAGAGAGAGTGTGTGTGTGTGTGCGCGCGCGCGCGCGTGTGTGTGTGTGTGTGTGTGCGCGCGTGTGTGTGTGTCACTTTTTAAAGTTATCTCTACAAATTTCCTATAAAAATTAGAGCCAACACTGCAAGTTACGACGTTTCGCTCACGAATACGTCTATGTATACAATGCGAACGATGATAGAAAAATAGGTTATGGGTATATATGCATATTTCGAAAGTTATTGCTCCTTCTTCAGCACTGCGTCCAACCCATTAATCATCCGCGAACACATTACTTAAATAACCACTAAATTTATTGTAATTTTGGATATACCAATATTACTTATCAAACACAATCCTGGCAACTTTTACGAAAATATCAATTACTGATAGGGACACCGCGTTTCGTTATGCAACCATAATATACTTCCAAGTATATTAAAGGCTAAGTCAGTTCAGAATCCTACTTGTGTTAGCAGTATGATTCAATCATTTTTTTGTTATCTCTACAAATTTTCCATAGGATTTAGAGCCAGCACTGAAAGTTACTCAATAGTATATTATGGTTGTTACATAACGAAATGTGGAGGCGCAATGGCCCAGTGGTTAAGGCAGCAGACTCGCGGTCGGAGGATCGCGGTTTCGATTCCCAGACCGGGCGTTGTGTGTGTTTATTGAGCGAAAACACCTAAAAGCTCCAAGAGGCTCCGGCATGGGTCGGCGGCCCCTGTTATACTCTTTCGCCTCAACTTTCTCTCACTCTTTCTTCCTGTTTCTTGACTAACGCTGCGATGGACTGGCGTCCCGCCCAGCTGAGGGGAACACATACGCCATAGAAACCGGGAAACCGGGCCCATGAGCCTGGCTATGCTTGAAAAGGGCGCATAAATATAAAAAATAAAATATAACGAAATACAGTGCCCAATGAACAATTAATATTTCGTACAAGTTACCAGGAATGTGTTTACTATGTAAAATTGGTATATCCAATTGTTTTACACCACTAAATTAAGTGGCTAATTAAGCAATGTATTCGTGGATGGTTAATGGGTGAGATATGCACTGTTGAAGGGGCAAGAACTCCTGAAATATACATATACACACATTATCTATTTTTCTATCTTCGATTGCGCTACTTACGTTGACATATTGGTATACGAAACGTCGTAACTTTTAGTGTTGGCTCAAATTTCTATTAAAAAAAAGTTGATTAATTCGCGCTGCTAACACAGATAGAACCAATATTGACTCATAAGCCTTTGGTAAATTTGGTAGCATATTATGGTTGCATAACGAACTACGTTGTCCCTACCAGCAATTAATACATATATAGTCGTCTCAGAATCCATAACTCAGAAAAATAATGTTCTTGCATATTTGCCAGCAGAGTGTGTATATTAATAAAAAAGAAAATACGTACCTGCCATCTCTGAAGAGCACGTGCTGTTACTTGACTATAATGTTATCTAATATCTGGTTTATACGACACACACACACACACACACCACACACACACACACACACACACACACACACACATACATACATATATATATATATATATATAGTTCAAATTTACAGAAGACGAAGACAGGTGAAAGAACAACAAACAGGTGTATTAGTTGAACGCTCGGGAAGAATGAAAGTCTTTTTTCATTTCAAGCCTACGCTCTTCGACAGAAAGGATTATGAGGAAAATAAACGGTGAAAGAAAAATTGTGTAAGGCTTTACGGTTCAACATGTATATAATACACACACACACACACACACACACACACACACACACACTGTCGTTTGAATTAGGCAAAAATGAAAATAATATTGACATCTTATTTTACCAAAATTACATAAAAATATCTTGAAATACTAAAAACTAAATTTATTCAATAGAATCGCCATTCGCTTCAATCACAGCCTGCAGACGACTTCGGAATCTCCCGAAACTCTTCTGGGCGGTCTCCTAGTTTAAATTGGTGAATGCTACCATAATCCTTGCCTTCAGTTCATTTTTGGTGTTACAAGAGTTTTGTTGGGCTCTCGCTCAACTACGCCCCACACATAATAACGAAGGGGGTTACTGGTGTGTTTATGTCCCCGTAACTTAGCAGTTCGGCAAAAGAGACCGATAGAATAAGTACTAGGCTTACAAAGAATAAGTCGTGAAGTCGATTTGCTCGACTAAAGGAGTGTTCCAGCATGGCCACAGTCAAATGGCTGAAACAAATAAAAGAACAATAATAATTATGTATATTCTCATATATATAATATATATAATAATCATATATATATATATATATATTAGATATAGATATATATATATATATATATTATAATCTATATTATATATATATATATATAATATATATATATATATGAAAAAACAAGTCAAAAATAGAAAATGCTAATAATTTTATAGTGAACATTTCAGTACCGGTTTCGGTCATTTTGAGACCTTTTCAACTGTAACGATTAATAATTAAATTAGTAAAGAATTAGAAGAAAATTTTTTTTAAAGAATATTTTTCTATAGTAGTGTTCAGATTTAAGTGACATTCTGCTTTCTCTGACTCCCTTGTTTGCACTTGTGTGTTGGAGGTCGTTGTGAGTTCTTGGTAGGGTAGTAGAGGAAGAAGGCTGGTGAGGAAGGGGGTGGGAGAATCTGGGAGTGCCCTGATGGTCGTATTTTGAATGGTCAGTGGCGGCTGGCAGTCTCAGTCAATTCAGGAGAATATTTATATTGACAGGCTTGTTTATAGAATTAGCGCGGTAGTGTTATACTAAAAAACATTAGTGACAAAGTTAAGGGGTAGGGGGGGTGGAGAAGTAGAAGAATAAAGAAGAAGAAGAGAGAAGAAGAAGAAGAAGAAGAAGAAGAAGAAAAGAAAGAAGAAGAAGAAAAGACGATTTGATGATGATGATGATGAAGAAGAAGAAGAAGAAGAAGAAGGAGAAGGAGAAGATGACGATGATGGTGATGGTGGGATGATTATGACGACGATGATGATGATGATGAGAGAAGAAGAAGAAGAAGAAGAAGAAGAAGAAGGAGAAGGAGAAGATGGTGGTGATGATGTGGTGATGATGATGACGACGATGATGATGATAATGATGATGATGAAGAAGAAGTGGAAGAAGAAGGAGAAGAAAAAACAGAGAAGGGAGAATATGAAAGGGTGTAAGTATAGCTATGATGGGGCTGATTAGTAATGGATTCTATGGAGTGTAATATTTTGTGTGTATATATTCTTTTTATTCTAAAGTTGAGGTATATTAATTGTTTGTCGTAGACCCGTTAAGAAGTGGCTTGTATTTTGTAATAAAGAGATTTTCTTTACTTATTCGTTGTCTCGAGGTTGTATCGTCCCTAAATTGGTAGAGGGGGAAAAATTCTGAAGTTTGGTGTTTTTTTTGTTGGCGCAAGTATCTATGTGTTGGCTAAAAGCTATTTTTCTGTTTGGGGAATTTTTATCTGGGATCTGTGCAGGGCCATTCGTTTACGCAAACCATTTTTTGTTTGGCCTATGTACTGCTCTTGACACCCGAGCAGGTTAGTGAGTATATAGTTCTCTCCGAAGCACATGTGAAGTTGCTTTTCACTGTAAACCGTTGTGTCCCTGTTTGGATATATATATATATATTATATAAATCATTATAAGTACACCACACATACACGCGTACCGTAAAAGTTTCATACATATGTCTATATACGCACAAGCACAAGAAAAAAAACATGGTTAAAGGTAACAATACAGAAAAAAACAACAATACAGAAAAAAACATAAGGAAGTATACAAAGCGTAAAAACCACGTTCATATACGGACATGCCCTTATGCACTCATACGCACACACGCCCATAAATGTACATACCCGCACATGTTTATATACGCATACACACACACGCATACACAAAAAAAAGATTATTCATATATTTTCACACATAATAATTTTTTCTGTACTCTTCCATCCTGCATTTTTTCCTGTGTCTATATAGACGTGTATATAGATTCATTTGTACACGTGTGTGAATATGTATGAGTGGGCGGGTGTGTATGTATATAGATGTGTGCGTGTGTGCGGGCATAAGAATACATATATATAGACGTTTTTACTTAGTATTTTTACAATTTTTTCGGGTTTTTTGGGGGGCATATGTATAATCTGTTTTTTTGTATGCCTGTGTGTGTATGCGTATATAAACATGTGCGGGTATGTACATATATGGGCGTGTGTGTGTATGAGTGTATAAGGGCATGTCCGTATATGAACGTGGTTTTTAGGCTTTATATACTTCCTTATGTTTTTTTCTGTATTGTTTTTTTTCTGTATTATTACCTTTAACCATGTTTTTTCTTGTGCTTGTGCGTATATAGACGTATGTATGAACTTTTACGGTACGCGTGTGTGTGTGTATGAGTTTGTATATATATGCGTGTACTTTTGGCGAAAAATGTGAGTGAAGATGCGTACGTTTTCTTAGTGACGTATAAGTACGCACGTGGGTCCGCGAGCGCGCATGTGAGCGTATGAGTAGCCATGTTTACGTGCTTACTATGAACTTTTAATCTTATTTTATATAAGTAGCGGAATTATAACACAGTAATTTCCCTTTATATAAAAGTATTTTTTCATAGCGTTTTTCAGATGGCCAGATAACCGAAGAGATGGTGTTGTGGATTTCGACTTCGGCATCCGAAACTCGGAGTTTTATCTTGACTATTGAATAATTGTAACATATTATTTTACAGATATATATATATATATTCATATATATATATATGTGTGTGTGTGTGTGTGAGTGTGTGTGTGTGTGTGTGAGTGTGTGTGTGTGTGTGTGTGAAGTGTTGTGTGTGTGTGTGTGAGTGTGTGTGTGTGATATATATATATATATATATATATATATATTGTTATATTTCGGAATGGTCATTTTGCCAGTTTAGCCAATAAAAACACACGCACTATATATTTGGTATTACTTTGCTTCAGTGTTATTTATTTTTTACATTAATCTTAATCTTATTTCGGCCAGAGTTCTTTCATCACACTCCGGTGACCGCATCAGTGATCTTTTGTTTTCTTCTTTCTTATTTGTGTCTCTCCTAACTAACCGTTAGCAATTTTGTATAGACGTGTATATAGATTCATTTGTACGCGTGTGTGAATATGTATGAGTTGTCCCAGTTTCATCTACTCCGCGTTGGAAAGGTAAGGACAAGACGCGACTTCGATGAAACAATTCTTTCCGGAAAGCAAATTAAATAAAATTTGAGATTTTTTGCGGAGGGTGAAAGTGGTAACAAGAACAGAACAGCGAGAACAAAAGAGTAAGAACAAACGTTGAGGGCTATTAAATCAAGACGATAGAAAAATTCTTCTGAACGCTAGGAGGACGAGCTTACATGCATACATACGTACAACTGTATATCTGAGGCATTGATTTACAGTAATCCCTCTGCTATCGCGGGTGTTACGTTCAAACCCACCCCCTGCGAAAGGTGAAAATCCGTAGAAATAGTACAGTACTGTATATTTTTTTAATATTTTTTATCATTTGTATTTATTCATTTTATCATAAGTGCAAAACAACACCACGAAGGAATCGACCTAAGCTTAAATAATAAACCGCGATAGGTGAACCGCGATATGGCGAGGGATTACTGTATACTTACACACGTGTAAATACGACTATGCTACACACTCAATTTGCACCTCCCTCTTCTTCCTTTACTCTCTCCGCGTTGTCTCTTCTAACTTTCCCCCTTTCAATCTCTTTTTCTCTCTCTTCCTTTCCCTTTCGCTTTTTCCCTTCTCTCTTTCCATTCTCTTTCACTCTTTCCATTCTCTTTCTCTCTTTTCTCTCTCTCTCTCTCTCTCTCTCTCTCTCTCTCTCTTTCTCTATCTATCTATCTATCTATCTATCTATCTATATCTATCTATCTATCTATCTATCTATCTATCTATCTTCAACTCTGTATTTTCTACTTATTGCAACTTTTCAACCTTTTCCCGCTTCTCATTTTATCCTTTCGCTTTTTTTTTCCTATTTTCATACTGTTCTACTATCGTTTTCTCTTCCTTACTGACACCCACTTCTTTTCTTTCCTTTTTCTTTCTCCCTCCCTCTTTGTTCCTTCCTTTCTTTTTCACACTCACTCTCACTCATTATGGTCTACCCTATTAATATTATTGCCGTTTCCCCTTCTTTATTACAGTCTTCCTTTTTCTTTCTATCCGTTTTCAGACGTTCTTAACTCTCGTTCTATTTCTCGCCCTCTTCCTCTTTCCAGTTCCTGCTTTCCCCTCTCTTTCTCACTTCTACTCTTCGTTTTCCCTCATTCGCATCGTTTCCACTCTCTCACTCTTTCTTTACTCTCTTTACTCTCTTTCCTCCTCCACTGTAACACCCTCTTCTAATTTTCCGTTTTCTCTCCCCTTCTTCTATGACCTATATATATATATATATATATATATATATATATATATATAAACGCAGACGGTGACAAAAAAAGCATTGTATTTAAAGAGATTTGCCACTTGCAAAGGAAGGTCAAAACAAGAAAGTGACAGACGTCAACAGCGACAGCAACAAAACTGAACGACACAAACGCATCACAAACACATTAAAAGAGAGACGAGACACTAACAATTACGACAACATTACGACACACAACACAGGAAGTTTCTATCGAATACGAAGTTTTCACCAGTTTTAGAAGTTTTTATTGGGTAAGTAAACAGTCAAGTTGATGCTCACATCGTTTGGAAAATATTTATACCTCAAATCTCAAACTCTATCCTTCTTTTTCTTTTCTCCCTCTTTCTCTCTCACACTATCTATCTATCTATGTATCTATCTTCTATCTATCTATCTATCTATCTATCTATCTATCTATCTATCTATCTATCTATTTATCTATCTATCTATCTATCCTCAGGACACGTGCACACACACTGGATCTAGTTAAACTGATAAACAAAATCAGCCCCCTTTAATTTTGCTCAGATTGTTTTCAATTTTGGTGTATCGATGCAGTTCTGAATTTTGATTTGTGTAATTTGTGTAATTTTAGCCAATCGACAGACAGCGAGGCATTAACAACTTGTTACCATAACAACCGCACGTTGTATTGTGTCTCACTTCACCCGCACGTTATGTTGATTCTTCACACCACGAGATTCGCTTCACCCGCATGTTTTGTTTTAATAAAAATTTATATTTATCAATTAGCATTTTATTGAGGATATTTTTCGTCAATTATCTTAATATTTTACATATTTTTCATTCTTTTACCTATTTCAGTCATTTGACTGCGGCCATGCTGGAGCATCGCCTTTAGTTGAGCAAATCGACCCCAGGACTTATTCTTTGTAAACTTAGTACTTATTCTGTCGGTCACTTTTGCCGAGCCGCTAAGTTACAGGGACGTAAAAGCACTAGCATCGGTTGTCAAGCCGTGGAGAGTTGTCCACATTTTCGCGTTTTTTACTTCAGAATTGGAAAACCTAGCTATCAAGCGAAGGAAGACAACTCGCTAGGCCATAATTTTTAAGAGGAATATTTCTTGAGCTATCACCCGCGTTCTTGTGTTTAAAAAAACCTTCTATGCAGAGAACGGTTATCGTTTAGAGAAACTGAAGAAATGTCTAGTTCACGCTAGATATGAAACCAATGGGGTTTTCCTAACATATTACGTTACACATACAAAAATAAACAACTGCTCTATATTTTATAGGGTATGCTCTTCTCCTGATTTATGATATTGTAACTAAGATGTGTGTGTGTGTGTGTGTGTGTGTGTGTGTGTGTGTGTGTGTGTGTGTGTGTTGATAGAAATGGCAGACTGCTGGTCGGCCCACAACAGGTCCTGCCTGGGGATGACGGTACACTGGCTGGATCCCAAGACCCCCACGAGACAACACGCCGCCCTGGCCTGTTCTCGGCTCAGAGGGCATTACACCTTTGATGTTCTCGAATAGGTCATGATGGACACCCATTACAGGTTCCATCTGCAAAGCAAGGTGACCAGGACCACGACAGACAACGGCAAAATCTTTGTCAATGCAATTATGCGGTTTGGTGCAGAAGTTGAACACTTGCCAGACATTCCTGAGGCTGCTGACGATCCGGACATGGAGGGCGTCGCGGATGTTGACCTGGACGTGGATCCTGAGGCTGGGGATGTAGACGAAGTTGAAAACATCTCTGTTGATGCCGCCCTTGACGGATCCAGCGGCCTCGACCTGCCAGTGCACATGAAGTGCACAGCCCATACTTTCAACTTGGTAGCCAGCGTGAATTTCGACAAGGCTCTTGACAGTGCTTCGTTCAAGTCGGTCTACACGAAGGCCCTGTCCAATGCACAGCGGCTGTGGAATCTGCAGAGCCGCAGACGGCAGACGGTATTCTTGACGCGTTGAAGAGGAGGCTGGTGGTTCCCAACAGTACCAGATGGAATTCTGCTTGTGACTCTATTGTTATCCTCAACAACCTGCTGGAGAAGAATATGGGAGCTTCCCACAGGGTGATGTCACAGCAGAAGCTGCAGACCTTCACTGATTCTGATGTCGTCTTCCTGACAGAGTACGCCCAGGTAATGTCTAATGTTGCCAAGGCCTTGGATAAAATCCAGTGGGAAAACCGGGCCTAGCTTGGGAGCCTTCTGCCAACTGTAGCAGCCACCGTCATGAAGTTGAAGGAGGCCAAGTTCAAACACTTCTTGTACTGCAGACGCGATACTGGCAGGCATCATGAAAAGGTTTGGACTCCTCCTAGAAGACCTGGAGTGCCAGCTGGCCGCTGCCGTCAATCCTAAGTTTCGCCTGTTTTGGCTGGAGCAGTATAATAACAGCCAGGTTAGCAGAGTAACGAACGCCACGGAGACCGTCATACAGACAGCTCTAATGGAGACCAATGAGGATGAGGAAGATGTTTCTTCAGCAACACCACTCGGTTCCAAGAAAATAGGAACCATAGGGCACTGAAGTCCAAGGCACAGAACTTGAAGACCTGGCTGGAAGCCGTCTCGAAGGAGGTCTTGACTGAAGTCGCCTTTTTGGGTGAGCAGGTCTTGATCGACCTGTTCACCGCCACCCAGTGTACAGTTAAAGCACCTATGAGCATCTTGCAGCTAAAATAAAAGTATATATTATATATATATTAATATATATATATATATATATAATATATATATAATATATACTTTTATTTTAGCTGCAAAATGCTCATAAAACTGTTACTCGGAGTTTCACATCCCCGTTCATCGGACAATTGTGATGAAAACTGAATTAAAATCGTGATACTACATGTAGTATAATATGATATAATATAAATCAATTCTACGAATAAGCATTTAAATTTGATTGGGTAACT
>NC_042998.1:137982110-138004610 GCF_006345805.1 Octopus sinensis | reverse complement strand
ACTTATTACTGGCTACTCTATGGTGTTCATTGTGTCAATAAAAATATTGGCTTCTTCTGATTTGACATAAGGCTACATTATTTTGCAGTCAAATTAATTCGTCCAACAAGGTGGTGAGCTGGCACAGTCGTTAAACACGCCGGGCAAAATGCTTTCGTCTGTCTTTACGTTCTGAGTTCAAATTTCGCTGAGGTCAACTTTATCTTTCATCTTTTCACGGTCGATAAAATAAGTGACAGTTGAGAACTGGAGTCGATGTAATCGACTTACCTCCTCCTCTGAACTGGCTGGCTTTGTGCCAAAATTTGAATTCCTCCATTATGATAATGGTACTGAATGAAATCCTGTGAGTTTTAACATAAAGGTCTCTTTGAGAAGTTTCCCTAAGACAAAATATTACAGCTTTCACGTTTGTTTACGTATTATATATGTTATATAAGCAACGATGTACTGGTACTAATTTTATTGAAGTCAGGAATAATCAGGAGTGTAGTTGACCCTCACAAAACTTAAATTCAGAATGAGCATTGAGAGACGAGAATAACTTCATTTATTGCCAAGCAATTTTTTAAGACGAATTATTGATAATGTTTTTTACTATTGACACAAGGCCTGAAATTTTGCAGGATGAGACAGCTAGTCGATTACATCGACCCTAGTGTTCAACTGGTATTTATTTTATCAACCCCGAAAGGATAAAAGACAAAGTCGACTTCGTCAAAATTTGAAACTAGAGATTAAAGCCAGAAGAAATGCTGCTAAGCATTTAGTCCGACATGCTAACGATTAGGCAAGCTCAACCCCGTTATATCAAATATTGATAATTAAGGAAAAATATCGGCAAATATTCCGGTTTGAGCCATTATGCTAACTCATCACATTTACGGTCATTAAAAAAATATAGGGATTTACTTCATTTGCACAAGAATGTAAATTTTCAGAGTGTAAGTATCATCTTCCGGGATGAAAGCTATTTTCAGAGATCATCGTTTGGATCAGTTATATGAATAGTCAACCGCAGAGAGATGAATGTCAAAATCAACAAATGATTTGTCATTAGACTGTTCATCTTTCTACCGTATCATCCAATCCCTTTTGTTCGTAAAAGAATTATATCAACAACTTCTTAATTTATTATTCTATCTTTACACTTAAACCAACTTTCATAATAAATCGTGGTTTATTTAATTAATATTTCAATAATGGTTAATGTTTCTTCTATTTTAGGTAGACTTGAAGTCGTTTCTATTAAACTCTGGAAGATGCCCAACTCCATGATTGCTGTTTTCTTCATATTCGTTCTTAAAACAGTGGCACTGGCAGATGAAGTAGACACCAAGATACCATGCCCGGATTTTTGTAAATGTAAATCAATCGATAAAATGGAATGTAGTGTTGAAAGCTTACCACTTTCTTTACCTGCAGGAAAATTTAAAAGAATAAGTTTTGATAATAAAGGGGAGACGTTGGTAGATATACCGGCTCCTGTCATCAAAATGCAACCAAATACATCAATTGACACTCTCGTATTGCAATATCTTAATATCAGCACAATCAAAACGAACGCTTTCGAAGGTTTGGGGAATATCAAACTACTTTTGATTAGCCATTCAAGCATTAAGAAAATTGAACCATATGCTTTCAGAAATCTAGACATCACCAAGTTCATGTTCCTTAACGATTCTATTGATACAATTGAATCCTTTGCTTTCTCTGAATTCAATGCCTCAACCTTTAACATTTTCAAAAGTAATATTAGTACAATACAGACAGCAACATTCAATAAAATCACATCTAAACTCCTTATAGCCTTGAGTACTATCGAAGATATGCAAGCACAGGCTGTAAGCAATGGAACACTCACGGGCTTTATTGCATTAAAAAGCCGAATTATTCAATTTGGTTGTAATAATTTTCATAATATATCCTTAGTAAAAATTAAAGCAAACATGACCTGTAATTGTAACAGTGTTTGGTTGATGGAAAATGTTTTAACTTCGGATGCAAATTTGGAAAATATAATTTGCCTAGCTCCACCTAGTCTGGCTGGCATATCTTTATCGCAGCTGAACAAAACAGACTTATGCAACAGTTCTACTATTACAGATTCAGTGTGTCCAAACATAACTCTTATTATGGAATATATTAAATCTAATGCCAACAAATGGGATGCCTCTTTAACTATGTTAGTGTTCATCGTCAGTTATATCCTTTTCATTTCATTGAAATAAAAGGATGTGTGTGTGTGTGTGTGTGTGTGTGTGTGTGTGTGTGTGTGTGTGTGTGTGTGTTGTGTGTGTGTGTGGTGTTAACTGACGGAAGGAGGAGTACTCGATACCTAACGAATGATTAATAACATTTTTTTTTATTTTGATGAAGTCAGTCTCTTGCTTCTCTGAGTTTCAGTTGTATGTGTAGTGTCTTCAGATAAGTTACGACTTGCCTCAAAATCATAACTAAAAGAAGCAAGAGGATAACTCAACGTGTGTGTGTGTGGGAGGGGGTGCTTGTGTGTTTGTGTGTGGGTGTGTTTGTGTATGTATGTGTGTGTGTGTGTGTGTAGAATAAATTGTGTGCATATAGCTAGATGTACGAATGCTACTGTTATGTCTAGACTTTTATGATTCAGTTTGCTTTCTGTATAGTTGTTAAGTAATTTCTATACTGAGCAGTATAACTTGTGAGCTGCAGAGCAAACGTAAGAAAAATAAAAATAAATACGAGTTTATATTAAAGTTCCTGTGAGCATTTCACCATTATAGTTCTTTGGAACCCTGCAGTAGTTCTAAATGCACATACTCAACCACAATGAACACTTTATTGCATCAAGTTACAGATAGGGACATAGTAATCTATAACTTGATATAATGAAGTATTCCTAGGGGATTCGTTGTAGTTAAGCATCTATATGAATGTAGAACTTTTATCGGAGGACTCTGTGCAAATGTATGTATGTATGTATGTATGTATGTATGTATGTATGTATGTATGTATGTATGTATGTATTTACACATATTTGAAGACCCACAAAGATCAGAACTTAACTGCAGCTCTTGATGGTCCAAAGTAGATAAACAATTTATGTGGGTGTCTTTTCAAAACGTTGTCTGGTTTAAAAAGCCACATCAGACGCCATAATAGATCTAAGGAGTAAGTGCAAAAGGTGATCAGACTCTGCATAAGGAATAGACAACCACCATGTATGTATGTATGTATGTATGTATGCATGTATGTATGTATGTATGTATGTATGTACGTATGCATACATGTATGTGTGTATGTATTATGTATGTATGTATGTATGTATGTATGTATGTATGTATGTATGTATGCATACATGTATGTATGTGTGTATGTATGTATGTATGTGTGTGTGTATGTATATATGTATGTAGGTATGTATGTGTGTATACATGTATGCATGTATGTATGTGTGTATGAAGTTGGAATTTACAAAAACAATACAAAACAAAAGACGAAGACGGATGTGTAAACAACAAACAGGTGTATTAGTTTAACGTTCGAGATGCTACAAAAAATAGAGAAATTTCAATTGACGAGCATAAAATGTGTTCGAGTGTGATGGGTTTGTAGTGGTGAGATCGAAAATGAATGAATGCATTTCAAAACGAAGCCAACCCAAAAAATTAGGATTTGTAATTTATATTATGTGGACAAAGTTAAATACATGGCATGTTTGCGTGTCTGAGTTTATATGTGTACATGTCTATATCATATTATGTGTGTAAAGATATATATATATATATATATATATATATATATATACATATACATATATTGGCCTGCTCGCTTAGCCAGCGGGGTAGCGTCATTCGAAGGCTAAAACAATGCGAACGCATTGTGACCAGCGATGTGTAACAACATCTGATAGTCTGGTCGGTCACGTGACCACGTGATATATATGTGGTGTGTGTGTGTGTGTGTGTGTGTGTGTGTGTGTATGTATATACACACATATATGTTGGTGTGTTTGCGTCTCCGTGACTTAGAGATCCAACAAAAGTGATAGATAGAATAAGTACCAAGCTTTTAAAACATAAGTACTAGGGTCGATTCGTTCGACTAAAATTCTCGGGGCAAGTACCCCAGCATGGCCTCAGTCTAATAACTGAACTAGGTAAAAGATAAAAGATATTTAAACACACACACACGCACACACATTGCACCAGCTCCATTATAATGATGGTTGCATTGTGGAAACGAAATTTAATGTTCGGCTCGAAGAGAGAACGAGACCTGTAACAGAATTTCTGACTCCTTCACATTGCATTCTGACTCCTTCACATTTTACTTTATGAGGAGGTTTTAGATTATTAAGTATGATACCTACAACAGACATTCTTTATTTATGTTTATTAATCCTTTACCTGTCTTGTGTATCACATGTATTACAGAGGATATGTTTCCCTGACATCCATGCATCATGTATGATACACATACCCATTTTTTTTCCATTACTAGACTAACTTAGGGCTTATGAAATGAAAGCTTTATATTACTCAGAACATATGAAACGAGGGCTAACTAAAAGTCTGAAAAAAAAGCTTAAATATTTTGGAGAAACCTATGAAAATGCTATGGACAGGTCACTTTCCTTAAAACAGCTCTGTTTGCTCTGCTGTAGGAAAAGGACACTGGCCAAATTTTAGAATTACCAACTTTTGTTGTTTTCATTTTAAATTAGCTGTAAAGCAATTCAAATTTAGTTATAGTTTTTAGCATTACTAAAAACATTGTTGACGAAAGTGTTCATCTCGTCCGATTTTTATTAATAAAATAATGCGAGAATTTATTGCACTGGAACACTGATCTTTGATGAAAATTTTGGCTAGAATGATTAAGATGTTTCTGAGATTCCTCACAGAGAATTTAAATAAATATTGATTTCGTTATGCAACATAACATTGGAATGTCAAAGGTGGGTGTGAATGAAACTGTATAAGATACATGAAAGAAAACCAACGTGAAAATAACTAAGAATGAAACCAGTGCGGGATTAACAAGCATGGAACATACTCGTTCGTTAATGGTATTCATTCATACCGATATATACTAACCATTTTTCGGAAATTCTTGTGATCGATACCGTAAACGCTCGAGAGTCTGTTCGAAAATTGGCATTGTACTTGACTGGTAGAAAAGAACACAATCAACAATCAATACCGTAATTAAAATCGAATGATCTCAACAAGTTAATCAGATTAAAGACTCATGTAACCAAGAGCTAACCTTTTACATTAGGTCAATCATTCCTATTAAGAAATTATTCCTTTTACAATAACTTAAAGAAACTTTTCAATGAAAATATCATATTTGATCAATTTTAAAGAATAATTGCAAATTATATTATTTTTCTGGGATTTTTTGCGTTAAAATTTTTTTCGCTCCAGTTCTTTTTTTCTTATTTTTGCAGTTATTGAAAACCTATTTAACATTCCAAATCAGGCACATTTGATTGTTGCTGGAATTTTTTTTCTTTGTTTAGTTTTTTTTTTGGCTTTTTATTTTTCGCAAAATGTTCGAATAAAAACAAATATATTCTTCCTATTATGTTGTTGGTGTTGTTTTTCTACATATTTTTTTCTAGTTACAGCGACATCTTTTATTTTCTGTTTGATATGGTAATATATTATTTGTGGAAGCACTGAAAAATAAAACGTAAGCTGAGAATCAAGAATGTGAACCGGTTTCGCTTCTTGATTGAAACCATTTCCTTTCAATTCCAAACTAATGCTCTTGGAAAAAGTATGAACGTCTTTGAAAATATAGAACATTTACCCTAATTAAAAGAAACCTAAGCAATGCTAAAAGTTGATTGTGTACCTTATGATAAAAGTAATTTCCTTGGGAACCAAGGACATATCGTATTTGAAGACATAAAATACGTACGAGCTCATTAATCCAAGGTGTTGATGCCCTTTTCTGGGGCTTTTTTTTGTGTGAAAAAGTGCAGCTTATATGCCATCAAATACAGTAGCCATTTTACTTCCCTGAAGGAAAAAAGGATATGAAACCAACTCAGAGACTCATCGCATCGAAATTTTAAAGTTAGTTTACAACATTTACCATCTCTATAATAAAATACTCGGGTTAAAACCATATTTAGCTGAATTGTTTGAAACAAGGCTTAAACTCGGATCGTGGTCTAGACTTGCCGCGGGTTTCCCACCTAATTCTTGGTCACTCACCAACAAATACGATTGCGGCTGTTTTAGATCAAGGCACAAAGCTCTGTATGGTAAAGGGAAATTAGGGAAATGGAACATTGTGACGTTCATGACTTTCCCAAGGAAGGAGTGAAATATCTTTCTAATAAGATCAGAACCAGTTTCCTTGCTAAGTTAGTTTATAAATATTACACATATTGCCAATGTAATAAAACAATTTTATAGTTGCCTCTTAGAAAATAATCTGTATAATTATTCTAATTATACCATGCTAATTTTCTTTTTCTTGAGCTCTAGAACTCAAAAGTTGATTTCCTGGTTTCTATGGCCTATAAGTGACGGAGATCACAACATACCTCACTGAACAGGACCCCAGCCTATTTCAGAATTCAAGGCCAGCAATTTTGAAGGGTAGAAGCATCGATCACATTTACCCCAGTACTTGACTGGTACACTATCCTAACGACCACCGAAGAGATGATAAGAAAGGCAAACTTGACCTCGGTGGGATTTGAACTCAGAACGTAAAGAGCCGGATGTGCTAACGATTCTATCAGCTTACCGTCTTACTATACTAATTATACTATATTAGCTTCAAATTTTGACACAAGGCCAGCAACTTCGGGTGAAGGAGTAAGTCGGTTACATCGACCCCAGTGTTCAATTTGTACTTATTTTCTCGAATTCTAAAGGATGGAAAGCAATGTCGACCTCAGCAGAATTTGAACTCAAAAAAATAATAATAAAGACGGTCAAAATGTTGCTAAACATTTTGCCCAGCATTGTAACGATTCTACGATCTAGTCGCCTTCTGATTATACTATATTAAATATACCATTATACTACTAATTAAAATATAGAAATGACTGCCATTTTACGTAATATACATATTCAAATAATGCTTTTTTCCGGTCTTGCACATTTTCTTTTACGCTTTTCCTTCATTATTCTACTTCTAGTTTCTTCAACTAAATCCATCATTTTCTTTCATTATTCTTCTGAAATTTGCCATTGTTCTTCGTTATTCTTCGTTCGTCTTCGTTATTCTTCGCTCTTCTCTATTTTCTTTTTACATTTTACCGTTGTTATTCAAATATTTCCATGATGATTGACTTACAGTATAGAAGAAACTTTACCTAATGCTTCCTCCCCACCCAACGACATCCATCACCAGCCATCACAGCATACATGCATTACACAATGCAATCACAAATAACCGGAAGTTACCTCCGATCTCGCTCTCTTACAAACAGTATTTTAACAAGGCGGAAGACTCGCTAGACGTTCAGCGCCATGCGGGTGATCGATTCACGGCATTACCGTTGTTCCAATGCAATCAGAGGTAACGGATAGGAGGTTCAAATTAATTGCAAACAGATACGGGTGAATGATGCTGGTTCGGACACGTGGACGTTCCAGTGTGTACATAGTAAAAATGTGTGCGTTTGTAAACATAACTGCATGTATTAGTATAATCACACACACATACATTACAATACACGCCACAGATACACATATATGTGTCTGTACACACACACACATATATAATATTATATATATATATATATATATTATATATGTGTAATATCTATTATATATATATATTTATATATAGTATATATATTATGTAATATATATAATATGTATATATATATATAATATATATATATATATATATGATATATATACATAAACATATATATATGTATGTAAGTATATATATGACTATGTGTGTGTATATATAAATACATACACACAAACAGACACAGATACATATATGTATGTATTATAGGTATAATTATAGACATTGATGTGTGAGGATGCACACGCATGTGTGTGTTTGTGTGTTTTAATTGATCCAACAACGACAACTTAACTCTAATCGTGATCGATGTAAGCAATTTGTAAAGGGTGTGTCTCATTTTTTGGTGGACAGTTTTTTAATGACTAAAAGTAATAACAATCACGAAAACAAATATACATAAACAAGCTGACGCTCAAATAGATACTGTTGCTTTGGACTCTGTGTTTACCTGCAGTTTCTGTCCAAAGAGAGATAAATTACTTCCATTCATATGACTCTGGTTTATTACAAGCAGTGTTTCTTGCGAGAGGAATTGAACTCGTAACTATTGCTATGGAAATTGTGTTTACCTTCAGTTTCTGTCCAAGAAGAAATAAAGTTAGCTCATTCATATAACATTGATATATATTTCTTTACTACCCACAAGGGGCTAAAGACAGAGGGGGCAAACAAGGACAAACAAACGGATTAAGTCGATTATATCGACCCCATTGCGTAACTGGTACTTAATTTATCGACCCCGAAAGGATGAAAGGCAAAGTCGACCTCGGCGGAATTTGAAATCGGAACGTAACGACAGACGAAATACGGCTACGCATTTCGCCCGGCGTGCTAACATTTCTGCCAGCCCGCCGCCTTATATCTTACGAGTGGAATTGAACGGGTAACTGTAAATCATTGGCAGAGCGTCTGATTGAATTCTCTCGGTATTTATTTCCATTCTCGCACTGACAGGCTGAGTTCAAACCCCGTTGAGCGCAACTTTCTTTTTCGTCCATTCGGCTCAATAAAAAAAAGGATCAATCTGGATGGCATATTGGCAGAACAGTAAAGACGTCAGATCAGATTCCTTGCAGTACTTGTCCCTGCTCTTTGCGTTCTGAGTTCGAATCTATTCGCGGTGTACATAGGTGGTAAATTTAAACTACCGCCGGCTTTAACGCCACCATCAGGCATTTTTAGATGCCTTTAGCAGTCCTCGCTCTGTTGCATGAATTCGGGCCAGGTCTTCGGTTTGTGAACACCTTCTTTCCCACTGAGAAGAGTCATGCATACGACAAAATAAAACACGAATCATTTATCAATTCCACTGTCCAGGTTCCGCGCTCATTGCATTAAAATATACATAGATATATTTATACATTAAGATATATTAATGTTTGCATTTATGCTCAGTTATAATAAACACAATTTTACATTAATCTAATCTGATGGATTACTCTATACTTTTGTAGAGTACAAATTTATTATGCTTATACAAAAAAGTTCATTATTTGCATTATTTACATTTGACGGATATTTGTCCTCATCTTGTTTGTTGTTAACACAACGTTTAGGCTGATATACCCTCCAACCTTCATCAGGTGTCTTGGAGAAATTTCGAACCTAGGTTCTCATTCCTAAGGTATTTTTCGATGTTATTATTAATTTTTTGTCCTTCTTTCTTCAAAATTTATTTCCATTTCTCGCCGAGTGTTTTTCGTAAACCTAGGGCAGAGAAGCTCATTGTATGCATTCCCAGATTACACACGCAAATTCACAGTTAAATATGTATTTAAAAATATTTTTGAATACATAAATTCATGAATGGATATTGTTTTCACGGTGATAATGCTCTTCTCAGTACATGAGTCGTTAACCCCAAGATTCCGAGTTCGATTCCAAGCAGTGACCTTAATAATAATAATAATAATAATAATAATAATGCCATCGAAAAATACTTTAGGAATGATGAAGGCTGGAGGGTATATCAGCCGAAACGTTGTATTAACAACAAACAAGATGAGGACATATATGCGTCAAATGTAAATAATGTACATAATTCCTCGTCCCTTAAATATAGAACTGTACAAGAAAGTTGTGGACAGTGACTTCGAAGTTTCGGCCAGCTAAGCCAACGTTGGACTACAGTCACTTTCAACATTCTTCCATAAGAGCAATAAATTCATTAATATATATATATATACATCTGATGTAGACGCCCCTGATGAGAACCCAATGAGGTTCAAAAATCGATTAAGGTTGTTCATAATTTTTTTTCAGTCTGCGGAGAGATAGCTAAAATTTGCCTTGTTTATAATTATACCATAAAGGAGCACTCCGTTGGTTACGACGACGAGGGTCCCAGCTGAAACGATCAATGGAACAGATTGCTCGTAGAATTAACATGCAAATGGTTGAGCAATCCACAAACACGTGTACCCCTAACGTAGTTCTCAGGGAGATTCAGTGTGACACAGAGTGTGACAAGGTTGGTCCTATGAAATACAGGTACAACTTATTTTTGCCACCTGAGTGGACTGGAGCAACGTAAAATAAAGTATCTTGCTCAAGGACATAACGCCTCGCAGGGAATTGGACTCACGACCTTACAATCGTGAGTCGAATGCCCTAACCACTAAGCCACGCGCCTTCACAATAATACGATATGTTACATAAATATTATATCCTACCTTGGTACTGTATGGACTAAGATCCCCGTTGACAGGCCGCTGTATTTATAGGGTGTTAAACACTTTCAGTGTGCAGATTAGGGAATCCTTAATAGAGTAACTGCTTTATTTGCTGAGTATATAAACAGTTTGGTTGTCTGTTTCTCTGGAGACTGTCAGAATTATGTAGACGCTTCTGATGAGAACTCAATAAGATTCGATAATCCATTAAGGTTCTTATTTCTTTTCTGTCTCCGGAGGAATGGCTAAATTTGGCCTGCTTATAATTATACCATATGTTACATATATATATATATATATATATATATATATATATATATTATATATATATATATATATATATATATATATATATACATACATACATACATACATACATACATACATACATACATACATACATACATACATACTGATGGGTTGGATAAAATGATGGAAACACCCAGCATCATAATTTTGAAATATCTATGAAACTGTCAAAAGCTTGTATATTTGTATGTGTTTTTTATTTATTATTAGTGTTGCTTAATATGTTTTGCTAAAATTGCTGTTTCTTTTCAGATATCATGAGAAAAAGGTTATTAAAATTCATTGAAATGAGAGTTCTATTGGACTTTCAAAGACTTCAAATTATCGGTGCTCATATGGCAGGCGCTAGCGTAACGGAAGCAGCCGAAATGTTTGGTGTATCAAGAAGTACTGTCTCGAAAGTAATGACAGCCTTTGAGAAAGAGGGGGAAAACCACCTCGTCGAAACAAAACTTCGGATGAAGACCAAAACTTTCAGATAAGGACCGTCGAACTCTTACGCGAATTATTAGAAAGGATCACAAAAGTACAGCTCACAAAATTACTGCAGAGCTTAATGACCACCTCGAGAACCCAGTTTCCACAAAAACTATTTGCCAGGAGCTGCACAAAGTCAGATTTCATGGGAGGGTTGCAATCAGAAAAGCACTACTTTCAAAAACAAACATCACAAAGCATTTAGAGTGGAGTAAAAACCTACAGAATTGGTCCCTAGAACAGTGACAGAGTGTTATTTTCTCGGACGAGTCATCCTTTACCTTATTTCCGACCACCGGCCGAGTATACGTGTGGAGACAGCCAAAAGAAACATTTGATCCAGACTGTCTTCTTCCAATTGTTAAACATGGTGGAGGTTCTGTGATGATCTGGGGGACGCTATATCTCGGAAATCCGCCGGCCCAGTGGTTTCCCTTCTTGGCAGAATTAATAATCAAGACTATTTAAGTATTCGAGCACACACAATATATATATATATATCAACCCCAGGACTTATTCTTTGTAAGCCTAGTACTTATTCTATCGGCCTCTTTTGCCGAACCGCTAAGTTACGGGGACGTAAACACACCAGCATCGGTTGTCAAGCGATGTTGGGGGACAAACACAGACATACAAACATATACGCACACACATGCATATATATATATACACACACATACAACGGGCTTCTTTCAGTTTCCGTCTACCAAATCCACTCACAAGCTTTGGTCGGCCCGAGGCTATAGTAGAGGACACTTGCCCAAGGTGTCACGCAGTGGGACTTAACCCGGAACCATGTGGTTGGTAAGCAAGCCATTTACCACACAGCCACTCCTACGCCTATAGAAAAGTAAGTGACATTCAGCTCCTGATCGTGCAACAAGCAAAGTAGCGAGTTCTAAAATCTCTCTGAGAGATGCAAGTAGTAACTTCAATATGGCTGTCCCGTACGGAACGATGTTACTCCTATTTTTTTAACGCTAGGAGAACACATTCTCCAGCTGGTTAACGACACAACTCGAAACGAATGCAACTGTAATTGTTTATTGTACACGATTCCAAATGTTTCTTAATATTCGGTGTGATGAGTCAAGCGTGGATTTTAACAGAGTGCTCATAAGCTATCTGCCTGGATTTAAAATCCTGATCTTTGCGTGTTTGCGTGTGTTTGTGTGAGTGCGTGTGTGTGTGTGTGTGCGCGCGCGCGTGCGTGCGTACGTGCCTCTGTGTGTGTGTCCATACATACATGTCTCTTTACATATTATTTACATGTTAAAAGTCTTTCTCACCGTTACGTTACACTGTTATGTTTGTGATAAGCCTATCCCCTCAAATACAATTGCCCAACGCAAGGTTAACTTTGTTCGCAAAGCTATGTGAAGAATGTTACAGTAAGCTCCTATTAAATACAATGTAGCTTGCTTTTTCAGACCCTTCTTCGCCCATACACTTATGTACACCTACTATCTCTCTGTCTCTGTCTATCTATCTATCTATCTATCTATCTATCTATCTATCTATCTATCTATCTATCTATCTTTCTATCTATCTATCTATCTATCTATCTATCTACTACTATCTTTCTCTCTCTCTCTCTCTCTCTCTCTCTATCTATCTATCTATCTATCTATCTCTCTCTCTCTCTCTCCTCTCCTCTCTCTCTCTATCTCTCTATCTAAGTATCCATCTATCTCTAGCTCTATCTCCCTTCCTCTCTCTCTCTCTTTCGCTCTCGCTCTCTCTCACACACTCTCTAAGTATGTGTTTGTGTCTTTGTGTACCTATGTATATGCGTGTGTGTGTGTGTGTGGTGTGTGTGTGTGTGTGTGTGTGTGTGTGTGTGTTAGGAAGTGAATTGCTATGCCCGGTCAGAGTGACGAGTCGCCTATACGGCTAACTGCTGAATTTGTTGATGAGATCCAGGCCAAGATTGACAACGATTCCTCCAAGTCAATCAGGTCCATCACCAGGGACATGGGAATGTCTGAGTTTCTTATCAGGCAGGTAGTGCATAAAGACATTTGGTATTCCTCAGACAAAACATCCAGTCAATATAACGGTGTTTGGAGTGATCACTAGTGATGGCAACGTTATACCTCCATTCATCTTCCCACACGGCCTCAGACTTAACATGGAGGTCTACATCAAGTGCCTGGAGGAGGTAGTGCTGCCCTTGGTCAAGTGGGTGGCTGCTGGAAGACCATATGTCTGGCAACAGGACTCTGCACCATGCCACACAAGCAGGAGAACCCAGTCATGGCTGTCAGACAATTTCTGCAACCACATCACCCCTAACATCTGGCCACCTAACTCTCCAGACTGCAAACCTTTGATTATTATGTGTGCGGTGCAGTTGAGCGAGAGACCAACAAAACTCCTTGTAACACCAAGAATGAACTGAAGGCAAGGATTATGGCAGCATTCACCAACCTAAACAAAGAAACCGTCCAGAAGAGTTTCAGGAGGTTCCGAAGTCGTCTGTGGGCAGTGGTTGAAGCTAACGGCGGTTTTTTTTTGTTTTTGGGGGGTTTTTTTCAATAAATACCCTAATATTTCAAGATATTTTTATGTAATTTTGGTAAATATATCTGTTAAAATGCGATGTCAGTGTTATTTTCCTTTTCGCGTAATTTAGAGGACAATTTATTCACCGCACCCTGTATACATACATACATACATACATACATACATACATACATACATACATACATACATACATACATACATACATGCATGCATGCATGCATGTACGTGTATACATATATATCTTTTATTTTTTACTTGTTTCTGTTATTTAGAGAGCATCGTGCTAAATCATTTTTAGTCGCATGAATGGACCACAGTACTTACTTTGTTTTTAAGACTAGTACTTATTTTATCGAAGACACAACGCGTCCGTTCCATGAATTGAAATCATAACTTTAATATTGCCAACTGAGCAACTTAACCACTTGTCGACGCACCTTGAATGTGTGTTTTGATTACGCACACGCTCACACCTATACACACTTATACATACACACGTATAAATACACATATGTGAGTGGATGTTTTTATATAGATATATAAAAATATTATATATATATATATATATATATATATATATATATATATATATTATATAATATATAATATTTTTATAAGGAACTGCGGAAAAGCAGGAGGGACTCGAGTGTTTAGAGATGCGAGCTAAAGCACTTATCAACTTTTAAGTGCTTTGGCGCAACTCTCTGTCTACTTGAATTCTTCCTGTAGCTCATCAGATTATAAAATTGCGTGTTTGGTTATATGGTAAAGGAACTTGGATTTCGCAGAGGGTGATTGAAAGAAGTCCATCGTGTGTGTGTGTGTGTGTGTGTGTGTGTGTGTGTGCGCGCGCGTGTGTGTGTGTGTGTGTGTGTGTGCTTCTGTGTCTGTATTTGTCCACCACCACCGCTTAACAGCCGGTTTGGGTTTTTTTTTTTTTTTACGTTCCCGTCAATTATCGGCTCGGCAAAAAGAGACCGATTGAATAGTACCAAGACTTGAAAGAAAAAGTACAGGGGTCGATTTGTTCGACTATATCCTTCAAGGTAGTACCCCCAGCATGATTGCAGTACAATGACTGAAACAAGTAAATGATAAAATATATTATTTTTAAACAAGAATGTTGACAGTGATTTCGAAGTTTCGGCCAGCTAATCTATCGTCGAACTCCGAGGCATTAGAGTCAGTCTTGCTTTTATATAGTCCCTATTAAGTTGAAATCATCTTTGAGTGGGTGGGTTTGAGTGGGATGGTAATTAAGTTTTTATGGTCGGTTGTTTTGGAAAGGTGTTTTGGAAATTTTTTAATTCATTAAATTTGGGGTTTATGTTATTGTTTAGAATTTATTAATATAAGTAGAACTTTATAAGGTGTTTCTCTTTTGTTAGGTAGACACAAAGCGTGATAGTTTTTACATTGCTTTTGGTATTATTGGATTTAATCTTTTTGTTTTGACAATGTAAAGGTCAAAGGTTCAAAGTCCAGTACTTAAACCCTTAGTAATTGGGTGTGTTGCCTCTTTTTTTCTTCTTTTTTTTTTCAAAAGAATGTAAGTACAACAATACCTCGATATACGAGTTAATTTGTTCTCGGAGGCCGCTAGTAAAGCGAAAACTCGTAAAGCAGAACAATAATTTCCCATATTTTATGCTGTCATTTACTCCTTCGCTATATGCAGCTGTGTAGACGCGTTAGAACCAGTGTTGCCATATGTTACGACGTTGCCACACACACAAAAAGGCTGTTTAATCTTTTTATATTTATTATAAAATAAAACTTGTAAACCTGGGGTCTCGTAAAGCGGGTCTTCGTAATGTGAGGTATTACTGTAGTAAGTTTAGATTGGTCATTTCTTTACTTATAAAAGAAATACTGTCACGCTTTGTGCTTACAAAAGAGAAACACCACAGGCTTATTTACAAACTTCTACATACATTAATAAATTCTAAACAATCATTTAAAATAATAAATCTCTGAACGAGATGTAAACAGTAACTGTACGACGGCTAGTATACCTCGCATAATCATTTAAAAGTTTTCCAAAAACACCTTTCCATAAGAACGTAATAAACTCCTCACCCAAATCCACCCACCCAAAGATGATTTTAACTCAGTAGAGACTATATAAAGGCAAGACTAACTCTAATGCATTCAGTATAATGATGGCTTTGCTGACCGAAACTTCTGTCACTGTTAACAACATATGTATATATGTATGTATATACAGAAACGTTGGCATGCCGGGCGAAATGCTTAGCAGTATTTCGTCTGCCGCTACGTTCTGAGTTCAAATTCCGCCGAGGTCGACTTTGCCTTTCATCCTTTCAGGGTCGATTAAATAAGTACCAGTTACGCACTGAGGTCTATATAATCGACTTAATCCGTTTGTCTGGCCTTGTTTGTCCCCTCTGTGTGTAGCCCCTTGTGGGTAGTAAAGAAATAGGTATTTCATTTGCCGCTACGTTCTGAGTTCAAATTCCGCCGAGGTCGACTTTGCCTTTCATCCTTTCGGGGTCGATTAAACAAGTACCAATTGTGTACTGAGGTCGGTCTAATCGACTGGCCCCCTCCCCAAAAATTTCGGGCCTTGTGCCTAGAGTAGAAAAGAAGAAGAAGAAATTTACACTCTACAAAAGTATAGAATAACCGATCCGATTAATGTAAATTTGTTTTTATTATAACTGAACATAAAAACAAACGTTAATATAAAAGATAAAATACCTATTTTTGAGATATGAACCCAAAGGAAGTGCGAGATGGAACTGCACGTATGAAAATAAGCGGATTTTGAATGTTTGGGACTTCAGTCTTCTGTACAGGTAGCAGAAGTACTCGTATTTGTAAGTGGCACTTGAGTGTTATAAAAGGGTCAATGACCGATCAGAACCCTGGGTTCTGTCCTGGAAGAGTAAACCAATATTTGGAACGCAGTCTGCGGCAATGTTTTAAATTTGAGATCAACATGAGGAATCATCAGAGATTATAAAATCTATCATATGTAGCACCGGTGCGTGTGTGTGTGTGTGTGTGTGTGTGTGTGTGTGCGCGCGCACACACACACACTTGTATGTGAGCATATGGATATGAAAATACACAGATCGACGTACAGACGGATAGCTACATAGGTTATATGAAAAGACAAGCACACATACGCAAATGGAGACTGAAACACATGACCATATACACACACACACACTTTACTTCACATAGGGACACATATGGAGACACACGTCCACACATATGGAGATGCACCTCCATACATACAAACATGGTACATAGTTGCAAAACACACACACACAGACATGCACACACAAGGAGACAGAGGTGCATACATATACAAACACACGCTCACACACACACATACATAAACATACACAAACATGGACATGCAAGCAGATGAATATGAAGAATACATACAAATGCACATACATACATACAGATATACATATGCATACACACAAATGTATACATACACACACATGCATAACATACATACATACATACATACATACATACATACATACATACATACATACATACATACATGCATACATGCATGCATGCATGCATTGGCACACACACACACTGACCCACACACATGCGCACAAACAAAAAGGAACGCAGTGTAAATAACGGACAGTCAAGATTATTGAAAAGGTTGCAAGACTCAACGAAAATTTTAGGAAAATAAAAATTAGAAATAAGCGGAAATTTTACTGGTGAGTGTGTTACATTATAAGGCACAAAAAGAATTACTCTCCCCAGACTCAACAAAATATGCTTCAACACACGAATTCACATAAAGAATCTTGCAAACCAAATCCAAAAACGAAATATATATACATATGTGTGAATATATATATATGTATATATGTATTTATATATATATATATGTATGTATGTGTGTGTATATGTAAGTATATATATGTACGTATGTGCATATATATATATATATATATATATACACACCGGAGTAAGCATATAAATGTGAAACAAGGTGAAAAAAGGAGTGCTCAAATACCAGAGGTAGATAAATACGCTTTATTTAAAAGCAGCAGAAATATAACAAAAGCTGTTACTCAGAGTTTCACGTTTCCGTTTGTCGGACAGTTTTGTTAAAATAGAACAATAATAGAAAAAAAGATATGATCAAAACTAAATGAAGGATGCACCTTTAAAAATGGACTTGTTTCATTGGTCCTTTCAGTTAACGGTCTTAAGCATGCAATGAACAAAATAAACAAAATAAATGAATTCAATATAAATTCATCCTATTATAAAAATCGAGGAAAACCATAAATCGAAGAGTGGATTCAATATACATATTGTAAATAATTATATACGAAATATAATTCAATTAATACATTAAAATTAAAATTAAAATTTTCACGCTGCATTACATAAATATTTTACAACAGTATATACCCATACTAGACCATCTATAATATACATATATACATCAAAATACACAGATGGATGCACACAGACTATATACATATGCAGACATATAAATGTAAGGCATAAATATACGCACAAATACACATATACACATGTACATATATGTACGCAACCATGCTCGCATGCAAAAATCACTTGGTGAATACATATAGAAGTTATAACAGACAAGCTAGATGAAAAGTAAATTTTAAAACGTAGGAAGGGGGAAGAAGAAGGAAAGGGTCTTAAATGTAACAATTAGCGATGGGAAAGTAAGGGGGGAGAATAGGAACTCATTGTTAAGACGTTATACAAGTAACCAATAGGGAGAGAAATGATACTTCCCGTAAGGAAAGAAGAAAGAAAGAAAGAAAGAAAGAAAGAAAGAAAGAAAGAAAGAAAGAAAGAAAGAAAGAAAGAAAGAAAGAAAGAAAGAAAGAAAGAAAGAAAGAAAGAAAGAAAGAAAGAAAGAGAGAAAGAAAGGTGGCTGAAAATGTGTAACAAACGTACACAAAATAAAATTACGAATATATGTGTATACAAAAGTGTATATTAGCATAAGTACACAAATAAATCATGTATTATAAGAAACATATCCAACAGTGTAATTAAAAACTAGTCCAAGAGTCAAAAAAATATACTATCCATATGATATATTGTTAGCCGGCATTTTAAATTTAGTTGCGTGTCTGCAGGAATTCAAGAGTTCGGTCTTTGATTTAAAGCGCTATTGTCCTGGAATAAAATATAAAATTTTTCCAACAGGCATAAATCACATTTGATGGGTCTTTTATGCGCACCGTGTCTGTAAGGTGAAGCTCTATCTAAAATTCTCCATGTCACAGTAAAAGGTCAGGTTTTGTTTTCTTTTAATTCCCAGACATATTTTGCCAGGCTGGTCTTCGTCCTATTTTCGGGGTATCGAAAGGAATTTCTATGAGAGTAAAATCAGGTTTAAATAAAATGTATATATATATAAGCGTTCAGAATAATTTTTCCATCGTCTTGGCTTAACAGCCCTCACTGTTTGTTTTTACTGGTTTGTTCTCATTGTTCTGTCTTTTACTGTTTTTACTTTTTTTATTGATTTTACTGTTTTGTTCTCACTGTCTTGTTCTCTTACCACTTTCACCGCCTGCAAAAATCCCAAATTTTATTTAATTTGCTTTGCGGGAAAAACTGTTTCAACGAAGTCGCGTTTTGTCCTTGCCTTCGAGAGGTGGAGTAGTTGAAACAGGGACAACTGAAGAAGGGGAATATTTTTTATGTTGTATGACTCGTTTCTCTGTTTGTTTGTTTTTTTCATCGTTCGAAAAAAAGTTAGTTTTATGTTTTTGTTTTTATGTTTTCGTTTCTCATTGTGTTCAACGTTTTTTTGATGTCTTGTACCCATATATGAATGTATATATACATATATATGTAGGTATGTACATATATGTATGTATATATGCATATATATGTAGGTATGTACATATATATATATGCATATATTTATATATTATTTATATTATATATATATTTATATATATATTTATATATATATATATATATATATATATATATATATATATATATATATATATATATATATATATATATATATATATATATATATATATATATATATATAAAGCTGAAGTTGTCTGTGTGTGGCAGGTTTGGTAGCCTTCAACTAACACTATCTCCTCCGAGACCCTGCGGTGCAAGTTGACCAAAATTGAGAGTATTATAGAAGAAAGCTTGCTCTTCCTTCCGTAGAAGAAAAAATTCAAATCACACCATGTTAACACCAAAAATTATTCACATCAAAAAGGTGATTTTTTTCTATGAAAATCCCTATTTTTTACGATTTTTTTACTGCCGTGTCGCCATTTTTCGGTGTATTTCAACCAGAAAACTGTTCACTTAAAGAGAATAACAAGCTACATAATGCAAAATTTTTACTTTTCAAAAATTCCAATTCTAACGGGTCGAAACAAACCCGAGCAACGCTGGGTGATACTGCTAGTATATATATATATATATATACGCTCACGCACATATTTATATACCTACCTACCAACATACATACATACATAAACTATGAACTCTAATAGTGTGTTGTGGTAATGATGTTGGTAGGGTGTTATCTAATGGATATAGACAGTGGCGGTGGTGGTAAAGCCTTCTTGGCAAACTATTACTGTAGACTGAAAATTTTAAAATACTCTACTGTAACTACTATCTGTTTCTTATTCACTATATTTGAGTTACTTCGCTTTGCGTGACTCAAAATGATGGTAGGTTGGTAGATAAGGAGGTCGAAACATACAACTATAGATAGATAGATAGATAGATAGATAGATAGATAGATAGATAGATAGATAGATAGATAGATAGATAGATAGATAGATAGATAGATAGATAGATAGATAGATAGATAGATGCTAAAATGAAATAAACTGGTTAGCGGCTAAACAACCTTGTGGATGTAGCTTTTAGATTTAGATATAATCGTGTTTCTTGGAACGGATTTCCATAAAAGGAGAATTAAAACAAAATGAAGATGCTTCTCTTTAAATTCACGTAAATTAGCCATAATGTATTTTATCTGTACTACAAAATCGGAAATATTTTCAAAAAAAAATCAGATGATTGGAATCCAATGGAGATTGAGCTTATACCCTCCAGAGTTAGTTTGTTTTACAATATTATAATACCATTACATTCTATACGATTGAATCAACATTGGAAAAGTTTTTATTTCCAAATACGTATTTATTTATGACGGAATAATGTTTGCTTTGAAATTTCTCGTGGAAGATATCCGGTAGAGTAACCCATTAAACATTGAAAAACTAAGGAAACACTGTTTCTTTCATCGACCTTAATATATCCATTTGCATAAACATTCGCCGTTTGAACATTATAAGCTCAATACTATTTTTCTTCTCTGTTTTATTATTTGTACGCCACACGTGACTTATGGTGTACGTTGCAGAATGAAAGTAACTCATCGTGACATGTACACAATTCAGTTTCGATTCTCATTTCGATACACTTAAGTCGTGTTTCCAATGTCTTTGCAAAATATTTGTATGCTACAACTTCCGATTTTTACTCTCACAAGATTTGAAAGTCTTCTAACTCATAGTCATGCATAGCATAGCTTAAGGAGACAGCGAGGTTCAGAATAAAAATATGTAAATAATGAGTATACAGCGGAACGTGAAAAGCATTTGTTGCAGGATTTTACTTTGGAAGAAAAATTTCCCTTATAGGCTTTGTGAGAAAACATATGAGGTTGAACCCCAAATAACACCAATGGACTAATGAACTGTTTTCCACTGCGATTTCGCCTTCTCGGTAACAGACATCCCTTTGGTCATACGGAGTTAGGCCGGAACTTTTGTTCCTATAAATATAGAAAATACCAAACGCTGTCCGATAAGGCTTGCCGAACTTGTATCAGTTTATTATAAGCACATGAAGTAGCGAGGGTAAAAATAAAGGTGGGCACATATATTTTTTAACTCATGGTAACGGCCCTGCTTACCAGTACCCTTAAGGATTAAATATCTTTGCGAGAATATGGTCGACATTCAATAGTATATTGCAGATATTTGATTTTCTTTTTAACAAATATGGTTCCATTTATTGCCTCTTATTTTCTTTCTTCTCTTTTGCGTTATTGGAAAAAGGAAGTAAAAGAGAGAGATGGGAGTGAGAGAGATTGATAGAGAAAGAATAGAATCCCTTTACTTAGCATTTCTGTGGCTAAACGTCAAGCAAAAAAACACCCTTGAGAGAAAATATTCACTTAGCAAACATTCTCACCAAAAGAAGGCGTCAAACCTTAATAATACCCAGTGGTGATCTTCCGATTATTGACTTATAGTCTCTAACAACATAAACATAGTTTTCCGTGAGCTGTATCGTGGGCTGAGATATTAAAATATTGTAATGTGCGTCGGCAGAAGCTGGAAAAAAGAAGCAACATTATAGAATATTTGTCTATAACTAGAACTAGACTTTCACCCTCTTATTGCCCAGTTGATCAATTAACTAAATAAACTACTCATAGAATATATTCGAGGTGTGGCTGAAGGAGGAAGCTCTCGTGTTCAGATGTTCTTTGATGCGGACATGTAACGGCCTTGTGCTGCTCACGCAGAACTTGTTGCATTTGTTACATTGTATTCTATACACATTAACCGTTGGCATAAATCTGTGTCACGGATGGGAGAGTTTGTTTGTGTGCATTGATTGTTGTCCCTTGTTCGTTTCTTTGCGAGGTGTCCTCTCAGAGAGGGGCCGGAGTGGGTTA
>NC_042998.1:137612110-137644610 GCF_006345805.1 Octopus sinensis | reverse complement strand
GGCATCCAGCTGTAGAAACACTGCCAGATCTGACTGGCCTGGTGCAGCCTTCGGGCTTCCCAGACCCCAGTTGAACTGTCCAACCCATGCTAGCATGGAAAGCGGACGTTAAACAATTATGATGATGATGATGAATGGGTTAGTCTGGGTTGAACTTAACACATGCTTTTACCATATGAGAGGCGTTCAATAAGTAATGCCCCTGACCCACTTCCCATTGCAGTAGAGCAACGAAACTTGGCACAGTTATTAGTCTTTTTCTACATAGGAACCACCCAGAGTTACGCATTTCTCACATCGTTTGATGCAGCTCTGAAGACCGTTTTTGTAGAAGACCCCAGCTTGGTCCTCCAACCAAGACGTGACTTCAGAAATCAAGGCTGCATCATCTGGGAAACGCTTTCCTTTCAAAAACAACTTCATGGCTGGGAAGAGGTGAAAATCAGAGGGTGCATGCTCCCTCATAGCTGCACGCCTGTGCTTCTGATCTGGCGACACGCGAGTTGTGAACCGGATCGTTGTCCTGCAAGAGGAGGATGCCTTTGCTGATCTTGCCCCGCCTCTTGATTTTGATAGCTTCTCTTAATTTCCTCAAAAGTGAAGCATAATAGGCTCCTGTAATTGTGGCACCCTTTGCCAGGAAATCTGTCATCACTACTCCGTCCTGGTCTCAGAAGACTGTGAGCATGACCTTGCCAGCAGAAGGCTGCACCCTTGCCTTCTTTGAAGGAGGTGAGTCACGGTGTGTCCACTGCATTGACTGGGCTTTGGTCTCTGGATCATAGTGATGGACCCAGGTTTCATCCTGTGTAATCAGTCTTTTGAAAAATTTTGACTCATCTTCTTGGCACATCTCCAAATTCATCCTCGAGCAATCGACACGTTCTTGCTTCTGGAAAGACGTGAGCAACCTGGGAATCCATCTGGTAGACACCTTTTGCATATGCAAATGGTCATGAACGATAGTTTCCACAGACCCAGTACTAATCTTGACCTCATGGGCTATTTGGCGAATAATTATGCGTCGATCTTCCAAAATGGCAGCCTCAACATGACGGACAGATGCCTCATCAATGGCAGAAGGGGGCGACCAGATCTGGGAGCTGTTTCCACAGAGTTCCGACCATGTTTGAATTCACGATGCCAGCGTTTTACAAGGTCATATGATGGGGCATCATCACCATAAGTTACTTTCATTTCATCAAAAGTCTCCCATGGTGTGCGTTCTTTCAAATACAAAAACCGGATCACTGCTCGACACTCAACAGGCTCCATTTCACACTTGACTCAGTTCAAACACTTGTAAATCAGAAACCACAATTAGTCCAGAGCTGTAATTGGCCACTTAATCTATAAAGATATAAATAATTGTACATGCAAAATTTCAGCTAGATCGAATAACTGCAAGTGGGTCAGAAGCATTACTTATTGAATGTCCCTCATAGTCTTTTGATTATAAATATCTATAAAGGTTGGTAAGCGCAATGTCTCAAATTCTTTCAGATGAGCTGATATGTCATTGTATAATTGTATTTTTGTGTTTCATATATTGTGTGAAAACATCCTGATGAAGGGAGTGTCAGTTTTAAAAATATGAAATATATCATATTGGCACGTCTCTGAAACGGCCCGTAGATGGAATTTTAAAATTTTTGTTTATTTTCGTGGTATTTTTTAGTACGTCCTTTTAATACTTTATCATCTCAAGTTTGAAAATTGGTTGAAAACTGTGGAAATGCATGCATTTTACATACACACACAGGCATCCTTTGTTTTATATATATATATATATATATATATATATATATATATATATATAGATATATAGATAGATAGTGGGTAAAATGGCTCTCTAGATCATTCCTTGTGTGTTCAACTACTCTGTACCATAGGACTGTTTGGTGAGGATTGAATTGGGGCCACACAACAACAGCCAGTCATGGTCTTCCTCTAAGCCAATCTAATTACTCTATCCCTTTGTCATTGATCTTGATAAGGGAGCTGGAGTCTTTTATTATTTAAAAAATTTTTTTTTAATTTCCATTTTCAGTTGAAGTTTCTGTGATTTCCAGTTAGTAACTGTTGAAGTAGATGACTCGCATCCAAAGCTTAGTGTATAATCATTTCACAGAAAGACCAAAATGTATTCAAATATGTTTGTGTATTGAAGTTAATTACTAGATTTTA
Organism: Octopus sinensis; assembly: GCF_006345805.1. Lineage (NCBI taxonomy): Eukaryota > Metazoa > Mollusca > Cephalopoda > Octopoda > Octopodidae > Octopus > Octopus sinensis. The sequence goes on along the minus strand of NC_042998.1, from coordinate 137,642,423 downwards.
CAGTCCAGTTGTCTAGCTTTCAGGAATTAACCCCAATATTTATCATTTGTTTTACTGTCTGGAATTGTTGAGGACAGTTGTAAAAGTTAATTTGTTTTACTAGCTTTTCTCTTGTTAGTATTGTGTAAGTTTAACTGAAGAATAATTTGATCCTAAACAGAATATGTCATCTCTTGAGTTTTCATAACTGTTTCTACAAATATGTATTTTCTATGAAATATGTACATCTATCTTGATGTTTGTCATTTTAATGTATAAAATTGAAAGTGTATATTTTTTTTTATCTTTACTCTTTCCACTCATTGGATTACAGCTATGCTTGGGTATTACCTGGAAGAGTTTAGAAACAAACTGTCAATATTTAAGTCTGGCACTTATTCTATTTGTCCTTTTTGCTAAACTGCTAAGTTGTAAGGACGTAAACAAACCCACACTGGTGATGGTGGTGGGGCAAACACAAAGACACACATGTATGTATAAATAAACATATATGCATATATACATGCGCATATAGAATACATATATGTGCTTCCATAGAATTTCCATCTACCAAATTCACTCACAAGGCACTGGTCAGCTTAGGGTTACAGTAGAAGACACTTGCCCAAGGTACTGCATAGTGGGACTGAACCTGAAACCATGTGGTTGCAAAGCAGCTTCTTAACTACATAGCCATGCATGTAAAAATTGTGATTTTTTATTCACTGGAGGAAGGACAATGGCCATGAGATTTTAGCTGGGCCTCTAAACTGGTGGGGAAAGGTGGTTGGGAGTATGTGTGTGGTGGAGCAAGATCTCCATAATCTAAGATCTAAGAAAGCAATTTTGATTACTTGCAACAGAGTAGACTGTGTTAAATGCACCCCATGGCCAGGTGATGGTGTTTTAAGCTGAGCCATAGATAAAGCCTGCCACCCAAAATTATTTTCTTATATCACTAACTTCATTGCTTTTAGCAATGCATTATGTTGCCTTTTTTCTATGGATCTTGGTAAAACATAACAAAAACCAAAATGATTTAGATAATGTTTGTAACATATGGGGATATTTTGATAACTTTTACATTAATATAGTCATGATGTGATGTCAACTTGGTTTAGTTACAAAATAATAAAGTTTATAGTACAACAGTTAACTGTTCTAACAATAGAATTGTTTGTTTACCCTCTTAACTCAAAGAAAATAATTTTAGCACATTGAGAACATATAGTAAATAACTGAATAAATAAATACTTGGCATAACTTCAGTTTGGTTCAGATTTCTTTCTATACAACTTTGAGTAATAACTACTGAATAAATGTCATTTTAAGGCTACAAAAGTAATTAACTTGAAATTATAATGTATTTGTTTATATAAATGTATATGTAACATGAATTAAAAATTTTACATATAAATTGAAAAAGTGTGTACAAAGAGTAATATTGAAATATAAAGAACAATATTAAAAAAAAATTACTATTGTTCCTCTTTCTATTTATGTAGGATGCATATTTTCTCTTGTACATGTTTTGCTTATTTTGCATATTAACAAAAAAGATGCTGGATGTGGTTAAGAAGCTTGCTTTGCAACCATATGGTTCCTGCTTCAGTCCCATTGTGCAGTACCTTGGGCAAGTATCTTCTACTGTAGCCCCCAGCGAGCCAAGGCCTTGTGAATGAATTTGGTAACTGCAAACCTATTATATGTGTATGTATGTGTGTGTTTGTCAAGATCCTGCCCTGCTGCTTGCCAAGCAGTATTGGTTTGTTTGTGCCATTGTAATTTAGTGGTTTGGCCAAAGCAACTTATAGAATAAGTACCAGACTTAACCTGTTACCATAAAAAAAACAAAAAAGAGAATTTGCACAAAGACATAATTATAGTTATGTCTTTGTGTTAAGATGTAAATTTATGTGGCCTAGTGGTTAGGGTATTGGATCATATGGTCATGAGTTTGATTCTTGGACTGGGCAGTGTATTGTCTCCCTGAGCAAGGCACTTTATTTCATGTTGCTTTAGTCTTAGAGATAGTCAGTGATGTACAGTGTATCACTTATGAATATGTCCATTCCAGGGCAGAATCATGTGTGATGTCTTGGGTAGATGAACAAGGATTAAACAGAGTGAGGTAGTACCTTGAGCTGTGTAATGTAATACCTGTGTGTTTGGAACTGTGGAATAAGTCTGTTGTTGAGCCCTCATTTCTCTGGAAGAGTTTTGTGTTGGGTCTCTTTGAAGATACCCTCTATAAATGTTTTGGTTCTGTGATGCTTCATTGTTTTTGAGGATTTCAGGTTTAATGTGTTACATTATGATCTGAGCTTTTTGGTACCAAAGTATTGTTGCCATTAGCATCTTGGCACCATAGCCATCACTTGCATGCAAGTATAACTTGGTAGCATGAACTATACTTTTGCTAATTGTTTTAGATGTTTGTGTAGTCATAAGCAGACGTTGACATATCTCATTGGTGTTTGTGTCACATAAAAAGTACCTGATATACTTTACAAAGTGGTTGGCATTAGGAAGAGCATCCTGCCATAGAAACCATACTAAAGCTGACCCTGGAGTTTAGCACAGTCCTGTAGGTTGCTAGTTTTCTTGTTGAAACAGGGGTTAAATATTGATGATGTTCTAAGCATCCATGCACTAAGAGTATAATTTTCCCCTACTTTCATACATGCATTTATGTTCATTTCATGAGGAAAAAAAACAAGACAAACCCCAAACAAGAAAACTGATATGCTTGTAATCAAGTTGTCTGTCTATCTTCCTCTTCTCTTTCACCCCCTCCTTGTGTGTGTGTGTAAAATTAAAAACAATAAGGATAAGCTTATTGTATTTCAGTATCATTCTTTCTGAAGTAAACCTTTATCTAGAGGTATAGATGCTGACTGTTTCAAACTTTTTCAAAGTTATTTGTTCATCCACTCAAGAATTAGACAGTTAATGCTTCATAATGGAAGCATTAAGTGCTTCCATTATGAAAAGGAGATGTCACAAGAAGATCATTACAGCAGATATTATGAACACAGCTTTACCATAAGTTATAGGTCATCTTGTAGGAAAATTAACTCCATTGGTGAAGTCAAATGTATAAGCTCACCATTTTGTATTTTCATATTGAGGTAAAGGTTACAATTTTATGTAAAACAGAGTATTTTGTTTATTTGAATCAAGCTGAAAAATTGGCTTCAAATGTACTCTTTGGTTTTCCTTTTCAGTTTAAATTCCTAATAAATATAGTTTTGCTATCATTTCTACAAGAATGATTCTTATAACAGCTTGCCAAAATAGAAATAACCGAAAGCTTTCAAGATCTAAAACCAACTAAATGCAAATAAAATGTGCACCTCTGAAAAATTTTAATTTACTGTAGTTTCCAGTAAATTTATTGCTATATTTATTCATGCAAATGTTTAAATTTGCAGAACCTTTCAACCAATAAATAAGTGAACATTTTCTCCCCCCACCTTTTTTTTTTAATCGAAATTGTCTCATAGCTATGAGAAACGTTTCCAATTTTTATCATATTGATGAAGTAGCAAGCATACACATGTATGCTTACACAACCATATGTAAGCAAGCATACACCACTTACTTGTATTTGCATTGTATTTCTTACTCTATTCTTGTCCATCTCTGCATCTCCTTCACTATTTCTTTGTGAAATCAGAGCCCCTTCCATTCATTTTCTTATATCATTCTTAAAAAGAAACAATATATAGCACTTTTATCCTGCACACCTACAATCTAAGTTGCTTATTTTGCTCTAGGCTGAAGCTGATTATTTATATACAATTGCTTCTTTCAAGCTTGAAAGAAATAACTTTCATTTATTTTGTAATCAAATGGTTTCTTTGTAATAATTATCCTCACAGAAGCAGATTTTCTTTTCCCTCTTATTCTATTTTCAAATGCTTATGATGATGATAATGACCACATTACTATTATTATTATAATTTAGCTTATTATTCCTTCCCTCTCTATTCTCTTTTCTTAAATTACTTCTATTGGATATCAGATGCAGTATTTTCATTCAACTTCTTTTCTCCCACCTCCTTTATTTTACTTCTATCCTATCTGTATTATAATTGACAAGTTTCTGTAAATTTATTGTGTGTATTTGCCTCTTCAGTATAAACCTCCCCCCACATGCAGTTTATTTACTCTTTTTTTCTGTCTTGCAGAGAAAACAGAGTTTGTCGTTATTGTCAACTGCATTTTTTATGTCCCTTGCTTTCTACTGAATGTGTCTTTTGTCCGCAGTAATCCCTACACATGCCAGATGCGTCAGTGGATAACTCCTGTTTACTGTTCTTACAGCATATCACTTTGTTACTTTTCCATTGTTAATTTAATCTAGTTTTGTCTTTTGCTTGTTTCACAAATATTTTTGGTTACTGTAATGGTTTTTATGAAAATTAAGTCCTAATTGGCGATTGCTCAGGTCTGATTACTGAAACTGTATTCTTGAAATTCATCTTCTTTACTGCTGTAATTACTCAAGTCAAGCAGTTTTACTGCTATTTAGCCTACTTTTTCATAGACATTTTCCCCCTTTGTTACAAAGACTTTGATTACTAAGAAGAAACTAAAAGGTTCTAAAACAATGCTTGGGAATAGCTTTTTACACAAAACTCTTGCTTCCCGCTGTCGAATAAGAAGAAACAGTCAGCAAGGTAATAGCATATTTACTACTGTTATAGGTTTGTTCATATTTTACATACTTTTATAGCTTTTTTCACTCTGATAGATGGATAACGCATCATCTACCTGAAATATATTTTACTTTATAAGTAGTATTCTCTTTATTACTGTACACCAGAAAAAGAATTCACCTTTTCGCAGTTTATTCTAAATTTAAAATATATATGTTTTCTTTTCTTTTTCCTTGTTTTTAGATAAAGGATGTACTTTAAAGGATAAGTAACTCGATATCTGTTGTATGTTTTATGGTGAAAATATAATTGTTAATGCTCAAACATTTAAAAACAATTTCTAATTTTAAACTCTGGCTTCGTTGTTTCATAAATAGTTTTAGATGTTCCACATATTGATTGCAACAAACAAGGCAGATCAAACTTGTTTATAGTCATATGTAAATTTATGCCTAAAGATATTACATGTGAAAAATAGATACAATAATTTCTCGTTTGTAAAATAGATATTCTGTCTTATATACATACATTTTATAATTAAAAAAAAAAAAAAAAAATTATATTTATTTCCCCCTCACCTTTAAATATCTTTAGCACTTTTTTTTTGGTGAGGTGAGAGGGAGGCAAGAAGTAATAACATTTGATTTTTGGTATTATAATTCTAATAGCATAATTTGTTAGGATTCTAGCTTGTGCATTAACATTAATTTGTTTTCATTTTAACTGCATATTCTTACCATTATTTTCTTATTTTTTAAAATCCTTTTCTCACTCTTTCATTTCTAATCACTATTATACTATGTTTTATTTTTATTCTAAATAAACATGTTGGGTTATCTCAAGGTGTGATGTAGGGTTCATAATTTAAAAAAAATATAGTCTAATCACAATTAAGCTTAACTTATTTAATTGAAAATATTCAAGTTTAATACAATACATTATTGAAATATTTTCACTAGATTCTTGCACTGCTATAACCTTGAAATAAGAATTCCTCAAAGAGTTTTCTTTAAGAAATCTTAAGTTCCATTTAAGCTTCATCTGATTATTTCTTGACTGCATTTTGTCATTAAAATGATATGATTAAAAAAAAATCTTAGTTATATAAGAGTATTAGCTTGCTATCAGTTCTTTCTTTGATCCTGTAGAAACAAAAAGATCTTTGGATTTAATCTCTTATTTTGAGTATTGTTTTTTTTTCTTTCTTTGAAAAATCTTAGTAGTAGTCATAGATGTTCCTTATGTTTTAAAATTTTCTCTTCTGTTTACATATAAACAAAATTCTGTTACTTTTTATCTAAAATCTTGAAATTATTTTCCAAGGGGGAAAAAAAATCTCTAAAATTTTTTTAAAGAATAGTGATCAAATTTGAAAAGTTTTCAAAAAAAAAAAAAAATCGGTATTCATATTTTTGTTTTTAAAGTATTGTCATACTAATGAATAATTTATAACAAACATAGGTATATTATCAGAATATCATTTAAATTTGATTTGATTAAAGTTAACTAGACTGAGATTAAAGTTATTTTACAAAATAAATATGGAAATATCTGTTTGGCTTGTTTTTATTTTTTGATCTTGATCATATTGATTTTCTAGTATGCCTTAATAAAATATTTGAAGTTTAGTTCCTTATCTATGATTTGTCTCTTGCACACATTATTTTTCATAGTAATTTAACTATTCTCAAAGTGGTTTTCATGAAGTTGAATTTCTTTGTGTTTTGCTTTCTATATATTATTAACAAAGGATATATTTTGTCATTATGGTCAAACTGGAATTATCATTGCCTTGAATTATATATATGATTATTGATAAAGGTGCATAAGTATGATGATAATATTAGCTTTAATGATTTCTATTGGATTATTTTAGAATTATTATTAATTTAGCAGTTATTATTCCAAGATCATATGAAGTTCTTGTGCTTTTGATTTTGTGCAGAATACGTGCATGCATGCAGTCACACACCTTTTTGGTATATTTTTGTCAGCCTTTGCTTTTGATGCTTTTTTTTTTTACGTTTCATATTGTAACTTAAAAGTTGGCAGTTTCATACACTGTTTGATAAAAGATTTATTTGCAACTTTTGACTGGAACTAAAATTCAAACTGATAGAAAAACAGTTTTAGATTTGTTATTCATATTGTTATAATTAGAAATGAATTGGAGATAAATATATTCTGAGAGGTAACTTGCAACTTTGTAGATATTTTTCATAACAATTTCATCATCATTAAAAATAGATATCCTTTTAATGTTGACTTTTGGTTGAAGAGTTCTTCAATACTGTGCATTGTGACTACTGTCATTCCTGTCCTTTCATCTGTGAAGCTCAACATTCAGATCTGACCTCACTAATATCTCCTGTGTCTTCATCGATCTTATGTCGTAGACATTTTCTACTCTCAGCCACATCAACAGTGGTATGAATCATCATCATCATCATCACATTCACTTTTCCGTGCTTACATGGGTTGGTTTGTGTTTATTGAGGCAGATTTTCTACAGCTGGACTTTTCCTGATGCTAACCCATACTTGTTTCCCAGCAAGATAATATTTTCCCCATGGTCAGACTTTTCTTTGTAGAATACTGGCAATGAATGACCTTCATTTACAACAATCACATGATATCAAGACAAGGAAATGCACACACACACCTGATAGTCTTCTTTCAGTTTCTGTTTACCAAATCCACCCAAGGCTTTGGTTAGTCTAGCACACACTTACCCAAGGCACAATGCAGTGGGATGAACATGAAACCATGTGGTTAAGAAGCAAACTTCTTTAGTATGCAGCCATGTTTATCCCTAAATCTGCCATATTATTTCTTTTTGGCTATTGGTTATTCCCTATCCTGGGAATTTAATATCAGCTTCTTCATTTTAGTCAATCTTGCTTTTCTTATTCTGATTTAATTTTCTTAGATTGTGTGAATTGTGATTTTCAAACACTGAAAGTCTTCCATATTTTGTAACTTGTGTTTTACAACTGTTACTTTTTCAGATTATTTCTTTCATCATTTTTAAGGATTGAATTTCTATAAATATTTTAAATGTTATTAGCTTGTTCAATTGTATTCCCCTGTACTGAAACTGGTTTTGTATTTTAATTAGAACTTAGCAATATATAGAAAGCGCTATGAAGTCTATCTTAAATAGTTGATGAGAAATGAGAACTGGTGAAGGCCAAGGTTATAGTCCCCCCTTCTGATTAATAAAAACAAAAACACTGCACCCATTCATGAAATGCATATTACTGTAATGAAGCTAAGATACACTCTGATGCCCACACAGAATGCACTGACTCACACTACTTTTCAAAATGCTGTTTGTATTCACTGGATTTTGCAGATGGACGCCAGTCACTGGATAGGCAGACACTGTTTTGCCTTACTGGTTGCAGTTGATGTAAAATGCCTATAATTTTCATTTAGCATGGAAAGTTAAGCAAACAAACAAACAAAAAAAGAACCATGTTGATGAATAATTATATAATGAATGGATAGAGCCAAGATAATTTGTATGTTGAAGCTTATCAAGTTTAGATAAACATTTACCTTGGTGTAGTTTTAAGTTACATTGAAAATATAAATATTGCCATTTTAAATGCATGGGAAACTCATGATATGGTACATGTGTTAATAATATTCTTTATTTTATATCAATTAAACTGGGATGCGTTAATGTATGAAGACTTAAAGGTGACTTCCTGAATTTTTATTAACTTTATTTTTCAGTTTATTTGTAAGGGTAGATAAATTATGTTAATATATTGTGTTAATATGATGTATGGTAAAAGTGAACCTCAATAACTTAAATTGATGAATAATCTGAAGCTAATATGTTAAATACTTTTAAGCAGCATAGAATGCAAAAATCCAGTGCTATGAATGTGAGTTGGAAGTTGTCCAACCCATTTCTGCATGGAACATGAACAAAATGATGACAATGATGTTGGTGGGCACACAATATATATTCAATGAAACAAGCAATAGAAACAGAAAAATGTAGGTACTTAATAAATGATATCCACAAAATGAAGTTAATTGTTTATACAGATGGCTTGCTAGTAAGTAGAACATAATTTCTGTCATAGGAACAATATAGTTAGTGTTTAGTAGTGGTTGTAGTGAAAATATTAAGATCTGTTATTTTGTTTGGTAACAAGATGGTTGCTCTTGAAACAGGCAGACTTTATGCAGTGTGAGAGAACACTTAAATGTAGATTTGTGGAGGCTAGAAAGGAATGGTTGGACAGATATGCAATGTAAATGAGTAATCCCAGCAGGTGTTATCTGCTGGATAGAAAGTGCTATCAACTGAAGGTAGAGGGTTCTTTGAATTAAAAACATGTTCAATCCCAGATAAAGCACTAAGATAATTCACAAAAGATCAACTGAAGCAAAACATATCATGAAACAAAGAGAGCGGAATGAGAGTAGTGTGTCGGTGTGGATCAAATGAAGGGTTAGGGTCAAAATTCAGATACAACAGAGTTCAACACAAGACACCTGAAGAAAGCTGGGGTGTACAACAGCTGAAACACAATGAAAGCAAGAATAGAGATGAAGATATTAGTTTGACAAATATAAACAGTATACATAATAGAAATTCCTCATTTCAGAAATATAGAATTGTATGTGATAATGGGTATGATCAAATTTGAGAATGTTGGACCTCACACATGAGATCACAGGATGAGGACTAGTAATATTGGATAGGAAAAAAATTAGAAAAATTATATAGAAACAAGGACAATATGAAGAAATCTGTAGATCAAAGTCATTTTTCTTCTTAGTGTAGAAACGGGAAAATGTTTCCCTGACTATTCATATGTTTTGGAATTATTGATAAGTACATTTGAACTTCTTTAATTTTTATCTGCATAAGAAATCAGTTTTGATCATTTTATAAACCTGTCTTGAATCTTAAATGATTGGATTAATACCAAACCTCTCACTATAAGAGTTACAAGTTACTTTTGTTTTTATTCCTACTAACCACGGACCATTGGTATGTTTTCAAACTGTTATCTGGCAGAATCATTAGTGTCAGACTGTATGCCTTGCAGCGTTTCTTCTGGCTCTTTGTTCTGAGTTCAAATCAACTTTACCTTTTTATCATTTCAAGATCAATAAAATGAAGTAGCAGTTTAGTAATGGAGTTAATATAATTAACTAAATTCCCTCAACTTGCTGGTCATGTGCCTAATTAAAAAACAATGGTTTGCTACTATTACTTGCAATTTTTATATACCAAATGGAGAAGCCTCTATGCAGTTGCTTACTCTGACTGAGTTATTAGGAATAGCAGCCAAATCTCCTTCAAAACCCTCTATACTGTCTTAAATAAAGGATACACTGTACTGCTTGGTCTCCTAATATTAAAAAAAAGATGATCTGGTAACTGTTGGCATACATTTTGATCATAGGTTTGCTCATTAGGGATGACGTAGGATTAAACTACAGTTTAAACCTTAATCATACTTAACTGAAGGCCTGCACATTATTTACATTTGACAGACATTTGTCCTCATCTTGTCTGTTAACACAATGTTTCGGCTGGTATACCCTTCAGCCTTCATCAGGTGTCTTGGTGAAATTTCGAGCCTAGGTTCTCATTCCTAAGGTATTTTACAATGTTGTTGTTATATTATTATTCAGCACACTGCTTGGAATCCTTCTCGGAATCATGGGATTAGTAGCCTGTGCTCTTAACCACTATGCCATATGCCCAGGGGCAATTATGGAGTCAGTTTTAGGGCTTATAAATCTAATATTTTCCTATCATTCCTTAATACCAGTTCCCATATGCTACTCATATCTGCACTCGTTCCACCCACTTCAAAGAATTGATCATGTATGGAAAAATGGAGACCACCTCATCCTGTGGGATGAAGTTAAAATAATAGACAGAGAACACCACTGGAAAATAAGAAAACTAAAAGAAGCAGCACATATGCTAGGACACAACAACCTCCTAATCAAACCGAATACAGATATTAGTAGCATATGGGAACCGGTATTAAAGAACGATAGGAAAATATTAGATATATAAGCCCTAAAATTCACTCCATAATTGCCCATGGGCATATGGCATAGTGGTTAAAAGCATGGGCTACTAACCCCAAGATTCCAAGTTGGATTCCAAGCAGTGACCTGAATAAAATACCCAGGTTCAAAATTTTCCCAAGACACCTGATGAAGGCTGGAGGGTATATCAGCTGAAATGTTGATGAGGACAAATATCTGTCAAATGGAAATAATGTACATAATTCCTCATCTCTCAAATATAGAACTGTGAAGTCTTGCATTTAGGTTTCTGCAACACAGCATAATGAACACTATTTCCTTTATTTGTATATAGGTGTTGTAAATTGTACTGTCTTCTTAGTAATTATGTTAAGAGAAACATAATCAACATTGGGATTTTAGTGAGAAAATTACTGGTTATTAAATGTGAAGAGCTTCACTTATTTGTGCTAATTTATTGTAGCTTTGTGGAAAGCAATTATGAAAGTTTATTATTAACAAAATTGTTAATATAGTTGCAATTATTATTTAATGTAATTACATATGTGAACTAATTAATAATTTCAAATTGAAAGCTTAAGATGCAGTTGGTTTTATAATTATTCTGATGAATTAATTAGTTTTATTACTAATCTCAAACAACAGAGAATTAGTTCACTGTCGAAATAATTGGATTTGTCATTGATGAAAAATATGTTATTGATAACAATACACACCTGCACCTAACACATATGACTGTGCATAATCATCATACTGCCTTTGAGAAATAATTCATCTTAATACTTGTTTCCTCATGTAGTATGAGAAACAATGGTTTATGAAAGAAATAGCAAAATCATTTTGTAATGATATGCTATGTTTTAGTTTAATTTTTAGCCTGCTTCTTTTTTTAAAAATTTTTTGTTTTAAGTTCATCAAATTTATTTATTCATTTATTACCGTGAAAATGACTTTATTTTAATAATTTACTAATTTGTTACTTATTTTGGTGCACTTTGTAAATAAATTCTAAAATTTGTTCAAAAGTGATTTTATACATATTAACATAGCATAAACTATAAAGTAATATATAGATAATACAGAAAAATTGCATGTACTTACACTTTATTCAATATATGAAGCAAAGTTATCAATGAGAAACATGTGCTTGATGTCTTTTGGAAACGTTTTCAATATTGGGGTGTATTTGAGAAAGACAAACCCTCATTTCTTCTTCAATGCAACAGAGCCTCTTTTATTATTATCATTGTAGATATTCCAAGAAACAGTCATATTTTTCTTCTTTAAAAAATGCATGCAATTCCTTCTGAGTTCATATTTGCGATGTAGCACCTTACCTTTTGAAAGCCATCTGACATTTGTGTGTAAAAGTAAATGCATGTGTTGGGAATCCATATCAACACAAATTTGTTCAAATAAGCGACACTTCAATGGCCTACTTTTAATATAATTAACCATTTCAACAACTTGGTTTCATACTTGTTTTAACTTAACAGGTATTGTTTTTGAAACTAGTACCTCCCTATGTAGGAAGCAATGAGTATGTATAACATTAGGATTTTGCTGTTGTACAAGAGATACAAAACCTTTAATAGAGCCTATCATAGATGGTGCCCCATTGGTACATATTCCAACCCATGAATTCCAGGATAAATTCCATTTCTCGAGGTAGGCAGATAAAATATCTAAAATATCTTGACCTCTTGTAGTGAGTGGCATTTCTTCACAACAAAAGAACTGATTTATGGCTTGGTTATCATCAATAAAGCAAATAAATGTAATTGTATTTTGTTGCTAATGTCAGTTGATTTGTCAACCTGTAGAGCAAATTCTGAGTTTTGAAATTTGTTCTGTACATTTTCTTCTATATCAGCAGATAAATTCATAATTCTCCTCTGGATTATATTATTTGAGAGCGGAATCTTGCTTATTTCTTATATGGTTTTAACTATCTTTTTACAAGCTGGTAAGATAATTGACTCAGCTAAAGTATGCAGTTTAGTTTGTAGTGCAATCATTTTGGTCATCTCAATAGATGCAACTTGAGCCTTTTCAGAAGCATTCATCCTGTTTTCAAAATAGTTTCTTTGTTTAGATTGCTGTTCTAGCAGTCTTTGGAAATAATTTAGATCTTTACATTGAAAATGTGAGTGTTTAGTTGTAAAATGTCTTTTCAGCTTGCTAGACAACATTCCTTTGTTAGGCAACTTTTCACCACAAACAACACACAACGGAAGAGGTTGATCCTTGTTGCTAGTACAATGAAGCTCAAATTTTAAATAGTTATTGCAATATTTATGATTGGGTTGAGCTTTTGCATTATTATCACTATGCTCAGTTGTTTTTGATGAACGTTCACTTTCAGATTTGTAATTGTCACAGTTATGTTTCCTCTTAATAAACTTATCCAATTTATAGGTATTTTAGTCTGTTAATATGAATTGTATTGCACAAAGAGCACAGATTACTAATAGTCAAACTGAGACAAGTGACCAGTGAGCTGTGAAAAGGGGCAGCGTGTCACATATCGTATTCTTTTGAGAAGTCCTTTAAAATTGAAAAGTTGAAAATTCTGGCCCCTATATGAATGAAAACGATTGAAATACAGTCGCAGTGTGTGAGGACGTATTAAAAGATTTAGTTCAACATTGTATATTTTAGTTCAATAGTTTATTTTTCACACTTATTGAAATGAAAACTGCAGAGGCTATGGCCGAAATAAATTGAAATGTGCACTGAATATGTCCATAAGACCTCAATTTTGAGGATAGATTGATGCTAATTAAGTCCATATCCTTATGAAATTTCAGATTCAAAACTGAATAACACTATCATACTATAATTAGCCTAAATGAATTGAATGACACAACGTCCTCTCATTCTTAGTTTAGAACTTAGTATTTAGTTTTTTGCCACTTAGACATTTGTATATGAGCTTTCTAGTGAATTTTGGTTTGTATATTTCATATTTTGAAATGCAATCTTACTTTTCCAAGGCACTCCTAATTATATCTTGTGGTGCACCAGTGCATCGTACTGTACGGTTTGGGAACCACTGGACTAGACTCTACTGTTGATACACAAGAGCCACACACATAGTGGTGTTGGGAAAACTGGATCTGTCTTGGATGGTAGATTTAATCCAACTGGTTAATATTTAGTTATTATTGATCCACTTTTACTCATAAGACCTAGTAAGAGATTACCTGTGGTGAAATTTAGAATTGAACCTGGAACCATGTAATTTCATAATGAATTTCTTAGTTGCATGACCATCTTTGTCTATTAAGTGAATGCAGCAAATATAGACTGAGAGCAATAGGCTGAAAGGATACATTATAAGAGATAGACCATAAGAAGGTCATTGTTGACAAGCAAAGTAAGATGAATGGCATTCTTCTGATCGTGGTCTAGGGTGTCTACAATTAAGGAATGGATATAAAAGAAGTATTCTATAATGAGGTGTGTCAAGATATTGTAACTCGTACATAGTTGATCAAGACTGACATATTTGTAAGCTAAGACTCTGAGAGATAAACTTAGTTTTCTCTTTAGCAAAGTGAAAGTCTAGAATCTGAGATCTCAAGATTTTGAAACTTGTAGCAGTTAATGTCTTTTCCATAAGAATTAAGAGTTGTTGATTAATTTTTTGGAATATATAATATGTGCTACATATTTGTTGACAAGTTTTAGGAAACTGAAAATAAGTTGTTTAGATGAAATCAACCTTGATTGATCAGGCTTATAGTATGTGGTTAGTCATTGAAATTATTTGGTACACATTTGCAGACCAAATAGTTTCAGCTATTCCATATCTCTGTCTGGTCAAGTTTGGTACTCAACTACTAGATATTTCTGTGACTTGCCTGTATTGTCTGTCAGACATTTTAATTCTGATCATGTTTTCTTGTGGCATATTATCACTATGACTAGGTTGTTCAGTATATTCATATATTTTTCAGTGAAAAGTTTGAGGGAGATTTAGCTCTTATTTCCATTAAGTCAAATGCCTACATAGAGGTTTCCTCATTAGCTTCTTTAAAATATATAGTTGTTTCTTGAAGCATGTATAACTAATATTAAAACATTAACAGTATAACTAGCATAAAAATGCTGGAGTAGCATTATGGCTTTCCTCTTGTAGTATTTCTCACTGTCTTTATTACCAGCTTTCTCTCTTCAGCTATATTATTCAGTCCTTCCTTCTAATCATTCCTTATCTTCCATTACCTCCACCCTTAGTTTATAGTTTTTGAACACACAGAAACAATTTTTATTTATTATGAAGTGTGTGTGTGTAATATATATATTCCTCATCATCATTATTTTTATATACATTGAAGGATATAAATATTTGTATTCATATGTATAATAATAATGTATGAACCATTTTTATATACATAAATATATTCATCAGTAGGTTCATATTCTTCCATTCATCATCATCATCGTTTAATGACAGTTTTCCATACTGGCATGGGTTGGACGGTTTGACTGAGGTCTGGAGAGCCAGCGGCTGCATCAGGCTCCAATCTGATATGGCAATATTTCTACAGCTGGATCTCTTTCCTAATGCCAACAACTCCGAGAGTGTAGTGGGTGCTTTTTATGTGCCACTGGCACAGGAGCCTGTCAGGTGGGCCTGGCAACGATCATGTTCAGATGGTGCTTTTTATGTACCACCAGCACAGGAGCCATTGAGGGAGTACTGGCATTGGTCATGATTGGTTGTTGCTTTTTATGTGCCACCGGCATGGGAGCCAGTCAGGCGGACCTGACATCAACCACGTTTGGATGGTGCTATTTATGTGTCACCAGCACGGGAGCCAGTCGGGGGGTACTGGCATTGGCCATGTTCAGTTGGTGCTTTTTATGTGTCACCAGCATGGGAGCCAGTCAGGTGGACCTGGCATTGACCACATTCCACTGAAGGATGGAAATATATTTTTGCATATAAAAATTATTTATTTTGGAATATTTTTATATATAAATATTCACATCTTTCAGTTGAAACATAAAAACCTAGTATTTGGTAAGCACATCCACTATGCATCAAGGAAATAGTCTTGTATCTCATTTCTATACCAAGGAAGGCCAGGGTTTTATTTTTGCTACTGCTGCTACCACTCTCCCATAATCTAACAATGAAGTATCTTTCTAGTGCTTTATTATCCTGAAATGTTTCTATTACAATCTCAAAGATGTCAGTACTTATATTGTATGCTTTTGGTGTAAGGGCAATATTTTTCAGATTTTTCTAGCCACTCTGCACTCTTGTTAAACTTATTACTTCTCAATCTAGATTTTCTCAAGCATGGACTGTATCTCCTTGAAAAGGAGCCTCTGTCAATTTCCCCCTCATATCCCTGTTAACTGCTGATTGGATTTTGACAATTTCTTTTTTTTTTTTTGATGGTTGAACCGCAGATAATGTTATAAATAAAGCCTTTTTGCAGCCTTTTGTAAATGATTTCAGCTTTCTTTGGAAAAGTTGTACATACAAGAGCCTAAAATTTTATCTGAAATCCATGTTTGACATCTAAATTGGCCTATCTTGAAGACTTGAGTAGATGTTTTGATATTCTGGCACCTATTTGAAGACCCCGATTTCAGTAAATAAAGGGAGAAATTGAACTGCCAAATATACTTGGATTTCACACTGATGAAGCATGTTAAGTCGTTCAATAGTTTAACCCCAAAGCATACACGTCTTTGCAATAAGTGTATATAATCTATTTTTTGTAATGTAACATAAACATATCTAATTAGGAAGACAAAAAAAGATAAACTCTGATCACTGCATCAATCTTTGTGAGAGAAATTCAAGTGGATTTCTTTAGTAATCTTAGTAGAAAAATGTTGCAATGGGATGGTTGTATAGTAATTTTTACAAAAAGAATACTGAAATGATACCATTAAACTACAAATAGAGAGTTGAAATGGAAGGCTTGATGTAATTTTTGCAGAACAGCACTTATGAAATAAAACTGGGTTTATATTTTGTTTGTGCTGGTACAGACGATGATGGTCACTTACTTAATATTGGTAAAATGCCTCAATTCTTTATAATTCTAATGCAAAAATTGAGTTGGTTTCTCATTAATAAAACACTCATGTACAGTATGTAAGAGAATGATCTGATGATGATTTGATCTTAAGCAATCATGGATGTAATTTTAACTGAGAATGTATTTTATAATTTGGTCAAAAATATTACCATGATGTCTATGAACTCATTAGAAGTGTCATTCTAGAGCATTGTGAAGTCCTTATACTGCATATTCAATTAAATTTAAAGAATGGAAGAAGCTGATCAGAGGAAGTTCAAATTTTTTGGCACCCAGTTAGCCAATATCCTGAGAACTCTTAATACCAAAGATCACATCATTGTTAAATATTACCAAAGTATCTGTACTGACCTTTATTCCTTTGAATTGGATCAACATTACACTGATCATGCACAAATTACTAGGTTACATGTGGTAACTCACTGAGGTTTATGAGAGTAATGGACTTGGTCAGCTTGATCAATCTGGTTTGGAGGTCTGTAACAAAATGCTCAGAAAATTCAAGACATATTTAGGGAGAAAGACAGGCGAGACACAAAGTTTGAATGACACATTCACCTGGTTTTGGTTGAATTATGATGAAGTTAATCAACAATGGAGACACTCTACCATGGTATGAAAATTGCAGAGGGAGAGGACTTTCCAAAGAAGTAGATGCCTTGTTGAGTTATATTAAATCAAAATCTGGAGACTTAATACAAGTTATAAAGTTTTGAATTAGTTTTCTACATCAGAGTTCTTGTCAAGTAAATTTTTCCAGATTTTTTTTTTGTAAAATGTGGATAATCTATGACAAATTTTGTCTAAAAGATCTTTCTTATCAACCTTACTTCCTTCTTTTGTGAGTTATGTTACTACTGTCTCTTACTTTACCATACCACCATGTTACTTTAAAATTTTTTTAAACTTTCAAAAGGATATTATTGAGATAATTGGTATATATAAAAAAAAAAAAATAACCATAATTTGATGAAAATTATAAGATGGGTAAAAAGTGGAGAAAAGCATATACAATATCAATCTTGTTTTCTTTTAAAAAAAGGACAAAGGGTAACATCTTGGAATCTGGTATTAAATTAAACATGTCTTGAATTTTTAAAATCAAATAACTTTTGGATATTAACATGTACTCTTTTTTTCCTACAAAATTACATTTGTGGGAAACCACATAAAATTTGAATAAATTTTGCTGAATTTTAGGGATAAATTCCTTAGCATCCACAAAAAAAATCTTCAACAGCATTCCTAGAATTGCAAGAAAATAGCTTCTGTTTGAATAAAATTCATACTTTAGCCTCTTTTCTTCCCTTAGATGACCCCCCCCCCTTCACAAAAAAAAATTCCAAGATAAAATTTTCAAGCCATTTTTCATTTTGGTGATTTTTGATCGGTAACATTTTGACATGGTTCACATACTGTTTACTTGTGCATGACTCAGCTTCAAAATGCTATGAAATTTCTAAAAATTGAATTTTATTTTACCCTTTTTTGTATTAGCTGAGATATTTATTGCAGTTTTGAGAAATTACATCAAAACACTTTTGAAAAACCTTCAAATGCTTGAAATGTCCAGCCCTGGGTCCACCGTGTAGTTGGATATTGAGTTTAAAAACCTCTTTGTTTGGAAACAATAATGTCAAAGGCTGCACATTGGATTTGAACCTGTACCTTCTGTAAAAATGTCAGATGTTCTACCATTATACAAAAGCAACCCTTCAAGTTTTTTTCCATCCATTTTAGAAGCTGTCTTCTTACGAGCAAAAATTGTTTGTTGTTTACATTTTATAAATTTAGAAACTTCTAGAGATATGAAGTATATCATTTTAATTGTGGAACTTGAAGCAGATAAATCTATGTATATAATAGTCTGTAGGATATTGGGTTAAAAAGCCGCTTGGATGAAAGAAGTCAAAAGCTGCCCATGGGATTTGAACCCACATTTGCAAACCTAAAACATTTTAACTATTTTATCAAAGTGACCTTTCAAATTTTCTCCATCTATTCTAGAAGCTTTGTTTTTATCAGTGGGAATTTTTTTGTGTGTCTGTGTGTGTGAATATTCTTTTTAAATGTAATATACACTTTTGTATTGTTTCTTTTAGAATTTACTAAATTTCTAAATCATTTAACCTTGCAATAGATATTTTTCTTTTCCCAGTGATTCCACTTCTCCTTTCTTTTCCTCTTCTCTTTATCATTGCTAATGTTGTCTATTTGTCTTTTTCTGTTTTTCAGATTTCTGAGCTTTGTGGAGCTAAAAGATTAGGTCACTTTGGTCGAAGTCAGTTTTATATTGCTTTGAAACTGATTGCTGCTGTTCAGTGTGGTCTTCCAGCCAAATTAGATAGCCTCAACCTGGGTAATTTCTTTTGGATATCATTTACACATTCTCTTGCTTTATATCTACAGCTTAATTCTCTTATTTTCTTTTAGGAATTTAGTCTTATCAGTCTATTTAAGGAAAAACAGATGTATTGAACCTAGCCACCCTTTCTTAGACATTGCAATGAATAGTTAAAATAAAAGCTAAAAATATTTTCTGATTTGATTGTTAGTGCTGTACTAAAGCAGCATTTCCAGTATTGTAATATTGAGTTAAAAGTTTTGCAATATTTTGATAACTCATTTGCTTTATTTGTCAAGTTAAAAAGAAAGCAACCTGACATTTAAAGTAGAGGCCATCATGTTGCACTGTCTGAAGTTACCTTTCTGCTAGTTCTTTGATCCCACGATGATATCAGTTCTTGTCCTTCACTGAAACTTCCACCTCCACTTGGTTGATGAAGTGAATCATGGATTGGGACAAGTAATAATCTGAGGGATATATTTTACTACAATCCTAACGTGCATAAGCAGTGGTTAAGCAAGAGCCAACTTCTGGAACCTGTTGCCAAACATAGGCATTTCGAACACAAGGTGATTCTCTGCAACTGGGGGAATTACGTGGAGATGGTTCACTACCAATTCATTCTGGATGGTTGAGGCATTGGTGCCAACATGTACTTCAAACACTGGAGTGGATGTTTGCCATTGTGTGGTATCAGTTAACAGAGAGCGAGCACTTCTGTAGCAAGACAATGCAGGCATCATACTGCTCAAAGGGCCTGGTATAAACTCAGGAACTTGAGGGAAACAAACTGATAACACACCCTGCATATAGTCTGAATCTAGCTCTCTTCCTGCACTTGCAATGCTCCATCAGCCAAGGAGGTGGAAGCTTCAATGAAGGAGTTCTTCACCTCGAAGGACAAGAACTAGTCTCAGCTTGGGATCAAAGAACTGGCAGAAAGATGACTACAGATGGTGCAACATGATGGCCTCTACTTTGAGTGCTTGGCTGCTTTTCTTGTAACTTGAGGAATAAAGCAAATAAGTTGCCAAAATATTGCAAAACTGATGACTTAACACAATATTTCAGAAGTTTCTATTTATCTTTTTGTTTTCCTCTTTGTGATGCTGTGCTTTGCGGTATTTCATTTCTTTACAGCTGAGTTCAAATTCTGGTGAGGTCGACTTTGCCTTTCATCATTTTGGAGGTTGATAAATTAAGTGCCAGTTGCATACTGGGATCGATGTAATTGACTAGCCCCCCCCCCCAAAAAAAAATTTCGGGCCTTGTGCCTAGATTAGAAAAGAATATTGCTGCTAGCCTAAGTTGCTGGATCACCAAGCAAACTATCACCAATTCAAGCTTTACTGCAGCCACTGTTGTGCTCTTAGGTAAGGCACAGAATTTTCTTTGCTGTAGATTGTCTTACTGACAAAACAGCTTCCTCACTTATGCAACTGTTTAATGGTTAGTGGTTGAAAGGGCCTTCAGCTGTAAAAACAGCTGCTTTTCACTCATCATAATCTTGTTTACTTGACTTCATGGTGTGTGATTGTCTCTTGAAGATGTCATCATTTGGAGACAAACCAAGTGGAGTTTATATCTAAAAATGTTTCACATTATGCAAGTTACAAATATATATCACTGTAAAAATATATCCTAGGTGATGAGAGGTTTAAAGTATGGAACTTGTTTTGAGTCACTTCTTTCTTACTTTAACTCCTCATCACTTAGCCTAAAGTTGCCTCCCTCTCTACTGTAGTGAATAAGGATCTTAGTCTTGTGAGCTGCATGCTGACCTTACTAATGCTGATTCCATGAAAAAAGCTCCCAGCACATTCTGTAAAGTGGTTGGTTGTAAGAAGGGCATCCAGTTGTAGAAACCATGCCAAAGCAGACATTGGAGCAAGAAGTCTTTGGGTCTGTTAATTCTGGTCAAATTCTTCAACCCATGCCAAGATGGAAAATGAATGTTAAAAGATGATGATGATTGACAACCTACATGCAATAATTTTCTTGTGAGTACTTCTTTGTAAAGGATTAGGCAGTATTGGTATGGACAAGCTTTAACAGCTTTCGTGGCTTGAGATTGCCAGGTACTTTTTAACATTGTATTTTTTGTCTTTTTTTGTTAAAATAAATGTTTTAATTCATGTCTACCATGAATTAAAACATTTAATTTCTTCTACTTATTTTAGTTTTATTTCTACTGCTTATATTTGATTAATCTGTGAAATTAATGCTGAGGTATTGCTGTTGAAAGGAAGGTCACACCTATTAAAAGCATGGCCTGGATTGTCTTGTTAGTGTACATCTTGGAGTCTAAAAGCAAAGTTACCTGTTTGACTTTGACTGTTCATACTTGTCAGTATGTAAAGCTTCTTAAAAATAAGGAAGCTATCATCATTATACATTCTAGCTTAATGAATTGTCATCATTGTAATTTTTTATTACATTAATTAATGGATGATTAATAACAACAGAGGAAATGCTTGTAATTTAAATGATTAATTTTCATCTTCATTTTGTTTATTGTTTTCCCCCACTTACCCTGGTACTGAAGTTAAGTTTTTGCTAGCAATTTCGTGGTATTGATGAGTGTAGCCTAGAAGCAGTGAAGTGGCTGTCTTTTCTGCTTTTCACCAATTGGACCCCTGCTTTTTCAACTCTGCTTCAGTATTCTACTTCCACCTATTTTAGGGTGTCTTCCCTTTTGGCTCCTTTGTAGGTTCCAGGTCAGGGTGCAATGTAAAATGTAGAATGTTGGTTTCCTTTTGGATTTTGCTGCTTTGTGTCCTATGTTTCCTTTAGGGAAGGCTTTCTTCTCTTAGGTCTTGTTGGTTTTGAATTGTTGTTAATGCTTCTGTAACTTTGCTTTTTTTTTCTAGGTAGGGTGTTGGCCTTAGACAAAACCATTTCTACTTTTAGGAAGAGGTGATCCTTATTCCCCTGGTTGCTACTCTTTGCTTTGTCCAACATGGGAGAGGTTACTGGGAGCTTACATTCTGCTGGAATATCTCTCAGGGTCATTGAGGTACACAGACCATCACACTACTACAAGGACTGGACTTTGTGAATTTGTGAAAATGATCTCCTAGTGACAGTATGCTGAATAATTATTACTATGATTCATCAAATTTACAACATCTGTTCACCCATTTGTTCTAGCACACCATATTTCTATTTATTTTGATCTGGTATCAGTTTTCTTGGTTTGGTTCTGTCACTATTTGCTCTTATTTAGCTTGTTACATTTTCTCTCTTATACACAAAACCCATAATGGCCACTTTCTGCTCAACCTTTCACACCAATCAAGCTTGCATTTTCATCATCATCATCATTTAATGTCCATTTTCCATGCTGGCATGGGTTGGACAGTTTAACTGAGGACTGGCAAGCCAGGAGGCTGCACCAGGTTCTAATCTGATCTGGCAAAGTTTCTACAGCTGGATGCTCCTTCCTAACGGTCAACCACTCTGAGAGTGTAGTGGGTGTTTTTATGTGTCACTACACTCTCAGAGTGGTTGGCATTAGGAAGGGCATCCAGCTGTAGAAACTCTGCCAGATCAGATTGGAGCCTGGTGCAGCCATCTGGTTTGCCAGTCCTCAGTCAAATCGTCCAACCCATGCCAGCATGGAAAGTGGACATTAAATAATGGTGATGATGATGAGCACAGGTACCAGTCAGGTGGCACTGGCATTGACCATGCTTGAATGGTGCTTTCTACATGTCACTGGCACAGGTGCCAATCAGGCAGCATTGGCATTGGCCATGCTTGAATGGTGCTTTTTATGTGCCACCTGCACGAGTGCCAGTCAGGCAGCACTGGCATTGACCATAACTACAATTTGACTTGACTCAACAGGTCTTCTCAAGTACAGCATATTGCCCGATGATTGAAGGGTACTTTTAAATGGGCCAGTTATGCAACACTGCCATCAGCCACAGCTACAATCTCACTTGGCTTGCCAGGTTCTCTGAAGCACAGCATATCTTCAAATGTTGTGGTCGCTTGTCATTACCTCTTTGAGGCCCATCGTTCGAAAGCTGTGCTTCACCACCTCATCCCATGTCTTCCTGGGTCTACCTCTTCCACAAATTCTCTCCACAGTTAAGGTGTGACACTTCTTCACACAGCTGTCCTCATCCATATGCAGCACAACCATACCAGTGCAGTCGTCTCTCTTGCTCACCACATCTGATGCTTCTTATGTCCAACTTTTCTCTCAGGACACTTACACTCTGTCGTGTATGCACACTGACATTACACATCAAATGGAGCATACTAGCTTCATCTCTTTCAAGCCCATGCATGTCCTCTGCAGTGGAATATAATCAGTTTATTCCTTTTCAATCTCTACAGATCTACTCAATACCTAAGTCTCATTCTCATACAATATCCCATTTCTTTGATTGTCAGTTGATGTGTTTTACTTTTGCCAACTGCAGTTGTTGCAGATGAACACATACACACATACCTACACAACCTGCTTTAATTTAGGGGATCTGATTTTGAAAGATTACTTTATTAGAACCTTCCATAATTAACTAAGATAACATTCTTAATTTTATCAATGAAACTTCTTTTTGGTTGAAGTTATACTATTAAATCTAATGTTGATCTGTTATGTATGAACAGTGATTTTTTTTTTCTAGGTTTTCTTTTGTTTTTGATTTATAAAATTCTTGATGTTAACCATATACCCATAATAAAGATACACATTGGCTCTTATTCACCTCTTTATTTTTTACTTGCCAATTGGTTAACTATTTAACCAGTTAATTAATCAATTGTTTGATTAATCGTTCAGTCAATCAACTAATCAGTTAGATTTGTCCAAGTCCAACCACCACCATCTGTGACCTTATCAATAGCATGCCTAACTTCATCATTAAGAAATGCTAATTAATTTCTAAAATACTTAACTGTACATCTTTTAGTTTGCATCATCATTTAGCATCCATTTTCCATGTGTTAGGCAGTTTGACTGGAACTAGTAAACTGGAGAGCTGGACTCTGTTTTGGCTTGGTTTCTACAGCTGGATGCCCTTCCTAATACCAGCATTGGTGCCTTTTATGTGTCAGAAAAAGAATAACTGTTTATTATCTATTTTTGATGGATTGTATTTTAATGATACATACATATAATACAGTTGCCTGTATTTGCATGCACATGAATAAGTAAATACTGAAAGCTTTTTATTTATGTCATTTCTAACATCTTTTTTTTATTTGTTAATCAATTTTAAATTAAATTCTTTTTCCATAGCAATGGAGGTTTCTTTACCAAAATTTCATCGGGCAAATGGACATGGTAAGTTTGTTTCTTATATTTTCACAAGTTGACTTGCTTTTTGTTACTTTTATTTTTTTTTATAAGGCTTAGTCAGAGGAAAAAGGACTGTACCCTTGACCTTTGTAGGGCCCCCAAGACTGGTGGGGTGGGAGGAGGAGGAATAAACTGTGACTCCAGGGTTGCTGATGTAGGAAGCAGCACATCAGTGTTGAATTATTTTCAGGTTGAACTCTGTGTGTGTGTGTGTGTGTGTGTGTGTATATATATATTCTTTTATTTGTTTGTCATTTGACTGTGGCTATGCTAGAGCACCACCTTTAGTCGAACAAATCAACCCCAGGACTTATTCTTTGTAAGCCTAGTACTTTGCTGAACCGCTAAATTATGGGAATGTAGACATGCCATCATTGGTTGTCAAGTGATGCTGGGAGACACACACACACACACACGACGGGCTGCTTTCAGTTTCCATTTACCAAATCCATTCACAAGGCTTTTGGTCGGTCTGAGGCTTTAGTAGGAGACACTTGCCCAAGGTGCCACACTGTGGGACTGAACCTGGAACCATGTGGCTACTTACCACACATCCACTCCTGTATAAAACCGCACTTTTTGCTTTACCATTTTCATGTCAAAATACATTTTTCTGTGGACAATTATCTATCATTTGAAAGTTCTGGGTGTGAATTTTCTTATATGTTTGATCAAAATCCAACACTTACATATCATGCCAGGTCCTTTTGGTCACCCTTGTATTTTGCACCCATTCATGTATGTCCTGTTTCAATGCACTGGAGCACTGTAACTCAGTTTGTGTTGAAAATAATACAACCATGAAAAGGATTTTTTTTTTTGGCTTATTTTGATATAAAAATCAATAGGAGTATTTTTCTCCATGTAAACACAATTTATGGAATGATGATGTGGAAGTAATACAGATCTTGTTTAACCTAAGAGTGGTCCTTTGCTGGGATTTAAGGAATAACAAAAAAAAATTTTGTAATTTAAATTTTTAACCCACCCCTGCACCAGATAAGTCCGTGTGTGTGTGAAAGAAAAAACAAAATTTACTAACAGAAAAGTGTCTTACTAAATTATCTTTTTTAAATCACTGTTGATAAATCTCAGCAATAACTTCAGGCTCTCCAATATTTTAAAATTATTAATAGAAACAAAGGTGGGTGGGTGGGTTTGAAAAAATCATGAGTTTTCAAATGTTTTTTTACAATGCACACACACACAAACTCAGTGCTGAGTGGGGAGAAATGAGGAAGGGACCATGTGGTTGTGGGATGTGCTTGAAACAGCTAAATCTCCCTTGAACCACACAACACACCTTTTTGTCATAAAATAATTTTCAAAAATAATTTTTCTTTTTATTGGAAAGGCTTCTCCCATCATTTTGAAGTGCCAAATAAATTGGTCAAAATTGGTCCAGATTTTTCCAAATTTTTTTTTCCACAAAAAACTTCCCCCTACCATTTCCAAAGGCACAGTGAGAGAAAAAATTGGAAAAATTTCAATGAAAATGGAGAAAAACCAACTGATGTAGGCAACCTGATCCAAAACTTTACCATTTAATGGTTTATAGCCATTTTAAATAGTTCATTAAAATTTCATTGAAATGGTATCATGTCCCAAAATCTCAGGATTTATTTAGTCCTATGCTTACTACAAATGTGCCAGAACTTAAGTCTCTGTGGTTTGTACTTTTGGATTTAGCTAGGTCTGAAAACACATGAAAAGCTTACACTTGTGAAATACACTGTTACATGCAACAACATAGGTTTTACATAAATATTTTAAAAATTGCCTAAAAAAAAAGAAAGTTTCATTAAAGAAAAAAAAAAAGGCAGCTGCTATCCCCTGGACACTCTTAGTTTGTGTAATTTGAAGATGATTACCGCCTCAGTTTCAAAGATACGACATCACAAATATGGCTAATTCATTTAGGCTTAGCCACGGTTTTGACCAATTCGCTGACCATTCAGTTTATCATATTTTCTTAAAATATTCATCCCAATTTCACCAATCAGGTATCAAAATGTTTCTTTTAGGATGTTCTCCCCCCCCCAAAAAAAGTACAGTAGAAGTCAGATTTAAACATTTTCAAAAATTCATAGTGATACCTGTTATTAATACTTTTTAAGAAAGGCTATGTTACAGGGATGTAAAGAAACTAACATCAGTCACCAAGTGGTGGTGGGAGACAAAGATACACACACACACACACACACACTTATCTCTATATATATAAAACTGAGAATGTGTGTGTCTGTCTGTCTCCCTAAAACTTGAGAACTACACAACCAATTTCATTCAAATTTTACACATGCCTTACTTAGGGACCTAACTTTTTGCCTAGGGCGAGCCCACAGCAATATCATATCTTCTCCACTACGATTTCCTAAAACTTTAGAAATACACAACCAATTTCATTCAAATTTTACACATGCCATGTAGTTTCATGGGCAAAAAAAATATGTTCAACTTCTTGCCTAGAGCGAGCCCATAGCAATATCATATCTTCTCCACTATTTCAGTATTACGTGTTAAAAGTGAAACAAAAACATTTCTCTATTTTATGTCAGATGCTTTCACTTTAACAATAAAAATAATAATAATAATTGAATTATATGTAGTATGTAATAATTAAAATCAAACTAAAGTATATAATCGTAACATAACAAAAGTAAAATTAGCAATTGGTATAAAATTGCATCAATGATTTGAACTTGAATAAGTGGTTTCACTTGAATGGGAATAAATTAAAAATAAAATTAGTGTGCAGAAATGGATTAGTTCAGATGGATAATAAAAAATTAAATTAAAGAAAAGACTATTGTCTATAAAGTATACAATGTAGAGAAAAAAAGATTTGAACACCTGGAGGAAAGCACCTTCGAAAAGTGTCTTGGTGCGACTATGAAAGATATCTAACCAGAGGCGGTAAATTCGCCACAATAGAAGCAAGGTTCGAATCAACGGAGTGTGCAAGGGAGTACTCGACTCGAACTTGCAAAGTGGAAATATTTTATTTTTACCTTTATATCTAGGATGTAGGACGTCCCGGATAAAAATCAAAAATGCCTCCCCTGCCAGAAGTAGAGGTAGGCTGGATTGTAGCTGGATTGTAGCCACACTTCTATACAAGATACAATTGATCGAAATTACAAGAGACGGGCTAACAATTCCAGTCTGTTATATATTTTGAGTATTGTTATCACTAGCGATATCAAGATATAACTTTGTAGTTTGTATTTTATGTGTAGATGTATGTATATATATATAGATGTACATGTAATATGTACACATATATATACACATATATACATGCACTAGCACTATGCCCCGGCAACGACGGGTTATAATGCTAGTATATTTATAAAATAGAAGATACGATTGGTTTCTGTGCAGTTTATGTCTACCAAATTCACTCAAGGCAATAGTTGGCTTGTGGCAATAGTGGAAGGTGCTTATCCAAGATACTGTGTAGTGGGACTGAACCCAAAACCATGTGGTTGCAAAGTGAGCTTCTTAACCACACAATCATGCCTGTCTATATATATAAATGTGTAAAAACATTTACTGCCTATATACAGTCTCAGTAAATCTGTCATGTCTGTGTGTAAAATCAGTTCCCACCAAAATGGTTGGCCGCCAATAAACAGTTTTCAATTTCATTTAAGTTTATACATACAGGGGCTGGACAAAATAATGGAAACACCTAGCATCATAATTTTGAAATATCTATAAAACTGTCAAAAGCTTGTTTATTTTTGTTTTTTGATTTGTTATTAGTGTTGCTTAATGTGTTTTGTTAAAATTGCTGTTTCTTTTCAGATATCATCAGAAAAAGGTAATTAAAATTCATTAAAATGACAGGTCTATCGGACTTTCAAACAGGTCAAATTGTTGGTGCTTGTATGGCAGGCGCTAGTGTAATGAAAACAGCTGAAATGTTTGGTGTATCAAGAAGTACTGTCTCAAAAGTAATGACAGACTTTGAGAAAAAGGGAAAAACCTCCTCATCGAAGCAAAACTCCGGAAGAAAACCAAAACTTTCAGATAGGGACTGTTGGACTCTTACACGAATTGTTAGAAAGTATCACAAAAGTACAGCTCCCAAAATTACTGCAGAGCTTACTGACCACCTTGAGAACCCAGTTTCCACAAAAACTGTTGGCCAGGAGTTGCACGAAGCCGGGTTTCATGGGAGGGCTGCAGTCAGAAACAAATCTTGCAAAGTGTAAAAACCTACAGAATTGGTCCCTAGAACAGTGAAAGAATGTTATTTTCTTGGATGAGTCACCCTTTATCATATTTCCAACCACCAGCCATGCAGAGACAGTCAACAGAAGCATTTGACCCAGGCTGCCTTCTTCCAACTGTTAAACATGGCGGAGGATCTGTGATGATTGGGGGGGGGACTATATCTTGGAAATCCACTGGCCCAATGGTTTCCCTTCATGGCAGAATTAATAGTCAAGACTATTTAAACATTTTATCTATCAAATTCATCCTATGGTTGCAGAACTGTTTTCGAAGGGAAACGCAATCTTCCAGGATGATAATGCATCAATTCACACAGCTAAAGTTGTTACTGAATGGCACGAGGAACATTCTAGGGAAGTTGAACATCTTATCTGGCCACCACAGTCCCCAGATCTCAATATTATTGAACAGTTGTGGTGCATTTTAGAAAATCAGGTAAGGAGTCAATAACCTCCACCACCATCACTACAAGAACTGTAGTTTTAGCTGAAGAATGGACAAAAATTCCTTTGGAAACAATTCAAATTTTGTATGAGTTCATACCTCATAGAATTCAAGCTGTAATTACTGCCAAAGACAGTCCTACCGCATATTAAAATAAATTTGTTTGAAATTTTAAGGTGTTTCCATTATTTTGTCCAACCCCTGTAATTCATCTCATGCAGCTGTTGTGAATGCTTTACTAGCACTTTTGAGGTAGATCCATGAGAAGTTATCTTTTATCTCTTTAATATAAATTATAGATTCCTAAATTTCTTTGAGTTTAGTTGGCTATTTTAGGGATGAATGAAATTAGCAAATTATCAGAATGATTTCAATATAAGTGGTATTTTCCAGTGTTAATTGTCAGAATGAATCTTGTTGCTTCAAGTTATCCCAGAAACGCAGTGATTTTGATTTTAGAAGTAAAGTGTTTCTCCAGAGTATACTAGCCATATTGAATCTGGTAAATTATGATTCTATAAAAGAGACTGAATATGTATTAGAAAGGATTAAAAAAATTTTTTTTTTTTGTAAACTTGTTTAAATATCTTCAACTGCCTTCTATTTGGGTTCTAATATCTTTTCTTTCTTAGTTTTTCTCTATTTCTGATAAATTATTGATTATCTAAAGGTGAGCAAAGGAATATTATTATTAAGCACAGTTTGATGTGTTTTTTTTAAAAAAAAACAGAACAAAATCGTATCAGGAAACTATTTCTCTTATAATGATTGTAATCAAATGGAAATTCCATTTTAGATGCAGACAATACAATTCAGAATTTTTACTGTGGAAAAAATCTGTTAAAACACTTTCAATTTATTGCTTTTCTGTTTTTTTGTTGTTGTTGATGAGAATTTTGGTTTATTTGGAGAAATATTTTAAATAGATTTCAAACCTGTTATCAGCATTTTAAAATTACCCCTTCTCCCCACCTAAATGAGACAAAATGGATTTTTGAAAAGCAAGCCAAAATAGATAGTTGGAGGTCTATTTGTTTTAACACACATTTTTGGAAACAGATTTAACCAACAAGCTTGTAATCCTAAACCAACAGCTCTCTACTGTATATAAAAGTTTGCTGGTTTTTTTTATAGCCTTCTATCAATTTAACCTGCATGGGGCAAATGTTTCTGTGCTATTCTTCCTTGAAGATCATTAGGAATTTCCTTTACATTTTTT
>NC_042998.1:137422110-137609610 GCF_006345805.1 Octopus sinensis | reverse complement strand
TACTGTGTGTGTTAGCTGGTTGATTTCTTTTTCTGGAATCCCTTGGTTATCCAGATTGTTTCTTAGGCACTTAATCACAAAACCAAGTGCATCAATTATTATTGGTATGTGTATGATCTAGATATAGACACTGAGGGTTTCTAAGCATAGCTATCCTCTTTTCCTTTGATTTTCAAAGCACTATTCAGCTTTGAAAATCAGCAGAGCAACTAGCATCTTTGACATATACTTTTCCTTGTTTGTTCCAAACACCAACATTCAGCCTGTTATGTATGCGCCTGGTAGAAGTTTTGATGAGAATGCTTCACCAATATTCCAATATCCTTTGTGTGTATGTGTATGTATTTATGTGAGTTAGTGCTTGTATGTTTGTGTCTCTTTCTCTTGATATCTTGTGATAGTTATGAATGAGAGTCATTCATTTCCAACATTCTATGAAAGCATATGTGGCCATGCAGGTATATTACTTGGCTTGGAAACAGGTGAGGGTTGGTAATGGGAAGGGCATCTGGTTGTTGAAAAATCTGTCTCAATAAACTCCATCTGACCCATGCAAGCATGGAAAAGTGGATGTTAAATGATTGTGATGGTAACCTCATGAATAACTTCATCAGCAATTATTATAAAACAATAATTATTGTAAAATAACTATTTGTAAATAGCAATCTAGACAAAACTTTATTGCATATACATTGTCATTTAGATTTGTATAATATCATCACCAGCAGCATTTAACATCCACTTCTTCATGTTTGCATGGGTCAAAGAGAATTTTCTGAGGCAGATTTTCTACATCCAGATGTCCTTCCTGTCACTATCCCTAACCTGTTTCCAAGCAAAGTTATATTTCCCCATGACCAGACACGTTTTTCATGGAAAACTGAAAACAAACATTACTTGTATGATAGTGATGCTTATTTAAAACCATCATGTGATGTCAAGACAAGGATTGGTGTGCATGCACACAACACACACACACAACACACACACACACACACCTGATCACCCAAGGTGCCATGCAGTGGGACTGAACCCAAGATCACATGGTTGGAAAAGCTAACTTCTTTACCACATAAGTCATGCCTGCACCTATATGTAATTTTGTAAATTTATTTTATTTACTTAAAATTATATTGTCAGGAAAATTCAGATTTTTTTCACACTAATTCCTCATTCAATATTGTTTTTGTCGTTTGCAATGAAGAATTATTATTTTTCCTCTTCCAGTGTATGTCCTGTAAACACCAGCAGTGGCAACCAAGTAACTTCCTCTCGCACAACCTCACAGCCAGCTCTTTCTCAGCCTACAGGACAGTTACCTCCACCTCCAGCAACTAAGAAGTCCCATATACGCAATCTCTCTGGCCAATACCGCAGTTTAACTGATAATCCTTCACAGTATTCACAGGTAGACTTGTTAATTGTTAATATTGGGTTGTCAGATAAACCTGTTTGTTTTTTACCATTTACTTTAATCCTTGATTTTTCATCAATATACTTAGTAAATCATTCAGTAATATATTCCTCCTTCATTATTCATGACTTCTTGCCAATGTTCCATAGCTTACCGATATGGTGACAGTAGAAATAACCAGGTTTTGACTCAGAGTTCAGTGAGTCACATTTTCAGCATAACAGCATAACAAAATGCCTCACAGGCTATTGGAGAATGACTAAAAAGGGTGACGACACTATATCATGAGACTACCCTATCTGCTGCGCAGGTCCTTACTTGATTTCTGCAGATCCTTGTGGATGAGCTTGTTTAATTAATCCTCATTGACCTGAACAGGTTGGCTGGAACTTGGTGGAGAGTCTGTCAGGTCCAGTTTACTCTCCTTGAAATGTGGAAACCATTTCTGTGCCATTCTTTCAGTAATAAGATTTTTTCCATACATAGCTCAAATGTCTTGATTGGCTTTGGTAGTTTTAAAACCTTGATTGAAAGCAGATTTCAAAAATGCAAATTTTTTTTTTATATGGTACTTTATTGTTCGTTGTAAGTCTGAAACAAGATAAAATTTATTTAAATTTTTAAAGCAATAGCCAAAAGTAAAGAAAGAATAGAGCTACAAAAAAAAAAAAAACCCTGTGTTAATCCAAATTACACTGGAAAGAAATGAATTGATTTATCTGACAACCCAATATAATGCTATTTCACATTTCAGTTGGTAATAAAAAAGAAAGTAAAACAGGACATTTCCATGTAGTTGAATTTTTAGTTTTGTTTTTTAGTTTTTCCATACTTGAAACTGAAAATTACACCATGTAACATGATTTTTATTCTTGAGTAGCAACTGTTATTTCCTATTTGCTTACCCCTAGAAATAACAGAAAATGGCTAATATTTCCTTCTAACTTTGTATTTGTTATTGCATTTATTGAAACCTCAAAGAACACCTCAACACATTGCTATGATGCTCCCCTACTGCTCATGATCAGAGATGCACATATTGTCAGCCACTAAGGGACATGCTCAACTGGTTGAGTTCAAGCAACAGACAAGCAAGTCTGTGGTATTGAGCAAAATATTTACTATAACAGCATTTCTACTTCAGCAACTCAGCACTGAATCTGTCTGAAATGCAATGGAAAACAGGCCAGTTTCAAAACGTTGACTTACAGGTCACAAGCAAAGTTTGAAGGGAATAGTTGTTATCTCTTTTGATTTCTAGATAGAAGCAAATAGGAAACAACACCTACTGGCTAAAGACAAAAAAATAAGTAAATAAATAAAATAAAAATGTACACAGTGTTACTGAATGAATGTCTAGTTGTGATCCTCTTAAACTGGGTTATTCAATTGTGCAATGAATCCTACTAATGATCTTAACTGTTGTTTAACAATATAGAGAAAACTGAAAAATTGTATGGTATCATACAAGTTTTCACAACACTTGTATTTTAAATGAGTCCCTTTTAAAAAACTGTATATAAATAAGAATGAAAAATACAAACTACAACCTATCTCTCTATTCAATTGGTCTTATGCAGTGTTCTCCACATATAGTAAATAAAAATAGAAGTATATTTAGTACTCAAAACATGTATTTGCGACTAACAACCAAAATACCATATTGCATTTCATTTTCTTTTAAACGAACCTCTGTCAAATCTAAATAAGTAGCTTTATTCAGTATATTATGTATTAGTATTACTGATCATCTTACTTTATGCATTGTTCTGTCACCTTTTATTAAGATATTTTTCTTTAAAAAAAAAAGTATACCATTTCATTTTGTTTTTGAAGTTGGATCAGAAAATTTTTTTTCTGAAAAATAGAAAAAATGCTCCCCGACGACCAACGAGTTTGGGTTACCCCTTGAAGGTCAGTACTCACATCTGCCAACTTGCATGGTGCACCGCTCCAGACAGTCAAAGATCTCGCTGTCAGAAAGTAACTACCCTTAGTAATACACATGTAATTTTTAGCTATCACATCTGCACCCATCCCACTGTCACCTCTTAACATCCCTGCACACACTTGTACACATACATGTATATTCTCTGCTGCTAATGAACCTGTATGTGTACATAATGTATAAACTAAGTAAAATTTACCAATTTACATTAAAGAAATTGTTTGAATTACTATACAGCATACACTCACTGCTGTTTTGTATATCTGTCAGTCTTTGTTGTATTCAATTTATGTAGTGCTGTTTAAACTACATTACTGTATCCCCTCCACTGAAACCATGCACAACTCAGACCAACATCCCCTCCTTACAAATGCCAGGTTTAACAATGTGTGACAAATTATATATCCTATGCAGCAAAAACTGCATTACCAAATTACCTCTAGCAGTTGAGCTAGAAGCAATTAGTAAAACTTTATAATGCACATATACCTAAATTCTCTCTCTCTGTCTCTCACTCACACACACACAAGATAAAGCTACCTTCTTTATAAGCAATGCATTTCAGTTAACTCTTACTTATTGGCCTCTTCTACAAAGTCATGTCCGTTTATTTCTACTTGTAGTATCATAATCTTTGCTGCCTTATCTATACCTATAATTCTGTTACATGCAATTATCTCTCATTTCCCTCCATCATCTCATCTCCCAAACCCCTTATTCATATTATACTTTACACAATACATCTTGCCCACAAAAGTATCCTGCTCATGTTCTCCCACCAAAAACTAACCTGTAGTCCAAACTAAACCAAACCCACACTATCATTTATCTTTATCACCAAGGCAAGTTCTATCAATTTGTAGTTTTATACTTTTCATAACATTTATTGATTGTAATCTGCTTAGTAGAATAATAACCATGTTTATGTAAGTCTGGTTTCTGATAAGATATATTCTTTCATAGTAATTTAACTCTATAAATATTAAATGTTTGTGCATATTGTACAATATATTGTACAGCATGTTCAGTGAACTTTTGCTATTGACTGCTCCTATGTATCTGCCACATATAATGTCTACTTTCTCTGTTAGCTTTGCCTGTGGTACCATTACATCTCTAGTGTGTCCATAGTTTATGCTAGGTACACTGTATAGAATTTCTACTTGCTTCTTTTGCTGTATATCTAGCATGACCAATTTCCTGATGGCAATAGGTTCTGGTCTTTTTTTCTTTTTACTAAAAATTTAGTCTTTGCTAATAGTTAACTTTGAGTCCCTTTAGTTCTTGGTTTTGCTTTTGTATTCTGCAGGTTCAAAGACTAGGTCATCGTGGACAGACTGTGTTAAACTTCTCAGTTATGGCCTGGAGAACAGAAAGGGCTATGAACTGAGCCTTGATGGGGTCCCCACTTGCATGCTAAATTTGCCACCTAACTCATTGCTAAAGCTCATCTGTTGACTGCACCTCTGTACTTGGCTTGCTTAGTCGTCATAAGCCATTCATTTCCTGGTTACTATAAGGACTACTAAACTACGGAGTGTGACACTGTCAAAAGTCAGAGTTTTATTAGTTTTGTTGGGGACAAGGTAATTACTCTAGCAGTTAAAATGTATCAAGTACACCACCCTGTGAAGTACTGGGCAAATAAAAACTTACTACATAGAGTTCAAAGGATTTTTAGTCTTGTTAGAGACAAATCAACCTCCCAAGTATAGAGGCCATAATGAAATGCATACAATACATCTGTAAAGCAGTTGGCATGAGGAAGGGCATCTAGTTATAGAAGTGCTACCAAAAATGGAATGTACAAACAAGGTGTGATCTTTGACTCATTTAGGAGGTCATAGCTCTAAATAATGCCAGCATGAAAAGCAGATGTAGAATTTTGATGATAATGATGGTTGATTGTATATAAAAACTTTGTTGCGTCAACTGAATATTTCTAGAAAATTGAACTTAGGAATATTTTAGTTTCAGTCTGATAAATATTTATTTTGTGGTAAAATTAATTGGAATTTTTGCAGCAGTTGAGTTATCACACATCTTGATATAAATTATTAACTCTTCTGCTGTATATTTTTATATTCTTCATTGTGTCAACTTGTAAGTAGTTATTGCACCTGCAATAGAACTGCACAGAAGTTAATATATTAAAACTCACCAGTTTAAAGAAAATTTTGTATTTGACTTGTTTCTCTAGCTAGTTGAAAAAGAGGTGCTCTTTTCACTACACTATAAAGTAGCTGGTGTTCAGACTGGAATTCTGCAAAACATTCTCTAACAGTACTTGCAGACAATAATGTCTGAACTTGTTGAAAAAACTAACCTATATTATTGGGAGAGATTGATGTAAAAATGTTTAAAAATGAATCAGTTTTACTATTAGTAAACGTAAACAAATAGTTACAATGGATAGTGAGGTTATCAACAATAAACTATGTACTATGTACTAAGGTATAGTGTTTCTAGTTGTCCTCATTTTGAAAATCATAAAAGAAAAGAGACAAGCAAGGAATTAGGAATAAAAGTGAAGGTGATATGTGTTCATTGACCAATTCATCAGTGTGTGTGTGTGTGTTTTGGAAGTATTAAGACTTAGTGGATTCTTGTGTATGGCCAATCAGGTCTTACTGGGTAGGCCATTTTACATGTCATTGCAAAATAAAAAAAAAAGCATTCAAAAATATGTTACTTATATTTGCAGTTCTATCTTATCAATGCTAACATGGAAAACTTTAGATTTTTACCTTTTTTATTCTAAGGTTCACTTTTCCACCCACTTTTCTATGCCTGGAGCAATAGTAGAAGACACTTGCCCAAGGTGCCTTACAGTAGGACTGAACCTGGAACCATATGGTTGACAAGCAAACCTCTTACTACATAGCCAAACTTGCACCTCAAGATGTGAAAATACATTACTAGTTTCATTAAATATTCAGTATTTTCCATATCAGTATGTTTTTTATTTTAGCTTCTATATCACTATAATAAATTTTTAATCATATATCTTTTCGTTTGACAAGGTTATTTTCTTTTGAAATGTATTAATATTGATGTTTACTTTTCATTTTCAAAGTATTAAAATATTTATTGAAAATGAGGCTGTCTTTCAGATAAATGTATGAAGTATAACCATTCTCTTATCTTTAGCTGCTTATCTTAAATAGTCTGTGTATGTTAATGTGTGTGTGTATGTTGGTAAGATGATTGATAAGAATTAGCTCCATAGCTGTATGTGTGGAACCTAATCTTGTTTATAGTGAAACAATCTAGCTATATAGCCAATCGTTAAAAGAAGGAAATTTAATCCTTCAGCTAATGAATAAATAATTAGGTGACAGTTTGAATTTTCTATGCAGCACAGTCTGAGTTGGTCTCTCATGTTTTCAGCAATGTGCAAAAATCTTTTGATTTTTAATTTAAAATAAAGTTAAAGCTATATAAAAGGATTTCTTTTTGCTATTTTTGGATAGTAGAAGAAAAGAAAGATACTTGTTTATATTTTATCTCATAATTAAAATTTGTTCAACGTTTATTAAATGCATCCGCATATAGTGAAGTAAGATGCAATGATTAGACACAGATGTGAATGATGCACACATTGTAAAAGATGTATCCAGGTGTCGGTTTCATTTTACAACTTGATAGTTCGGTACAAGAGTACTTGAAGAGCCATCATATATTTTCTTAAAGTAGTCTTTTGGAACAATTTAATTACATATTTAGTTGTAGGATAATTTTTTCCCCCTAAACAGTATTATTTAAATTACTTAGTTTTAAAAGTTTTCATTCCCTCTTTCATCATCATCATCATCATCATTTAACGTCCGCTTTCCATGCTAGCATGGGTTGGACGGTTCAACTGGGGTCTGGGGAGCCCGAAAGCTGCACCAGTCCAGTCAGATCTGGCAGTGTTTCTACAGCTGGATGCCCTTCCTAACGCCAACCACTCCGAGAGTGTAGTGGGTGATTTTATGTGCCACCGACACAGGTGCCAGACGAGGCTGGCAAACGGCCACGCTCGGATGGTGTTTTTTATGTGCCACCGACACAGGTGCCAGACGAGGCTGGCAGACGGCCACGCTCGGATGGTGTTTTTATGTGCCACCGACACATAAGCATAAAATAATTTGATTATAAACATGTTTTTGTGTTAAATATTTTGTCTGTTTATTTTGAGCATTTTAAAAAAATCAGTCATTTAAGCACCAATCAAATCTTGGGGTTGATTTAAACTACTGTATGCCTACCTGTGAAGGCATATAGCCTCGTAGTTAGAGTGTTGCATTCCTGACTGTAAGATCATGGTTTCATTTCCCAGACTGAGCGGTGTGTTGTCTTGAGCAAAACATTTCATTTCACATTGCTCCAGTCCACTCAGCTGTAAATGAGCTCCTGCAATAGCTGGGAAGGTAACCCTGTTGTGACTGGTATCCCATTCAAAAGGGTGTGTTGTAATCTCAGTCATTTATTTGCCATGGAAACTGGGTTAAGTTCCAACCTTTTAAGTCCTAGGGATCATGGTAAACTTAAGTATATGCGTCCCATAAATTACGGACCTCTGCCTATGTTAGAAAACATTTTTTGTTCCTAGAATAATAATAAACTGAGTTTTATTGAGTTTTCATTTTCTTCAAAATTCTGAGATAATAAAATAAGTTAAATATGTTTTAAACCAGCTTCCTGCCACATTGTTCTCATTTCATATTTAGTTGAAAGGATATTAAAAAATAAGAGAATTCTTCATAATTTAAATCTCATAAATCTGTAGAAACTCTGCCACCACCATGCCATGTTAAGAAAGGAAGAGTAATATAAGTTGATACTTTATTACTAAAGGTATAAAAGAAAATTTTTAACCCTTTGATACAACCCACACAAGATCATTTCTAGTTCTATGATACAAACTTCCTGCTTTAAAAGTGATCTAAATTAAAAACTTCCATCGATAATTTTTTTATTCCTAAATTCAAGTTAACTAATGGAAAAAGTTGTTTTACTAAATTCTTGGTTTTAAAAATTAATTTAGATAAAGTGTATTTCAACAAAAATATAGTAACAAAAGGGTTAGAATTTTCAGATATTTAATTTAAAGCGTAAACATTACAAATTATTATTTATTCTGAATTTTTTATTAAAATCGTTTGTGCTAAACTCTAATTCTTTGCTTTTCAGAGCCGAGATGAGTCTCCTCTTGATAGTAAATCACCTCCATTTTCCCCAAAACAGTCTCCACCTACATCTCCTACCAACAGAGTGAAATTAGGCAACATCGGCAAGCAACAAACGGCTCCGGCGTCTGTTAATACCAGCATGACTACATCAGGGACCAATGTAGCAGCAAATGCAGGGTCTGTTGGACAGGTGACACCAGTAGCTACAGTCTATCCAGCAATGCCTTCCCAGTTTGTAAGCCCTGCAACTACAACACCTGTAACAAACACAACTGGCAATGTAGTTCCAGGGACAGTAGGTAGCGGAAGTGGTTTGCCTGGCCTTGTCACTGCTGCTGTTGCTCCATCACCATCCGCGTATACTAACTCGGTGCATGATGTCTCAGGTTGGGCGTCTTTTGAAGACGAAGAAAGTAAAGGTATGATATAAGTTCTTTTTTCCTTAATACTCAATTCATAAAGTAACAAAGATATGAGATAAATTTTTCCCTGTCAACAATGGATCAACACTCTTTTCTTAATTCATCATCACTGATATCCTCATCTTTGTTGTTATCATCATCATTATAAAAATAATAATTCTTTCTACTCTATGATATTTTGTGGGAGGGACCAGTCAATTATATTGACCTTAGTGCTCAACTGGTACTTGATTTATCCACCCTGAAAGGATGAAAGTAAAGTTAGCATTAGCAGAAACTGAACTTGGAAAGTAAAACTGGAAGAAATACTGCCCAGCATTTTGTTCAATGTGTTCATGATTTTGCCAGCTCACTACCATAATAATAGTAATAATAATAGTAATAATAATAATAATAATAATAGTAATAATAATAGTAATAGTAATAATAATAGTAATAGTAATAATAATAGTAGTAGTAATAATAATAATAATAGTAGTAATAGTAGTAGTAGTAATAATAATAATAATAATAGTAGTAGTAATAATAATAATAATAGTAGTAGTAATAATAATGATAATAGTAGTAGTAATAATAATAATAATAGTAGTAGTAATGATAATAATAATAGTAGTAATAATAATAATAATAGTAGTAATAGTAGTAATAATAATAATAGTAGTAGTAATAATAATAATAATAGTAGTAATAATAATAATAATAGTAGTAATAATAATATTAATAGTAGTAATAATAATAATAATAGTAGTAATAATAATAGTAGTAGTAATAATAATAATAATAATAATAGTAGTAATAATAATAGTAGTAATAATAATAATAGTAGTAATATAATAGTATAATAATAATAATATAATAGTAGTAATAATATATAAATAATAATAGTAATATATAATAAATAATAGTAGTAGTAGTAATAATAATAATAAAAATGATAATAATAATCCTCCTCCTTACAACAAGGCCTGAAATTTTGCTTTGACTCCAGTACTCAAGTCGATTACATTGGCCCCACTACTAAACTAGTACTTACTCATCAACCCTGTAAAGATGAAAGGCAAAATCGACCTTGGCAGAATTTGAATTTAGGACATAAGATGGATGAAATGCCGCTAAATATTTTATCTGTCATACTAAAGATTTTTTAGCTCACCACCTTAATAATAATGATGATGATAATAATAATAATAATAATAATAATGTGTTGAGAGAGATTCTTAGAGGTTTGGATAATTCACCTTTGGAAACGGGTGGTTCGTTCAACATCCTTAAACAATCCTTATTCAGGGACCTTTTGAGTGAGATGGGCTACTCAACCAGAAGAAAATTCTAACTGGGCCCCACCTGCATGGTCATGCGCTGTTTATCTTCATATGAAATCACCATGTCGTGCACATATGGTTGTGATGCATGTGCCTGGTGTACCCTCATCAGACGGGCAGTCATGATGGCTATATTGGGCTTCATATATTTTACCCCAGTGTCACTTTGATGTCATGCACTGCTCTTTCACTCAATAATAATAATAATAATATCGAGTTATTAAGAATGACATGTCTGATTTTGAACTGAAAGTTTATTTTACTTTATCTCAACAAAAAGCAATGCAGTTAAAGTATGCAACATAATTTTGGCATTTTATCAGAAGCTTATTTATGCCAGCAGTGAAGAATTCTGGAAAGCTAGGGGTGATGATATCATGAAAGGCTGTTTTTCATCTTCAGATTTTAAGTTTTTTCCTTGCAAAATGTTTTCTAATGTCTGGAAAACATGATAGTTAGTTGGTGCAAGGTCTGGTGAATATGGTGAATGACAATACTTCCGGGTTCAGTTCCTGTAGCTTGAGTAGCATTCTTTGTGCAACATGTGGTCAAGCATTTTCTTGTAAGAGAATTGGCCTGTCTCTTTTGACCAATCTCAGTTGTTTAATTGCAAGTTCACTCATCATTTCATCCAATTGGTTGATATATACATCCGCTGTAATTGACTTATCAGGTCTTATGAAGCTGTAGTGGATGACACCAGTGCTGGACCACCAAACAGACACCGTTAGCTTCTTTTTTGGTGAATATTCTTTTTTGGATTGTGTTATGGCACTTCGTCTCTATCCAACCACCCTGCAGAATGCTTGCTATTGTTGAAAAGAATCCATTTTTCATCACACATAACAGTATTATGAAAAAATGGTTTGCTTTTGTGCCATGACAGCAAACAACAGCAAGTTTGAAGACAACATGTCATTTGATGCATGTTCAGTTCATGTGATACCCACTTGTCCAGCTTCTTTACCTTGCTGATTTCTTTCAGATGGTCCAATACAGTTGGAATCAAAACATCAAATCTTGCTGCTTGAGATGTGTCTGCTTCCAATACAATTTCCAGCTCATCATTATCCACCTTGGTCTCAGATCTACCACGGATTGATTTTCAAGAGTAAAGTCACCATCAGCATATAGTGCGCTCATTTGTCACATCTTCACCAAACACCTCATTGATGTTTCAGGTTGTCTGGGATGCATTGGTTCCATGACAGAACTCCTATTCATAAACAACACAAATTTTTGATCTATCCATGGGTTCACAAAAATTGATTTACAAGAGAAAACTCACAATATAATCAGACACCATGAATTCCATTTTGAAAAATGATGCAACTCTTCAATGTTGTGAAACAAAGAATTGTCAATAAAACATTTGAGTTAATGACTGTCAAACTTGGTACATAAGAAAATCAGACATTTCATTCTTAATGACCAGATAATTATATTGATAATAAAAATGATGATGATGATGATGTCTACTTTTCCATGCTTGCAAGGATACACAGGATTATGTTAGGGTAGAGTTTTCTGTAGCTGGGTGTCCTTCTGTTTTCAAGTGAGGTAATAATCTGTATCAGACAAACAGCTAGGATGTGGTTTCTTGGAAAACTGGAAACAAATGACATCTTTTGAATGAGCCTTTTGTTTACAGAAATTGTGCAACATGTCATGACATGTTAAGAAGTTTGGATACTCTTTTGCAATGGGCTGCAAGGGAATAGCACTGTCAGTGAGAGTATTGTCTATAACCAGCAAACACATGAAGACAAAATGAAATACAAATTCAAGCATGTGCACGCATGCATGCGTGCACACACACAGAGGGAGAGAGAGAAAGAAATTCTTTTAGCTCCTGACAACCAAATTCACTCACAAGGCTTTGCTTGAGCTTGTGGCTATAGTACTATACACTTGCCCAAAGTGCCATGCAGCAGGACAATTGTGATTGCGAAGCAAACTTCTTAACAACGTAGCCAGTGGCACTTTTCTTAAATTTGTTTGATGTGGAACTAACATTGAAAATTACAACTTCAACAATTGGTAAAATCATAAACCATACACTGACAAAGAAACTTTTTACTTCTCTTGTCTGTTGGTCATGTGATATGGGATGACTAGATTAGCTCATAGTTGTTTGAATTTAGGCCTCATTGAGAAAAATAAGTTTTTCTAAAATTCCAGAAAATCTTTGAAATACCATAGATTTTATATCTCAGTAATATGAAACTTAATGTTATAATGTCATACATATTTTTATTTTTTTATCTTAACTGTTGATATATATTTTTTTAAAATTGAACTGATTGTAATCTGTTGCATGCAATTGTATTGCAGTAATTTACTCTTGATTTTTCTAAGTGAATTTGATTTATTTTTAAGTAACATGACAAACTAAAAAAAAAAAATTTTTTCTGTTTATTTATCAACTATATTTTAATACATTTTAAATACTAAATTATCAGTTCAAATTCTATATGTATTTTGCTTCTCTTCTATTAATCAATAGGTCTATTAGACACTGGAGCCACTGGAGCCAAAATGTCTTGGGAAAATATAGAAAGTCAAGGTGTTGATTCATCATCTATTAGTTCTGAAAATGAAAGTATTGATGATGTGTGGACTATATCAAAAGAACAGAGAGAATACTATCTGAAGCAATTCAAAACAATGCAACCCGAAGAAAATGGTGTAATAATAGGTAAGACATTCCAAATACATATTTTTTTCAACCCAAGTTAATTATGTTTTAATGAAGTAATTCAAATGTTGCAAATGTATTTGTTTACGATATTTGCAATATTTTAACTAGTCAATTACACTGACCGTCATACTTAACTGGTACTTTACTAACCCTGAGGAAAAATGGAAGGTAAAGCTGACCTTGGTGAAATTTAAATTCAGAATGTAAAGGGCCAGAAGAAATGTTGCCAAACATTTTGTCCAATACTCTAATGATGCTGCCAGCTTGCTGCTTTAATAATAATAATGATGATGATGGATGATTATGATGATAATAATAATAATAATAATAATAATAATTAATAATGATTAATAATCATGTCGTTGTTGTCATCATCATCGTTGTCACTTGCTGCAGCAGCATAGCTGTACATACATAGGCATCATACAACCTGCCTTTCACTCTGAGGGAGAGGCCTTTTGTTACCAACAAAGATAATGATAATAAAGTGGATTGAGTAGGTGGATAAAGTAATGGGATAGGTCAGTCCATCTGCTATTCCAGCATGGATTGAGCAATTCGTCAGGGTCTAAGATAGCTCTTATTGGAATTACACATCATCATCATCATTGTTTTAATGTCCACTTTTCAATGCTTGAAATTCATTGCAATAGATTCTCTACAGATGGATGTCCTTCTCACCAACCTTCACTTGTTTCCAAGCAAGGTAAATCCTTACAGTGAAGTAGAGTCTCTTGACTAATTATAGTTCTCCCCTGATAGTGAAATAATCATTCCTTAACATTGTTATGACATATATCAAAATACATAGCAGCAATGAAAAAAAAATTGTTTTTCAATTTCTATACAGAATAATTTAATTCTCAAATGTTGGTTTCTTAATTATATTCTTATTTTTGCTTTTGATTTCTAGGAAGTATCGCTAAAGAATTTTTTGAAAAATCCAAGTTGCCTGTTCATGAACTGTCAAAAATTTGGTAAGTTTTAGTTTGGTTTGAGAGGAGACACGTATCCTATTTACTTTTATGTCTTTTAGAGAGTTCATTTTATAAGATATTAAATTATATTATAGATTCTATTCAATTTCAAGGTGATTTATTGGACATCCTGCAAGAGGAAAAACAAGACCTGTCAAAGGGTGGAGGAATTCAAAAGAGTCAATAGCTAGTCAATAATATGTATAGTGAAGGCATGTGGCCTAATGGTTGTAGTTATGCTCTTGTGATTGTGAGATTGTGGTTTCGATTCCCAGACTGGCTGTACATTGTGTTCTTGGCCAGGGTATTTTATTTCACATTGCTCCAGTCCACTTAGCTGTAAATGGGTAACCTTATCATAGATTGGTGTACAAGAGTGAGATGTTGACTTGGGAAAATCACTTGAGCAGCCGTCTCACAAGCTATGTTTTGTATTCAGCGATTGAAAGGATGAATAGTACTACTTGACTTGTACTGTGAATTCCAACTAGTTGGAGTTGGTTGCTCAACCATGTTGGAAGATGCATGGAATATATCTAG
Organism: Octopus sinensis; assembly: GCF_006345805.1. NCBI lineage: Eukaryota > Metazoa > Mollusca > Cephalopoda > Octopoda > Octopodidae > Octopus > Octopus sinensis. The sequence continues at coordinate 137,595,112 of NC_042998.1, read as the reverse complement.
ATTAGTTTTGGAGCTGCTAGAAGTGGGAGAGACCCAGAAAACATTCTATATTAGTCTTGAGAAAAATGAACTTCCAAATGTATTGTCAAACATTGGGCACTATAAAATGTGCATTTATATGTTATTTTTTTTTTTAGTCAGAATTATTGACTTAAGCCATTTTCAATAATTATTGACTTGAGTCATTGTCAATAATCCTGCTTTCTCTAAATAATTTACTATGTAAATTTCTATTAAATATCTATAAAATAGTTTGGTTCTAACAAAGTAGGCTATATTAGTATTGTATAATTGATATTACCAAGCTATGAAGGTGGCAAGTTGGCAGAATTGTTAACACACTGGGCAAAATGCTTAGCAGCATTTTGTCTGTCTTCACATTCTGCATTCAAATTATTCTGAGGTCAACTTTACCTTTCATTTTTTCAGGGTCGATAAAATAAGTACCAGTTGAGAACTGAGGTTGATAAAATCAACATATCCCCATTCCCAGAAATTGCTGGCCTTTCACCAAAATTTGAAATCAATATTATCAAGCCTTAGATATTGTATCTGAGCATTTCAGTCAGAAACTCATATTAAACTAAAATGTAGATTACTGATATTAACTGTTTTGGAAGCACTGCTTCTTTCTTTCTTTTCTGAAATGCTTTGCATTGATTTCATTCATCATCATTTAGCGTCCGTTCTCCATGCTAGCATGGGTTGGACGGTTCAACTGGGGTCTGTGAAGCTGGAAGGCTTCATCAGGCCCAGTCAGATCTGGCAGTGCCGTATCTGACTGGGCCTGATGAAGCTTTCACCATAAGACCTACATAGCTTGTGTGGCTAAGTCTACATAAGTTAGCTATCCCAGAAGAAAAGCGGTGTCAAAAAGGATTTCAGTTTTAATAATGGTAATTTTAATTGCTAACTTCTCTTTTAACATCAAGACACGATTGTCTTAGTTCCACTTCCTCTCTTCAATTTCTATTTTTTTTAAACTTTCAGTTTTTAAGAATTTTTTCTCTTCACTTTCATTCTTCATTCAAATCATCTAAATACAGTAACTCTGATAAACCAAAGTATGCAGGCTCTAAGTGTGCATCAGCTGGAAATTTGTTCCTTGAGTGTGTCAAGTTTCAGTTCTGGTTTTAATATTCTACTATATTATATTGATTTCTCCATGAATATCTCCCCAACTGTAGGATAAATTATTGATTGTCTTGAAATTTTCAATGGTTTGATGGTTGTTTTCTGTTAATCAATTACTTCTCATTATAACTTTTGCCATCAACTTTATTAATTTTAAATTCTTATAGTGTTGTTGTTGTAATTTGAGAAAGTTTTGGCTATTAGTTGTAGCAAGTATAGTAATTACATAGAGAATATCATGTTATCTAAAAATTTTATGTAGAATGTGAAATGGTTGAGTAGATAAAAGATGAGGAGACAATCAACCACTTGTTTCCAGTGAGCTGTATATTTAATACTGTGCAAGAATGATAATCTATTTGCAGATGTGGTACATCGCTGTGGAAAATTATCTCTGATAAATAATTATTTATCTAAACCTATCTAACTATCTAATTGCCTATCCAGTTGATAAAATTTACCTTGGCAATAAGCACAAAACTTTGATGAGAATTTATATTCTTTTTGTTTGTCTTAAAATTTTCCCAGAAATGTAAAAAAAAGTTAAAAAGTGGGAATGTTTTTTTGTGTTGCTGTTATTAATTTTTCAATGTTTCTTTTTAAAATGTTTAGTAAATTATTTATATTTATGCAGGCAACTTTCTGATTTAAACCGAGATGGTGCACTCTCATTAGATGAATTCTGCATTGCTATGCACCTAGTAGTGTTACGCCGCAATGAAATCGAGTTACCTGATCACTTACCTGTTTCACTGATGCCCTATTCTACACTGACCAACGGTAAAAGTTAGCAGAACTTTTGTATATTCCTTATATTATTGAAGTTATCCAGCAGTTAAATGTACCTTAAAAAAGTATATCGTTTTAGAGTATTTCATAGAAGTAAACTTTCAGTTATGGTTTTCTACCCTGTTAAAATTTATTTTATGTTAGGCAAGTGCTATATATTCTTTTGTTTCAGTCATTTGACTGGCCAGACTAGGGTACAATCTTCAAGGATTTTTAGTTGATTGTATCAACTCCGCAACTCATTCCAGTCACTTATTTTATCATTTGTGTCCTATAACATAGCAATTTGAAAAACAGAACAACCCTGGTTTTTGTTTTGGCTAGTGAAAACGAGCAGGATATGCATGTGTGCATGCACACACACAAATTATCCATAAACTGTACACCCAGCCTGCTAAACTCTGCTAAATACATCATCCAATGATGGTCAATTACTGTTAAATCAGCTGATAGGTTTAATCTGCCACCTAAGGACAAAGACACTCTCTTTAACAAGCTTCACACAGTTTCTATCAAATTAGATTTCATTCACAAGGTGTTGTGCAAGGAACTGAACCATAAACCACCTAGTTGTGAAACAAGACATGCCTATAAAGTGATTAACTGTAATATTTCCTAAATACTTCTTTGACTTATTCATTAATTATGCTTGTTAAATTTGCTGTTTTATTCATAATTGCTAACAAATGTTTTCTATTTGCTTGTCTTTTTTCCCATGCATTAACTTCCACTAGATGAGCCATTTGCTGCTGATCTACCCCCTGGAAGCACTTTGAAAAGATTAACACCTACAACACCACCTAGCAATCAGGTAATTTCTGTATACTATGTGAACAAACTCTTCATTGATTGATATATTCCTCAGCTTCATGTGTATAGGAAGTAGATAAAGGTTCAGTTATCAACTTCATCATCATTATCGTTTCACGTCTGTTTTCCATGCTAGCATGGGCTGGACGGTTCGACCGGGGTCTGGGAAGCCAGGAGGCTGCACCAGGCTCCAGTCTGATCTGGCAGTGTTTCTACAGGTGGATGCCCTTACTAACGCTAACCACTCTGAGTGTAGTTGGTGCTTTTTACGTGCCACCGGCACAGAGGCCAGAGGAGTCTGGCAAATTGCTACGATTGGTTGGTGCTTTTTACGTGTCACCAGCACGGACGTCAGTCAAGGTGGTGCTGGCATCAGTCATGTTCGGATGGTGCTTTTTACGTGCCACCAGCATGGGTATCATAACTACAATTTCCATTTGATTTTTATTTTGATGTTGATGTACTTGACTCACTAGGTCTCCTCAAGCACAGCAGGTCACCCTACAATCCCAGGTTAGCACAGCAGGCCATCCTCTGAGCCATGAACTCACTTCATTTGTTGGGTCTTCACAGTCACAGCATATCTCCAGAGGTCTCGGTCTTTCGTCATAGCTTCTTTGAGGCCCAACGTTCAAAGGTCATGCTTGACCACCTCATCCCATGTCTTCATGGGTCTACCTCTACCCCGGATTCCTTCAACAATTTGGGAGTGGCACTTCTCTCCTCATCCATCCATAGTACATGACCATACCAGCGCAAACGTCTCTCCTGCATGTCACATCCAATGCTTCTTATGTCCAGCATTTCTCTCAGGTCAATACACTCTGTTGTGCATGCACACTGACATTACACATCCAGCGGATCATGCTAGCTTCATTTCTTTTGAGCCTACGCATGTCCTCCACAGTCACGGCCAATGTTTCACTGCCGTGAAGCATGGCACTTCGCACACATGCGTCAAACAATCTATCTTTCACTCTGAGCGAGAGACCCTTTGTTGCCAGTAGGGGAAGAAGCTTTCTAAACTTTGCCCGGCTATTCTTATTCTAGTGGTAACACTCTCTGAGTATCCACTCTCACTACTAACTTGGTCACTTAGGTAGTGGAAACTATCAATTTCTTCTAGTTTCTCTTTCTGGAGTGTGATGGAATCTGTTTTCTGAGTATCTGTGGTGTCTATTGCCCCTGTGCATCTGCTGCACACGAAAGCTATCTTCTCGGTTAATTTTCCTTTGATGTTGCTGCACCTATTATGTATCCATAGCTTACACTGGGTACATCTTATGGAGTTTCTACCTACACTTTTTCTACAGATCGAGTGGGTGTGTGATGAGTTTGCCCTCCTACTTACTAGAACTTTCGTCTTTGCTACATTGACTCTAAGGCCTTTTGATTCTAAACCTAGCTTCCACACCCAAAATTTCTTTTCTAGTTCCAGTAGTGCTTCTGCTATGAGAGCCAGGTCATTAGCATAGAGGCGCTCCCGGAGCAACCTGTCTTGAATTCCTCTGTTATTGCCTGGGGGGGGGGGGGCTATGATGAATAAAAGAGGACTGAAGGTTGAACCTTGGTGGACCCCTACTTCTACCCAGAATTCTTCACTAAACTCATTGCCAATCCTAACCTTACTAACGGCTTCTCTGTATAGGGCCTTTACAGCCCTTATTAACCATTCATCAATCTCCAGTTTCCGCATCGTCCACCAGATAAGAGATCGGAGGACCCTGTCAAAGGCTTTCTCCAAGTCCACAAAAGCTAAGTAGAGGGGTTTATCTTTAGCTAGGTATTTCTCCTGAAGTTGTCGAACCAGGAATATGGCATCAGTGGTGCTTCTACTCGGCACAAAACCAAACTGCATCTCATCTAAGCAGGCTCTCTCCCTGCTGAGATGGGCTATGACCCTCTCCGTGACCTTCATCACCTGATCCAGCAGTTTGATACCCCTGTAGTTATTTCTCTCTAGAGCATCACCTTTACCCTTGTAGCAGTTGACTATGGTGCTGCTACGCCAGTTGTTGGGTATGACTTCATCATGAACTACCTGGTTTACAATGCAGGTGACTAGGCCATAGCCCACACCACCAGATGTTTTAAGCATCTCAGCAGTGATTTCTGTTGGGCCAGGGGCTTTTCCTGGCTTCATACCCTTAATTGCTTTATCTACTAGGGAGCTGTCTATTCAGATAGCTGATTGCTTTATCTATTAGGGAACTGTCTATTCGGATAGCAATTTGTGTTTTATTTTAATTTATATGTCACTTGCTTTATGCTGACATTCTTTGGATGTTCCTATATGACTGTTGCAGGAACACTAACTATTCAATACAAGAGTAAGAACATAAGACAGTTTTGGTACTGATTGAGTAGACCTATCATTAATGCTCTCTGTCTTTTTACTTCATACATGCTATATGCATGTCTACATTATCTAATACCTTTTTTTTTTTTTAAATAAGTAGGGTGTGGTTTGAAGGAAATTTGACTTTTTCTTTCTGAATATCGACCTTTAAACTAATTGAGAAATGTTTGGCAATTGTTATCTGTAATTGTATATTAATTAATAAGTATTAGTTCTGTAATATGTAAGTTACTACTATTTTCATTCACTGCCTTGGTAGAAACTATTTCTTCTATATTCTGGTTGCTGTTTAGCTGCAAGGGTGCTTTGCTTGTATGATTCAGCTGGCTGTCTAACCAATGATTGTCAGCTGTCTATGCATCTCTGTTGAACAGTACAGTCACAGAACATACAGTTCAGTAACTTTGTGATAACAGCTTTGTGTATGTGTGCATGTGTGTCTATAAAGAATAAAAATATTCTTTAAAATTAACAAAAAATACTTTTGTGCAAAGTTCACAGAAAGTGCTCAGAGCTGTAGTGTGTGTGTGTATGTGTATCCTTCAAAGCAGGATCCGCATGTATTAAAAAAATCCCAGATATTTAAAACAAAAACTACTTTATTATAACAATTGCAGTGTGGAAGGTGTTTATAAGCCATTTAAGAAACACACAAAACCATTAGATTCACTTCATTTAAATTTAATTTGTCAAAATATTTTTCGTCGCTTTGAGACCGCAACCTGTTCACTGACAAAGCTTTGTGCAGCACGAAGCTTTGTCAGTGAACAGGTTGCAGTCTCAAAGCGACGAAAATATTTTGACAAATTAAATTTAAATGTTGAAGTGAATCTAACGGTTTTGTGTTTTCTTAAATGGCTTATAAACACCTTCCACGCTGCAATTGTTTTCGTTCCAACACACGATCTCAGATGAAGTCACTCGCTATGCAAGTACATCTCCATAATACTTTATTATATAACCTGGTATTATCTGGAAGTAGGATTTCAAGAATATTGTAGTGGCTGAGGCATCATAAACAATAGCGGAGTCTCTACGTTTGTATATTTTATATATATGTTGCTCATCGGAAATTTATTTTAAAATATATGCTTTGATTTATTTTCATGTTTTATCATTTGCATTACTTATCCACCTCTTTGATCCTTGAACATAATTACGACTACTCTCTTATCATTGCAGTGGACACGAACAACTTTTCCTGTTGAATCCCCTACTTCCAGTGGTTTATCATCTCCAGCTCCTAAGCCAGTCAATTTTGAATTCTCTAAGCCAGTAGCTACTGACCCTGTGAGTAACTAAAGTGCAGAATTTGGAAATCATTATTCTTGTGCTCCAAACACCATACTGACTACATTTTCAATGCTTATATTTTTAATTGGCTAATGTCTAAGTAAAGAATTTTGACATTTCTTCTATTTATGAGATACAGTGTTGCATAATAGTCTTGTCTTGGGCCCTCAACTACTGATGGAATCAAAGTGGGCATTGTAACATATTGTAACCCCAGTTTTTTCTTCACTCAGTTGTGCCAGAAGTTGGGTCACTGATATTGCCTGTCTATCTTTTCCGCTGTCTGCTTCTTCTTTTCCCATCCACAACTCATAGAAGAAATGGTCTTTGCAAGGTCACTGGATCTTCTTATATGGTTATACCATCTTTGTCTTCACTGTTGTGCAGTCTTCATGGGGCTAATGTAATACTGGAAGGTTTCATGAACTTGTTTATTTGTGATGTGATCAAAGTACAAAATGCCTAAGATGTTGCAGGAGCATCTCATCTCTAGCACCTCTGTCTTCTGAATTTCTGTCCTGGGGTGTCTCTGCCATATCTTGCATATATGCAGGAAGATGAAAATATTGGTGCATTGACATTCTTTCTCACCTCTGTGAATATTTATATCCTAATTTTAAATGTGTGGCAAAAGATAATTAATTGTATGTAATACTATTACTAAAGAACAACAAATAAGAACAAAAGTGACTCTTAATGCTATGTTAGTGTTTTCGAAGGCTGTCATGACTCTAGCATGAGGCAGTTGTTTGAGTTACGATGCAAAATCGAATCAAGTCACTTGCTAAACCAATACAATTTCTGAAAATGGAAGACATATTCCACTTAAAAGAAATGATTAAGGCCATTGGAAAGGCATTCAGAATGAAAATAAATTGCTCTGAACACAATATACAAAGAAGCTCACTTAAAACAAATTGTAGTTGGCTCATTCAGTAGACTGATGGTTCCTATTTGATCATCAGTCCTGCGTAATGTTTGTGGTGCACAGTGAAACAAAACCATGTGGTTGCAAAGCAAACTTCATAGCCACACAGCCATGCCTGTGCCTTATGAAATAAGTTTTTAAATTTCATCTACCAGCAATATATTTACTGATGTTTGAAATTTTTGTTTATTATATCTATTTGCAACCTTAGTTTTCCATATATTATGTTTTGTATAGGTAAAGTATATTACATTCTAAATTGAATTGTTAGAGATGATATTTTGTTTCATATTTCATCACCATTTCTTTGTTCCTCATACTATATAAGGATTCCAAGATAATCCATCCGGTTGCACTTCGAATGTCTCCTGATGGCCACCCCATTCCCCCAGAAATTACTGATAGAAACAACTGGACAGCTGCAGGCACAGCAACAGGTTAGTTCACACACACACACACACATGTATATATATATATCAACCTTTCTCTTTTTTCTCTCGCTCTCTTTTTCTGAAAATGTTTTCTTTACCTTATTGACAGTATGTATGTCCGTGTGAGTGAGTATGTGTAATGATATAATTTCATATTCATTATCATGCCATTTATTATCATTATTATTATTAATAATATTATTATTGTTATCCTCTTCATTCTTTCTATTTACAAAAAAAAAAAAAAATCTTTATGCATGTATTCCCCAATGAAAAGAAAGATACAAGAATCACTTTATCAACCACTTCAGATATTCACTTTTGATATCAAAAGTTAATATCCAGTATCTTGAGTGTAGCTAAAAGTGGGTGAAGGGGCATTTTTTTTTCTCATAGTACTTTATATATTTTAAAGAAGAGAAAACTGAAGGGCTACCTTGGGCAATGCAAATTTTTAACTATATCACTTTTCAGCACATTTTACGTTTATATTATTTTCTTTATATATCTTTTAACATCCATCTTTTATGCTGGCATATATACTTATTTATTTATCCTAAACAGTTTCCTTTGTGTAAATATTTTGAGCCTTTTTTTATTTTTAATTTTACAAACAAGGTCAGTTATTTTGCTTTCTGCATAGTATTACAGTTAGAAGGCCTTATCTGGTTGCAGTATTATTGTAGAATACTTTTATTTTTATATTCTTTTATTGGTTTCATTCATTGGGCTGCAATCATGCTTGGGCATTACAATGAAGGGTTTTAATCAGTTATACAGTACTGGTGCTTATTTTTTTGACCTCTATTTTTCAAACTGGTAAGTTACAGAACAATGGGGACATAAATAGACATAGCTGGTTTAAAAAAATTTTTTTTTAGAGAAACAAATGGTGTAAACTTAAGTACACACACACATATGTTGGGGCTTTCATGTAATTTCCGTCAATCACTTCTACTCATGAGACATTAATCAGCTTGAGATTACAGTAGAAGATACTTGCTCAAGGTGTAGAATAAAGAAATTAAACATGGAATCACATGGTTGCGATGTGAACCTCCTAATCACACAGCCATGTCTGTATCTTTTTGTTTTCTTTTTTTGTATACCTATTTCCTTCATTATAAAAGAAAAAAAAAACTCTTGACAGTTCGCTATTGTAATCCAGCTAAATCAGCTATAGCATTTAACATTTTGATGGCCATCTAATTTTAATGCCAGTTTTTAGGGTTATCTTTCGAAGCTACAGGATCAAATAGCATTGTCCTAATGTCAATGCTTCTGTTTTGAGTTGGATTGGATTGCCTAAGTTCAGTCCACTACAGGATGAAGGCCTCAGCATGTTCTTTTCTCCAACCATGGTCTGATGTGTAGGCCATGAATTTGAGCTTGAGATCATACTGGTTTGATGAGCCCACTCTGTTACACTGGTTTGACATGACTTGGCAGAGGGGTGGGGATTTTATACTCCTACCCAGTAGTAGTTAAGTTGATTATACCAGTTCTGTTTTACAAGCAGGTTTGACCTGATAGAGTCTACTATACTTTTGCTAATTGTTTTAGGTACCTATGTATTTGCAATGACAGAGACACTGTCTCAACTTCCCCATCCTTAATCCAGCAGTACCTCTAATTGGAGAGTGGGACAGAGGGTGGGCTGTACTAGCCTTTGAGTGGGATTCATTTCTGCTGAGTAGAGGGGAGCAGTGTGATATGTAGTGCTTTGCTCAGTGACACTACACACTGCATGATTCAGTGATTGAACTAAGGACTAATATAACCATTTATATAAAGTTACTGACATTAGTAATACTAGCAGAAAGACCACCCTCCTGGCAGTTTTCTGCTAACCACTTGATAATATTTTCACATTTGATTCCCAATTCTAATAATTTTTATGATATTTTACATCTAATTATTTCTTTGTATAATAGTGTTCACTTGCTTGATAAATATTGCTTTCATTGTTTTATCACAGTCGTAATGTCTCTTTTTTAAACAAACATCACTGTAGTCCAATGACATAGGGAGAAGCAGTTTGTCAAGCTCTATCTTCTCCTCAAAGCAACATAGAAATTTCAATTCAGCGGTCCATCTGTAAACTTTGCAGTGTGTGTGTGTGGAGGAGGAGAGAGAATATTGCAAACAATGAATGAAATAAACATGAAATGAAAAAATTGTATAAATAAAAGGGCATTACTACAGATGTATAAGCCCCCGATTTTGTTGCCTCATAACATTCCCAAAAATGGATACTTTTTAACAAAATTTTTTACAAATACCACTTAGATGTTGTGGCTTCAGAGTATATAGGGATTTATGGGAAAGAATTTTTCCAAGGGGGTGGAGAGAGGAGTCTTGGAAAATTCATATGTTCTGACTTTTTCCCCTCATAATTTTCAGGAAAATGGATATCTTTTAATGAAAGTGTATCCAATCCCTTTCAAACTGCATAGATTACAATTATAAAGAAATTTGTAAGGAAAATTTTTTCAGGGATTTTATACCTGCAGGCTTACCAAAGCCTTGTGAGTGAATTTGGTAGATGGAAACTGTGTGGAAGCCTATCATATTTACATATAAATATGTACTTTTCTCCCTTCCACTGCTTGTTGGTTTATGTACTTATAATTTAGTGGTTTGACAAAAGAGACCAATAGAATAGTACCAGACTTAAAAAATAAGTACTAGGGTTGATTTGTTTGACTAAATCATACAAAGTAATGCCCCAGCATGGCTGCAGTTCAGTTATTGAAAAAAGTAAAAGATAATAATTATTAAATGCTACAACACTTTTTTTCTTTGATTTTTACCTCAATTAAATTGCTTTCACTAATAAAGAGATTGATAAGTTGTTCTTCCATCTTTCTTTTTATACTCTTTAGTGTCTGTGCGTGTGCATGCTGATACACATGCACCTGCTATTGTGCCAAAACCACATGTGTCCTCCGAGATAGATGTTAGCTCTTAATGTATTTTTCTGTTTTTCCTTTAATTTAGTCATTGTGTGGTTTTATTTGTTATTTCTGTTAACCGTATATTAAATAATTTACTTTGAAGAGAAATGTTTCCATTTTTATTTATTTTCTTTCTTTTGCTTTTGTTCTTAGCAAATGCTTTGTTATAAATAATTACAATTTCCTTCATTTGTACAAATAGTTTTGTTTCGAACTGTTGTCTGTCATCTTAGTCTCTACATCTCGGTTTAACTTTGAGACATAAGTATTTCATCTTTTTAATAGTAACATTTTTAACATAACAGCTGTTTTTGCTACAACAGTAAAGACTACGAGAGAGTTTTTAGTGTATTAAATGGAATTTTACTAATTTATGTTATTGATATAAGTTTTTGGTCTAAAGAAAATCTTACATAGGAAATATATTGAAGATTTCTTAATAAAATAAACTAGTTACAATATGTATAAAAAAATTTGAAGTTATTTGAATTTAATATGCTGGTCGTTCTCTCATGTGTCTGATTAACTGATGAAATATTTAGTTTTGTCTTTTAATTTGGTTATTTTTTTTTATTGTGTAGGTTGATTATTTAGTTGCTTTGGAATATAATAATCTGATCACCATAAGGTTAATAGGAATAAGACCAAAATAAATTTGTTTTTATATTGAAGGAAATGGTTTTTCTAAAGAAGTATTTTCTAATACATTTTTCGGAAGCATCAGCTATATTCATGTGATTTCTTATGGAATGTCAGATTCTAAAATGTTTTGAAAAGGTTTATTTATTTTGACTCTGGCGAATACTTATGTCTCATTTATTCAGTACTCTGTTGAAAATTTTAGAATTTGCAGATATTATGTTGGTGGTGTTCAGTTGTGTTATTCCTTTTAATCAGTTAATTGTTCATTATTTCATTAAGGATTTCCATCAATGTTTTTATACATTTATTTATAAAAATTTAAAAAAATGTATTTTCTTGTAGAAGCTGTTCAATTTCATTGTCTGTTTTTACTGTTTATTTCCTACTTAGATGTCTGAAAGTTAATTACATTTCTTAGATGTTTTGTATATATTTACTTGGTTTGATCAATGCAGGTGTTTATCATTTAAATCCTTATCTAAAGCGGTATTGGGCTACTTTTGGGATGTACAGAGCCTCAAAGTCATTCCAAGGAATCCAACAATTAACAGGTATTTCAGCTTCACTGAATCCTATTCTCCAATGTCCATCCTCATCTCATCAGATGTGGCACTGACACTCATTGTAGTGGTCCTAAAGCTGTTATATATATGTGTGTGTGCGTGCGTGCATATATGTGTGTGTGTATGTGTGTATATATATCTTTAAACACTCAATCCACTGCCTGTTAACTGTGGCACTATAACTGTAACTGTTTCCTGTGGTCTCAACACCTGTAGCTGTTCATCTGGTCACTTTATTGTAAAGTCTTAGTTTATCACTGTCATCAACTCGGTATCTCTGTCTGTTATTTATAAGTGTCTCTTTGTGTTCTGTGGATTATATATAATTGTATAATTTCATAAATATTTAAGTGGATGCATTATATTTGATAATATATTAGTTGTTGTTTTGCTACTTGTTGTATTGATTATTTATTGAATAAATGATGACATTAATGATGGCTAAGATCAACGCGTGTTAATGAGGTTGTGAAAAATATAGTGTAAAAAAAAAAGAAAAGAAAAATCCTAATGGTAGTTCAATATATCAAGTGAAAGGCTGTTTGTTTTGTTCGTGGATGTGTGCTAGTTGGGGTCATAATTTCTTTTATGGAAATAATTTTATTGAAATGATTAAAAAAAAAAAAAATAGAAGAAAGTTAGTAAGCAAAATTTCATGCTACAAATATGTACATATTCATACACACACGCACACATGCCCATACACATGTACACACTCACATACACTCATACACATTCACACATACACACACACACCCTCGTACACATACACACACACTCAGTCACACCCACATTTACACACATTCATGCACATGCAGAGACTCTCTCTCTCACACACACCACATAAATCTTTGTAGGTATCATCTTATGTATAGTACTGGAGAAAAACCTGTTGTTTGTTGGATTTGTCAAACTCAAATATGAAAGAGAAAGTAATTTCAAAGTGGTTTATTGTTGTTTTTGATAATGCATGCAATTTATTGAAGAAATTCCATTGTTTCTGAATCTCTTATGATGTATTTCAACTTTGATAGCTATTACAATTTCATTTGTCTCAAGTATCCGAACTGCCAATACTTACATCCTGAAAAGTCTATAACTTTACTTTATTGTTAAATCCTAGTTGATATTTCAGACCTACTTCATTTTGCATGTGTTAATTTAATTTGTGTTGCCAATAAAGCTTAATGTTTTCTGTTGTGATAATGCTTCAGCTCTTCTAGGCATTTTGAAAAAATTAGGTCTGCACTAAATTGTTGCAATCGTACTAGGTATCCAGTGAAGCATTTAGGAAGTAAACAAATCAATCTAGCTTCATACAACTTCTTACTAACTTAATCTTAAATATATACTTAACATTAAACATCACAGGAATATACATATATTATTGTTTTATTTTAAGATAATGAATTCATTTTCAATTTACTTAGGTAAATATTTTGATGTAATTAAAAAACTCATGTATGGCTATGTGTATATGTGTGAGTGAATATATGTGAACTAATGTATGTAAATATATGTATGTATGTGCGTGTGTGAGATATGTATATATATATATTTTTTTTCAAGTTACTTGTAAGTGTGAATGCTACTGATAGGTAATCAAGTACAATCAGTTACATGGTTGTATTGAGTGAAACTAAACTAGCACACCCACCAAAACATCAGACTAGCTAAAAGTTTGGTTGAATCCAGTGTGTAGTGGTCTGAACATCGGTCTAGGATATAAACTTGAAATTCAAGTCTACACTATCTTGAGAGTCAGACTGTAACATAAACTTGTTATTGTCAGATTTCCAACTAAGGGTTTCTCACTGATTTGTGAGTGCTAAGGATAGCAGAAGGCTAAGTAAACAACTCTGACAAAATTATCAGAATAGAACTTCACAGATGGTTTCATGTCAAAAACTGCCAAATCTCTGGTTCCTCCTGCAATCAACTTTGACTATGTTTGTTGGATCCAGTTGATTTTGGACAAGATGGGGTGGATGCTATTTATCAAGTTCTTTAAAACTAGGTTATGAGCAAGATATTATACCCTAGGTCCAGCTGATGTTAGAACTGCCAATAGATTTCAGGTTTTGTTGCAGTGATCAGAATATTACACCTGTCTGCAACAATGAAGTACTGCAATTTTTCTTTCAGGGTCACAAACAAAATGTAGTATAGGTGGGAGCAGTTATGACTCACTGGTTCTCAACACAGCTGCATTCCCCATACAAGTGTGTGTTGTCACAGTTATGGTGTTCATTGATAACTTCTAGGTAAACATGGTTTGTGTGAATAATTGGCTATATGCCAGAAACAGATATTGGAACTTGATGCAGTCCTCTAGCTTGTTGGATCCTATCAAACCCTCCAAACCATGCCAGCATGGAAGACGGATATTACGGGATAATGATGATGATGTGTCAGCTTGTGCACTTAGTTTAAAGTTTTCCTGCTTGAAATCTCAATAATCTTAAAGCAGCTCACTCCTTACCATCACAGATTATGTATCTGCAATACCACTTCAGTAGTGAAATGAAATATAAAAAAAAAAAAAGACATATAAAAATCATATGTTGGTTGCTTGAATGCATTTGATCATAAATAACAATATTCTGTAGATCAACTTGAATAGATCTAATAGTTTTTAATTTATGCACAAGGTCATAAATTGTAAGAAGGAATTTTCACCAACTTCAGTAGTTTTTTTATTTAAAGTGTCATATAGCAAAGATTATTTCTTAAGCCCTTTGCTCTCTATGGAGCATGGGCCATTGACAACTTTACTCCGTTGTTCTCAATTCTGGGCTGTGTTTTCCTCTCCCAGATTTTGTTGGTTTTGAATTATCATCAATGCTTCTGTTGCTTTGCTTTTTTCTGGGTAAAGGCGTTGACGACCCTATGCAAATCCATTTTTGCTGTTGAGAAGTAGTCTATATTAGTTGGGTCTCTGTCCTTCCTCCTGCTCTACATGGGAAACCCTACCTTGAGTTTGGATTCAGCTAATGTAGCTCTCAGACTGCAACACAAGCCACCAGACTGCAACAAAGATTATTAGTTAACACTAATTCTATTTTTGCCCAAATTATGACACATTACTTTGGTTGGTTTACTCAGGCAAACTGAAGGTAACTGTTATACCCACTCCACATCAAGTGAATAGAAATGGCTTTTGTTACAGCATCTATACAAAATTGATAACTTTTAATAAATCATCATATCCATGCACCATGAAATAGTTTATATGTAGATACGTGCGCGCGTGTGTGTGCATGTGTGTGCTGATCATTAAAACAATAATATGCATGCTACATATGAGTTTGGTTAAAATGAAATAATCTAAATTGTATATAAATATATAATAACTATGTTTATGTTGACATAATAAGTATTATATAGTGAAAACTTTTCCACAACATAGGCATTCAGAACTATTATTGTCTTAAAATAAATTTTATAAACTCATTGAAAATGAGAAAATTTAAAATATCTTTTGTTGTAAGGAATTTTTCTAGAAAGTAGAAAATGTTAGGAATTATTTTAACTAATCAAAAATATAACTCTTAATTTTGTTGTACTTTTCTTTATTTTTAAAAAAATTTTGTAGCGTTATATTGTTAAGTTAAATATATTTCTTTCAGAAGAAAACCCATTAGCACAAGTAGTTTTGATCATAAAGATAACTCTTGTCTATATTAAATACTTTTTGAGATTCATGAAGTGATGAAATAACCTAATTATTTATACTTCGAATTAAACTTAAAGTAAATTTGTTAAAAGATGCTAAAACCCTTTACTTAATGAATTATGCTACCAAGTCCTCTACTTGTTTGGATTTTCAGATCTGGCTACTGGTTGTTGTAACAGTGCACCAGTTGTCTGTGGTGACCAGCACGATGCATCTTCGCTGACAACCAGTCCATCGTCCAAACAACCATCACGAATGTCGTACAGCGTTGAACCCACATCGCTTAATGACTTGTCTGCTGCTATCCCAACTGACCACTCCTCACCCATGTCTCCCAAATCAGTCCTCCCATCAGTCAGCACTTCCTTGCACGGCCGCCCCAGACCAGTGGCAACCAAGAAAACTGCCCCAGGTACGCGTTCAACTATAGCTCCACTAAGCATAACAGTTCCCTCCTTTAACACAGGCCATTGTTATGAAAGGTAGCATCAAACAAGTCCCCCATACATATCTTCCCTCTTTCATTTCTTTCTCTCTCTCTCTTTCTCTCTCTCTATCTTTCTGTCTCCATACCCATCTCCTTTCTTAGGTGCTACCAAATATACTTGGTGTCAACTGTGCTCCAGAATGAACGCGTTGCTTGGAGCTGTTGTTTTCCTGCATGCATTTTACTGGTTAGTTGGGTTTTGTTTGCTTGCTGTTTATTCTGTGAATATCATTGGCAGCCTCCTTGTTCATTAGTTTTCATTATTGTTTACCCTTTTGTTTTATTTTATTTTATTTTATTTTTATCTATTGTTACATTGAAAAACTATCACACTGTTTCCTTGATAGCTGTTTAAATTTTTGTTTTTCTTTGTATTTTTGTATGTATTATACTTTTTGTTCTTATTTCATTAATAACTCTTCTTATTTAAAAAGAAAAAAAATTTAAATACAAATGTACAATTTTAGTTTGATGGTTTAATATATATATATATATATATATATATATATATATATACACACACACACACATACACACACAAAACATTTTGGTTGTGTGCAGAATAGTATTTTGGTAATAAGATGAGCCAAGAAGAAATGAAGAAATTATTCTTTAGTTTATTCATGTACAAGTACAGAAAGTTTTCATATTTTTCAAGGAAATGGAATGGAACAAAATAAAATAAAGTATTTGTGTACTACAGTGAGTGATTGAGAATATTGATTTCAAATTTTGGCACAAGGCTGGCAATTTAGGGGGAGGTGGTAAGTTGATTACATCAATCCCAGTGTGCAACTGGTACTTATTTTATCAACCTCGAAAGGATGAAAGGCAAAGTAAGCCTTGGTGGAATTTGAACTCAGAATGTAAAGATGTATGAAATGCCACTAAGCATTTTGTCTGGCATGTTAACAATTCTGCCAGCTTGCCACCTTAGTGCTTGAGAATATTGTGTGTGTGTGTAAACAGGAAAGTAATATTTCAAACAGAGTATGGCTGTGAAAATAGCAGAAAGATTGGGTATTTTACTCTTATATGACAGAAAAAGTTGTCAGCAGATGAATCCGTTTTCTATTGTATAAGGGTAAAATACCCAATCTTTCTGCTGATTTCACAGCTATACTGCATTTGAAATATCACTTTCCAGATTGTATGATACATTTGGCACTTCCAAAAATAAAAATAAAAAGTTTGTTTACACAGCGCAGGAGCGGCTGTGTGGTAAGTAGCTTGCTAACCAACCACATAGTTCCGGGTTCAGTCCCACTGCGTGGCATCTTAGGCAAGTGTCTTCTGCTATAGCCCCGGGCCGACCAATGCCTTGTGAGTGGATTTGGTAGACGGAAACTGAAAGAAGCCTGTCGTATATATGTATATATATATATATGTTTGTGTGTCTGTGTTTGTCCCCCCTAGCATTGCTTGACAACCGATGCTGGTGTGTTTACGTCCCCGTCACTTAGCGGTTCGGCAAAAGAGACCAATAGAATAAGTACTGGGCTTACAAAGAATAAGTCCCGGGGTCGATTTGCTCGACTAAAGGCAGTACTCCAGCATGACTGAAACAAGTAAAGAGAATATGTTTGTGTGTATGTGTGTGTATAAAAATTGTATTGCAACATAAGAAGATAACAGTAAATATTAGCTAAAACATATACTGTAAGAAGTTGCTTTGAAATAATTATTAGAATAGATAGTATAAGTTAATTAGGAAGAATCCTTGCAAGATAATGAAACATTTGCCTGTTAAACTAATGTTCATGCTGTTTGGTAGACTGGACTATCTATCTGAGACTGAAACAATAGTGAGACAAGTGAAATGCAAACACTTCATCCAGTTTCTATGCCAGTATTTTATTAACTTGGAGAACTGCAACTGTGTAGTAAACTAGTAACTTATCTAGGTGCTGGTGAGTTGTTTCCAACAAGTTAACACTTTGGAAATTAGGATAAACTTGAGTATTATGGTATGTTGCAGCATTTGTTATGTATTTTGATTTTTAATTTTTTTTTAATGCTTTACACTAAAAGGAAATGTGCAAGACTGCTGTGTGGTTTATTCCTATTCTTTTTGAGACTGTGTCAACTCATTTGTGAGAGGCACTATTCTTAGGTCTGAGATCATCAATTCTTTCTTTCTTTCTTTCTTTTTTTTTTTTTTGCAGGGAGAGGGGATAGTTGGTCTTCTGCCATATGTATGTTCCACTGTTAGAATGCAGCATTTTTTAATAATTCCATTCAGCAAGTCCCTCATTTCATAACTATAGTAGTGCAGTCACTTGTCCAAGTCCTTTTATGCTCAGTGGTTGCCTTTTTTTCACACTTGTACTGTGCCTTCAATGCAAATTAACTTTGAACAGCCACATGTTCTAGTCTTTATCGAACACCTGCATTTAATTCTCAAGATTATTACATAAGCTTCATAAGGCCTCCTTTTGCAAAGGGAAAGAAAAGTTCTTGTCAACCCTGTTTGAGTCAACCTATAATCAAACTTTTCCAACCATGACCACCCTGTCTTGTTTCTGGAAATAGTGTGTTTAGGAGTATATTATCTATTTTTTTCCTTTCTATTTGAAGATAACAAGGTGGTACTTAAGGAATAATCTTGCAATTATTTCTGGCAGATTAGGTGACCATGTAGCAGTTCCCTCAATGACTCAAGAAATCCATTGCCACCAGTAATAGTACCAATTCTTTAAACTTTATCCATCTCCTTTCTACTTGTGCTACTATACGTTCATCACAACCATTTCCAACACTAATTATGTTATCTTGGTAACAGGAACTGCATGGCAATTATTTCTTATATGCTGGAAGCAGTAAAGGTTGGTGACTGGAAGGACATATGACTAGAAAATTTGCCTCAATAAACTCCAACTGACTCATGGAAGCATGGAAAGTTGGATGTTAAAACAACAATGACAATGATGTTGCTAATGCTAACTACTGTACATCTACTGTATCTTAAATCTTGGTTCCCTTTCAGTCTACAGCTTTTGTGTTTCCAATACTCATTTTAAGTGCATAATATTGAGATCTTACCAACACCTTTTTTTACTTTCTAGATGGTAGTGGATCACATGTTCTCTGTTGCTATTTCAGTACATTAAACTTTGCTATATTGGTCTTTTAACTCCTGATCACTATACCAGGTTAAAAAAAAAAAATTTTTTTTGTCCATAGATCAGGCTCTGCAGTGAGAACCTGGTCATTAACACATATCAAAGTTCCCAAACATATTATGTGCTCCATTTCAGTATTATTTGACCCTAGAATTACAACAAAAGGGAGGTGGTGGTAGCTAAAAGCTTGGTGGGGAAAAAATCTACTTATACATTAAATTCCTTACAAAATTTGCTGCTGCCAATCTTTACTTTGTTCATATAGATTGAACTATTCCTATAATCCATTTATCTGCACCTAGCATTCTTAGCACCCACCAAACTCCAGAGCATGGAGCCATAGAAAGAAAAAAAAACTCAGAGATTTTCTATTAATGGAAAGATTAAATCTTAAGTCTAAGTTTACTAAGGTATTTGTTTTCTTTGTTATTAAAATGTTTATTATTTAACAAAACCAGCAGTCTAGTTAATCATTTCTTCTGCTTTTGAAATAAAATGTTCTGTGTTATTTCACATTGTTAAAAATAAATGTTTCTCTGCAGTATTAAGTATTAGTAAAATCTATCAAGTTACTAGTTTGCTTGTGTCTAGATTTCAAGATAAAATTTTACTGGCTTAATCTCAGCTTTTTATCAATTTGGGTTGTCATTGTATTTATATTCAATTCTATACCATCTAGGGCCACATTGACTGGTTCCATTCACCAAATTCTATGGCAGCTGTAATTATTTTACAACCTACTTTTTGTCAACTCTTAATCAATGGTGGTGGCTAGATTTAATAGGTTTCTTTACACAAGCTTTGTCTTTAGGTCTAATGTTGCTAATATAATTTCTCATTTGGAACACGGTCTTTACTTGAATTATGGTTACAGCAACATCTTTCACCTCTCTCATCCATATAATAGTTAAACCAGAAAAGTTTCAGAAATTATATATATATATATATATATACACAGTTCTATATTTTAAGAGATGAGGAATTATGTACATTATTTTTGGCGACTTTTTTTCACAAGCCTAATATTCTTTAGTGTGCAAGAAAAGCTTTTTTTTAAAAATAATTTGAGTTGCATTTTGAATATTCTAAATATTCATCTTTGTTGTTAACACAACATTTTGGCTGATATACAACCTCCTAAGCAGATTGAGTGCAGATATGAGTAGCATATGGGAACCGATATTAAGGAAGGGTAGGAAAATATTAGATTTATAAGCCCTAAAATTCACTCCATAATTGCCCGCGGGCATATGGCGTAGTAGTTAAGAGCATGGGCTACTAACCCCAAGATTCCGAGTTTGATTCCAGGCAGTAACCTGAATAATAATAATAATAATAATAATAATAATATCGAAAAACACCTTAAGAATGAGAACCCAGGTTCGAAATTTCCCCAAAACATCTGATGAAGGTTGGAGGGTATATCAGCTGAAACTTTGTGTTAACAACAAACAAGATGAGGACAAATATCATCAAATGTAAATAACTATATATATATATATATATATATATATATATATATATATATATATATATAGGCAGAAATTATATATCATGATTTGTTGATTATAAAATACTACAAATGAATTATGGAGATGTACTTGCGTAGCAAGTGACCTGATCTGAGATCGTGTGCTGGAACGAAAACAATTGCAGCACGGAAGGTGTTTCTTAAATGGCTTATAAACACCTTCCGCGCTGCAACAAATGAATTCTATGCATTAAATTAGTATTTTTATAATGAATTGGAAAGCATTTACTTTTTATATTTAATCTCTAGGTAGGCAACCACTATCTACGTTGCCTATACTGTAGTTGTTACATCCCTAGATTAACCATAGCAGGAACAGGAGAGGTCATAGATGTTGCAGTAGCTACAATGCAGTTAAAGATAGGTGTTCTAATTGTGATGTATTATGTCAGAAACAGCAGTAGTCCTTTATGTAATTTTTGTGTGAAGAGAGCTATTATATCTAACCAGTGGCTTTGCTTAAGAGTTGTCAAAAGGACAGGAGGAAAATAATTGTCACACACAGAAATTAGTGGATGGAATTGGACAGTATGACCCAAGATGGTATAGATTTCATAAATATAAAGAAATGATGACAGAGCCTATTGTAAATATAATCTTAATTTTTATTTTTGGAAATAATTTATATGTTTAGCTGAGAATCAGATGCAATGATGCTCAGGGTCTGAATGGTGCATGTTAGTGTCTATGATTCAGTTTTTGATTCTATAAAGGATGTACATATTGCCACTAATGCGCTTGGGGATAATATGAGCATTACACAATTTCATTTATGTTTCCTTGAAGTTTTTGTCCTTACAACCAAAAAGCAAAATTAGAAAGCTTAGTTTTAATTGGAAGTTATGAATGGCTACATTATATTTGCTTTTTCAATGTTATTTTTTTTATTGTTATTTTACTCTTTCAAAGATGCCACAAGATTTGTTGTTCATCAGTTCGTCATTGAGTTTCTTTTTAATATGTATGAAAAAAAAAAAAGGTTTTTTTAAAGTTTCTTCTAATAATATTCTTTGCTACATTTTAATTATTTCTGTTAATCAATTCTTGTAATAAAACCTTATTGGCAAACCACAAGGTTTATTTCTATTGCCAAGTCTACAGGATTGAAAATATTTCTGTTAAAATATTTATTAAGTAAAATAGTTTTATAATATTTTATATCATTGAGATTACTTACCACTTAATTACACTTGCTTTCTCTCTACACAATTATTTTGTTATGTCCTTTTTGTCCTAACCTTGCTTTTCAGTTGTTAAATGCTTTATTGTTTGTTTTTTTCTTTCCCTTTCCTTCTTATTTCAAGGCTGCCTTTAATGATATTTTTGGCGACTTTTTTCACAAGCCTAATATTCTTTAGTGTGCAAGAAAAGCTTTTTTATAAATAATTTGAGTTGCATTTTGAATATTCTAAAGTTGTTTTCATTAGAGCCTTCTAACTTAAAATATATTTCTTTGTCCACATGTAGTTGTGTGTGTCTGTGTGTACGTATCTATATAGTAGCTGTTCACTCACTTTCTTGTAAGACCACTTTGTGTGCTCATAGGTGTGGTACATCCCTGTATCATAATTATCAAAATGGCTATTGCCATTTTCATAATTATGACATCCTCTGGATATGGAGATAATTTTCATAAATGAAGAATTTATGTTGTAGTATTTGATATAACTGTATTTGCCAGTGTTGTTCAAATACATGCCTTTGTGGAGACACGTGGCTCAGTTGTTAGGGTATCGGACTCATGATTGTAAGATTGTAGTTTTGATTCCTGGACTGGGCAATGCATTGTGTTATTAAGCAAAACAATTCATTTCGTGTTGCTCTAGTCCACTAAGCTGGCAAAAATGAGTAATCCTGCAATGGACTGGTGTCCCATCCAGGCAGGGAAGTTATATGCTATGGAAACTGGTTCTTATGAGTTGGCATGACTTGAGAAGGTGACCCTTACCTTAAATACATGCCACTGGCCACTCTGAGTTACCTTTTTTTTTACCTCATTTTTGTTGAAATTATGCAAGTTCCTTGGGCCAGATTTCCATTGAAATACATTGTTTTAGTTCTAATTTAGTTTGAAAATAATGAAGTTTTTATCAAAACAAATTTGTTATTATTAAGCTGGTGTGAAGAACATAACAAGAAACTGTCATGCAAGGTTTTAATTTAAATCACTTTAGAGCAGTGAGTTGATATCATAGAACTAGGGATGGTCCCAAGTGGAATTGTTTTAAAAAGGTTAATATAACAAGAAAAGCTGGGACAGAACTCTTGTACCATATGACTCGCTTGATGAGACTTTTGATATGAAAAGCAAAGCATCTGGATCTAAGTGTGGTAATTCTTATGGTATTACTCACTTGGAATCTTTTGGCAGGGTTTTGTCTAGATTACTGTTGTTAAATTAGTTTAATGAAAGACATCCCTCAGTGTTACTTGAAATGATATTCTGGGTGTTGATCAGGTAGAGGATACAAAGGACTTGATTTTTCTTTTCTTCTGTGAATCAATTTCAAGAAAAATTTATCAAGCAGCAGATATGTCTATGTCAGGTCTTTGTTGACTTAGCCTAGACTTTTGCTATTGTTAACTGGGAGGTATTGCATAAAGTTCCTGCAGGCACATCAAAGGGTATAAATCTAAAGCTGGATTGTGAAGCCATATGCATAAGAATATCATCACATAGAAGTGTCTGAATATTCTTGTGGAGATGTCAAGTTTGCTCTGTAATGTTTGCTCTAGACTTTATAAATCATCAGAATTTTAGAGCACATGAGCAAATGGACACTGAATCATTAAACTGAACATTAAATAATGGGATGGCTTTTTTTTTTTTTTTGCAAGATAGAGTAATCATCATCATCATCATCCTTAATATTTTCATTGTGGTCGTCTTTATCATCTTATTTTATGTGTATATCTATATATGTATGTAGGAGTATGGCTTAGTAGTTAAGGTGTTGATCTCAACCATAAGGTCTTGGGTTTGATACTTGGATTGGGTGGTACTTTGTGTCCTTGAGCAAACAAGGCACATCATTTTATGTAACTCCACTCTACTCAGCCAAAAAATAAGTTTCAGCTGATTGAGGTTGTGATAGATGGAATAAAAAAGAGGACGACACCAGCAATATTCTGTTGGATCAAGAGTGGAAGACCTGAGAAGGTGTCAGTGTCTACCAAGGCTCCTAAGATGAAAGTGTATACCAGCTACCAGGTTACAATCAATTGTGAGTGACAGCTGCACTAGATATGTATATGCATGCATGGTTTTGTGCGTTTGTGTATGAATATGTGTGTTTATAAGTGTTTGTGTGTGTATTGTATATGTACATAACATTGGCCTCAAAGTTTGACCTTTAGAGCACCTCTCCTCCCTTTCCACATTTGTCTCATTTGCTTTTATTGTTTGATTTTGTATGGTTGATCTGCATATACATATTATCCCCTATTTCAACTCTTCAACACTAATCATGCTGCCTGTTGTTGGTGGGGTAGTAATCTACACAGTTATGTGGTCAACTATGGTGACTTAATTTCAAATTGTTACAACAGAAGTGTGGTGGATATATTGGATATAAAATGCAAAATGTTATTTTGTACAACTGGTTACTATTTTAAGATGATCAGAATTGAACATTACTATCACCTTATCATTAATGGTAATGACAACAACGATCCTGTTGCTCAGTTTAATACGAGGTACTACACTTGTAAGAGAGAAAAACAATGTGATATGAAGGTGAGAAAGAGAAAATCCAAGGAAAGTACATTGCTCAACTCAGAAAGTGAATATATCTAGAGAAATAGGTGTTATTTGTTTTATTTTATATTTTTCTTTTGTTGAATATTGTTACTTTGTTTTCTTTCTTTTGATTTTTAACATTAATTGTACATTTAAAATATAAAAAAAATTGTTTTTAGCAGCCTCTTATTAATTTATTAGGGTAAGTGTGTTATTATATCAAACATTAAATCTTGATTTTCTCTAACTTGGATACCTTCTCACTCTGTTGTTTGTATGAAGTTGTCTTACTTCAGTTTATTTGAGCTGGCTAAATTGTGCACTGTTTCCTCAGTTGCTGGACCTGGGCACCTCCAACCTCCTCCAGCCCCTTGTACTGGAGGTGGGGACCAGATGACCAACACTGGTAGCTCTGACAAAGGGCCGGCAGGGACCACGGCCTCCATCAGCGTGACAGCCACAACTACAACCACAGTCCAGCAGACTGTGACCCCTGAAAGTCCAGCCACTACAGGGGGGCAGTTTGGACCTCCAAGACTTCCCCCTCGGCCAATCCAGTCACATGGACGGAGCATTTCTGTCGACTTAAAAATGAAAGGTGATGTGGGTAGGTCCTACTTTTCAAAATCATCTCATAATACTAATCACTCAATACTTTTTGTTAATTACTGACCAGTTCTAGTTAACATTCATTAATAATAAATTAACCCAACCCTTTATTTTGGTTCGGCTCATAATTACAAACCTGTTTCCCCCCCAACTCTTATTTGTCACTGCATAGTATCTGAACCCACTTTCTGTTCTAGGATTTGAGGGTTTGGATGGGTTGAAAAAGAGAACTTTTGTTCTGTTTTGCTTTCTCTTTGCTATCCTCCTCATTAAACAATCTCTTTGTGTTTGTCTGTGTATGTGTTAGTATGTTTGTATTATAAGCACTCACACACACCTACATGCTGTGTGCATGTGTGTGTGCGCGTGCATGCATAAGTTGAAGGTTTGTATATCTTTTAAATCATTTACTTCACCTTATGTTCAGAAACTTTGTCTAAAAAATCACCTAGGGTGTAGTGAGTTTATGTATTTGTATTGAAAGCACTACCATCACCACCAACACTATTATTATTATTTCTTGTGCTTTGATTTCCTTATGTTTTTGCTATTTGTTTAAGTTTTTAGTCAAGTTATTTTTCTTATCTATGTATTATTATATCAATTATGGATTAAATTAAAATATATCAAAAAATAGCCTGTGAAATTTGTTTGTAGTCAAAACTATAATAGTATCTACATTTATGAACTCTTTCAGAAGGTTAAAAATTCCCAGGAAATAATTAATCTGTATGTAGGAGTTTTCTCTGTCTTCTCTCTCAGTTCTTGAACTATTAACGACCTATGAAAAGAAAGAAAGAAGAAAAGCACATTCCATGAATATCTTCTAAACTATCTTGTTTCATAAAATGTTTAAGTGTAATTTATTTACCTAAGGTTATGTCATGCTGATGATTAAATGGCTCTATACATGGCTACCTATGATTAAAATATTATTTAGGATCTTTGTAATGAGAGAAGTAAAAAAAATAATTTAAATATGTATATTCTGTGTAAAACTTCTAATCCTACCATGATTAATCTAGAAGTGATTGTTTTCCTTAGAATAATTGCTGCTGGGGTACACCATTTGCCCAAATTTTATTCCTGCTTAGTTAAATGCTTCAGCAATGTCTTAGTGTAAGAGAACAAAGTACACTGTGATAGTTTCCTCAGGTAGCCTCCCATTTTTAAGAGTATTTAGCATATTAATTAGACCTGGGACTTTGTGTTTGGTTTACACAGACACAATGTCCCTGGAGGAATCCCCACTATCAAAAAGAAAGAAAAAAAAATTTGTGATGTTTATACTTTTTGCAACAAAAGTTAAAAATAGTGAAATACGAGGGGCGTTCAATAAGTAATGCCCCTGACCCACTCCCCATAGCAGTAGAGCAACAAAACTTGGCACAGTTATTAGTCTTTTTCTACATAGGAACCACCCAGAGTTACGCATTTCTCCCATTGTTTGATGCAGCTCTGGAGACCGTTTTTGTAGAAGACCCCAGCTTGGTCCTCCAACCTGAACGTGACTTCAGAAATCAAGGCTGCATCATCTGGGAAACGCTTTCCTTTCAAAAACAACTTCATGACTGGGAAGAGGTGAAAATCAGAGGGTGCAAGGTCAGGAAAGTAGGGGGATGGGGGAGGAGTTCATAGCCATACGCCTGTGCTTCTGATCTGGCGACAAGCGAGTTGTGGACCGGAGCGTTGTCCTGCAGGAGGAAGATGCCTTTGCTGATCTTGCCCCGCCTCTTGATTTTGATAACTTCTCTTAATTTCCTCAAAAGTGAAGCATAATAAGCTCCTGCAATTGTGGTACCCTTTGCCAGGAAATCTGTCATCACTACTCCGTCCTGGTCTCAGAAGACTGTGAGCATGACCTTGCCAGCGGAGGGCTGCACCCTTGCCTTCTTTGGAGGGGGTGAGTCACGGTGCTTCCACTGCATTGACTGGGTTTTGGTCTCTGGATCATCGTGATGGACCCAGGTTTCATCCTGTGTAATCAGTCTTTTGAAAAATTTTGGCACATCTCCAAATTCACCCTCGAGCACTCGACGCGTTCTTGCTTCTGGAAAGGCGTGAGCAACCTGGGAATCCATCTGGCAGACACCTTTTGCATATGCAAATGGTCATGAATGATAGTTTCCACAGACCCGGTACTAATCTTGACCTCATGGGCTATTTGGCGAATAATTATGCGTCGATCTTCCAAAATGGCAGCCTCAACTTGACGGACAGATGCCTCATCAATGGCAGAAGGGGCGACCAGATCTGGGAGCTGTTTCCACAGAGTTCCGACCATGTTTGAATTCACGATGCCAGCGTTTTACAAGGTCATATGATGGGGCATCATCACCATAAGTTACTTTCATTTCATCAAAAGTCTCCCGTGGTGTGTGTTCTTTCAAATACAAAAACCGGATCACTGCTCAACACTCAACAGGCTCCATTTCACACTTGACTCGGTTCAAACACCTGTAAATCAGAAACCACAATGAATTCAGAGCTGTAATTTGCCACTTACTCTATAGAGATATAAATGATTGCACATGCAAAATTTCAGCTAGATCAAACAACTGCAAGTGGGTCAGAGGCATTACTTATTGAATGTCCCTCATAGCTTTAATCAGAAAATGAAAATGAGTT
Organism: Octopus sinensis; assembly: GCF_006345805.1. Classification (NCBI taxonomy): domain Eukaryota; kingdom Metazoa; phylum Mollusca; class Cephalopoda; order Octopoda; family Octopodidae; genus Octopus; species Octopus sinensis. Next base: position 137,567,414 of record NC_042998.1, on the reverse strand, counting down.
GCTGACTTACCTTTTTAGTAACTTAACCATAATTCCACATTATTTATGTATTAGTTTCTCACTAATTATGTGAATCAATATGCTTTCCTGTAGAGGTAGGTGTTAGAGGCTTTGTTGGAAGAGTTCACTTGATGCTTGGGAGACTTAGATTAGCTGTGAATAATAGAAAAGATGCCAGAAGCCTCTGAGAAAGCAAGACATTACATCTGGCTCAAGAGGACAAGTGGTGCGGCAAGAACTAGCACTGACAATGGTAGAAACATGTGGCCCAGAGTTGCAACATCTAACTCAACAAAACTCGTGCTGTTGTGCAGGTGTTTGTTGCTGCTTCACTGCCTGATGAGACTTCAGCTCCTGCATTTGGAACCAAAGTTCAGTAGCACTGTCAGCACGCAAGTGTTTACTCTGAGCATTCTTCAGTCCAAAATCTTGAACAAAATGCTGATAACTCTCATTCAAGATGAATGAGAAAGAGCTTTAACTTCCTTCCCTTTTTGTTAGTATTCTTTTTTATTTTTCATTATAGAAATTCTTTCTTTTTCTTGCCTTGTCAACAAAAGATGACATAGTATTTTTATTTCAATTAAAACTCATTTCACTTAGAAATTTTGGATCTTTTCTGTTTGATAGACGGAATTTTCTAGTTAACTAAACAATTTGAAACTTCGTATACTGGTAGAATGTGTCAAAAGAAAACATTATTGTAAACAAAATTGAAAACAAAATTGTAATTCGTAACTTAAACGTAGTTTAATTTTACGAATTTTAACCAATGAAATTGCAGCATTCAAGCTCAAATTATTTACTTACGAGTTAAAACTCACACGCACATGTCTTATTCATCCTTGTCTCTTCTTCTGTCTTCTACATGTGCTAGAAATAACAGCTATATCTCTTAAATCGATGAATTTCGTCGCCCAATAAAAATATTAACGATATTTTTTGAATATTTTCTTTATTTTTTTTTACCGAAAAGGCTTCTCCCATGGTTTTGAAGGGCCAGAAACAACAAAAACAAAACAATAATATGCCTAAATCGGTCTCGAGTTTGTGTGTGGAGTGTGAGTAGTATTGTAAAAATTTGCGAAATATTTTTTCATAAAAGGATGCCCTCAGCTTGTTGTAAGCTGTGATATAAATTGGGAAAAAAATCCTTGACACCAGTGCGTAATTGGTACTTAATTTATCGACCCCGAAACGATGAAACATTGACCCCACCCCTTCTGGTTTATTTACCTTTTGTGCAAATTTGTTGCGGCAAGTGGCAAAACATGAACGTGTATGTATGCTTGTGTGTGTATGTATATGTCCGTTTGTATGTGTGTGTACGCTTATATATTAATTACTATGTGCTTGTGCAAATGTATATGCGTGTGTTTGAGAGAGAGAGAGAGAGAGAGTGTGTGTGTGTGTCGTGCGTCTGCTATATTTCTTTATCAATATCGATAACGCAGCAATGCTGGGATTTCATTGGTTAAAATTCGAAGATGTTGGGATTTCATTGGTTAAAATTCGAAGATGTTGGGATTTCATTGGTTAAAATTCGTAAAATTAAACTACGTTTAAGTTACGAATTACAATTTTGTTTTCAATTTTGTTTACAATAATGTTTTCTTTTGGCACATTCTACCAGTATACGAAGTTTCAAATTTTTTAGTTAACTAGAAAATTCCGTCTATCAAACAGAAAAGATCCGAAACTTTACTGACTTCTTCTCAGACACCTATTAATATCACTGCTATATCTGTGCTAACAACTGGGAATACTAACCCCATCATGCATTGTGGCTTGATTCCAACAAAACTTCTTTTTTCCCCTTCTGTCAGCTCCACCAACACCATTTTTTAATATTTTTTTATTTACTTGCTGTTGTTTTCTGTTACTGTTTGAATTGCTGCTTTTCTCTTATTATTATTATTATTATTATTATTGATATGCTAATAAGTAAATGTTAATTATTTTTTCTCTCAATAATTTTAGTTTCTATTGTTTTTTTCTTTTGCTATATTTTTGTATATTGTTGTTCTAGTTATTAGTTCATGCTTGTTGTAACTATAACCATACATAGAAAAATGTGTGTTACTTTGTTCTGTGTTTGATAATTTACACTTGCCTTGAACCTTTAAATCATAAACTATGTAACATCTATAATATAATATATGGAACAGTTTAAATGATGCATTTTACTTACTTTCAGGCACTTCAGTATTGTTACCACCTCCTGCAGTGCCACCTCGGACATCTCCTAAAGATGTATGTAGCTTCTGTATATTATAACTTAATTCGTAACCATCTTTAATATTTATGTTTTCAATATGGATTGCTGTTGACATGCTAAAGAGATATGTGTATATAAATGATTTGAGGTATTTCAGCTAAAGGACATATTTTAATGAGGAATTCTTTGTTGATGTTATTTCAAAATTTCTGCATAGATTTTTTATGAAGCCACAGTACTGTAGCTGTGAAGTTAAAATGAGTTCAAATTTTAATACTGTAGCCACTGTATTTTGCTCCTTTGCAAGGTACATGTACCAGCTTGCTTGTTTAAGAAAGGTTTCATTTCTCTACAGCTGGATGGTAAGGAATAAGAAAGGTGCATAGATTTTTAGTAAGAATAACTTAACATAAACCATTCAGTTTATGCTTACCCTCCCCTGCTCTCTTCTTGCATCCCTTTACCTTCCCCAACTCATGCTTCATTAGCCATCCTCCACCCTTGTATCCATCACTCCCTACATTCATACTCAATCTTTACAGATGTTACCTACATCCCCTCTCCTATTTTTCCTATCATTTGACCCAACTCACTTCTACTCACATCATACCTCGAGGTGCCATCTGGACACCTCGTCATCACTATTTGTCTCTTTACAGCTACTACTGATTTATTCTCAACTCTCCACTAGCTTTTCTAGAACAAGAACCTGCTCTGCCCCACTTGTTTCTCTCATCCCCTAACCATCATCCCCTAACCATCATCCCCTAACCATCATCCCCTAACCATCATCCCCTAGTGTAAAGCCACTGCCTTGCATTTTGTAGTCTTGCAAGCTGCATAGTGACCTCACTAGTGCCAATTGCATGAAAAAGTACCCAGTATACATTATAAAGTGATCAGCATTAGGAAGGATATTCAGCTGTAAAAACCATGCCAAAGTAGACATTAGAATATAACGCAGTCCTTGGACCCGTCAGATTGCATCAAACTGTCCAACTCATGCTGGCGTGGAACATGGATGTCAAATGATGATGATATACCCTATAAGCAAAGCATCATTTATATTTAAAACCTTAACAGACTTTGATGGAACATACATTTTATATATAACCATGAAGTTTTCCCTTATGATGGTTTATTTATTCTGAAATATTTAGTTTATACAGAACTATATAAATATTGATAGTTACAAATACTCTGTAATCATGATCAACTTTTAATGTCTGTCTTCTATGCTATCATGGGTTGGATGGTTTGATAGGATCTGGTGAGCTAGAGGACTGGATCATGCTCCAGTGACTGTTTTAGCATGGTTTCTGTGGCTGGATACCTTTAATACAAACTGTTTGACAGTGTACTGGGTGCACTTTTCATAGCTCTAGCACTAGCAGAGATCGCCTTGTAATGCTCATGATTAAGTGCCAAAAGTGGTCCCAATAACTGTAAATGAGTAGAAGAAAGAGGGAGCAATGACTTTAGGTGTGCAGATTGAGTAAGATTGGTAGTAAATATTTGATTGCTATTTATTGAAGTGTAGTTTTAATTTTATGAGTGTTGCTTTCACCAAAGTTTTGATGATTGTCAATGCTGCTGATGTCAATCAATTTTAGCATTTAACAACTTAACCTGTTTTCCTTTCTTTATGAAAGCATGGTTGTGATGGAGCAATTAGTTTTTATAGCTGGATACCCTAATTGTAATTGCTTATTTATTAATTTACAAGTAGAGCCTGATATTTGTCCAACAGGCAAACTGATGCAAGCAGAGTAAAGTACCTTTCCCAACACAGTAATTATTTATTGTTATAGTAAAATTTGAAGTACAGAGCCTAAACCCCACAGCCATTTTGCACCTCTTTTTCAGACTTGGCAACTATCATAGATTTATATTTAAATTCATGATATTTTCCAAAATCTCTTTATCTCAATTAGTTTTAAAATTGGTTTTAAAACTAAATATTTTCTAGTTCTTGCTTCTGTCCTCCTCATGCCTTCAGCTATTGAAGGTCCTTCTTCAAAATATTAGTATTGTTTTTCTCTGAACTTTGTTAAACTCATTTTTGCTGATACAGACCACCATTGGGGTCCTTCAGACCATCAATGGTTCCTACAGGTTTAAAGGATTAACTTCATAACTTTGTACAATATTCTTAAGGGGGGGGGGCTGCTTTAATTTATAAGGTTCTTAATTGCAGAAGATCTTAAAGTTCAAAGCAAATTGAAAAAAATGTTATTCCTAGAAATATTCCACAAGTGATTCCTCAGTCTTAAGCTACATTGACAAAATAGTGTTAATAGCAACAGCTACAACAATTGATCAGTTAATTGAATTTCTTCAAAATAATCTTAAATTGAAAGTTTGAATGTGAATGTATGTGTGCAAACATGCATGCACTCATGCTTTCTCATTCCTAGTAGCATTCTTCTTATAGTTAATGCTTTTATTGTCAATGCTCTTTGTAGATGGACTGCTGAGTTAATTTTGCCTTTCTTCCCTCTAGAATCAATAAAATCAAATGCTTGTTTAAAAAAACCCCAGCTTTGTGGCAGTTAAAAAAAAAATTCAAATGTTTCTGTATTCAAAATTTTCATTGGTTCTCTGTAAAAGTTTGAAATTGGGTTCATTCTGTTTAATAGTTGGTCTCTCCCTCTTTCATGTATAAATACACACCCAACACAGCTTATTAAAATAGAAAGGTAGATTATTTTGTTAATCATAGATCATTTATACATGAACCAATATTGATATAAACTTCTTTGGGGCATTGTCATTCTCTATATGTTGTTTATTTGCTATTGTTATTTCTGAAATAAATAGAACTTGAATCATTTCTTCAAAGCAAGGTTATCAAACTATATTAATCTACCTTCATCAGGTCTCTAGGCAAAGCAGGGATATCTTACTTGGATTTGGAGGTATGCAGTCAGAAAAGATTTTCCGATTTACTGATTTCTCTTCTCAAGATCTCGATTCTGTTGACCATTCTGAGGACTCTACCTCAGTTACACCAGCCATTAAATTACAGGCTCCCATGGTGGAGAAGCACCGTCGGTGTGCTTCTCTTGATATACGTCAAATTGGGGTAAGACTGTGGTTCTATCCCTAAGAACCCTACTCGCTTGCCAGCCTATCATTATAAACTGGTGTTGGGATTTTTAATTAAAAAAAATTTTTTCATACTGGGAGCTTATTAGCTAGCTTCAAACTACACTTTATTTTTTTTTAATTCTTAATTTTTAATATTTTTTCCTTCTTTCTCCATTCTTTTGCTTAATTAATAATTACTGACAGTTATTTATCCAATATTGACCTTTGCAGTAAATGATTTAGAAAGCTAATAGTTTAGTCTCTCGCTCTTCATTTCCCATCTAACTCTGTGTGTATGTGTAAAATGTATTTTATGTATATATGCATGTGTGTGTGTGTTATATATATAGATAGATAAAAAAAACTTACTTGGAAGAGGATGTGTGGCGTTCAATCATATAATAATATAATATATATATATATGTACATACTTACATCTATATGTATATATATATATGCATATGTGGGCATAGGATGTCATGAAACGTGTACAACAAAAAATATGAAGTACATGGAATATGAACTATTCTTTCGAGCAATAAAAGACACAAATGGAAAACAAAACAAACAACATAAAGAACGACCCTTCATCAGTTGTTGGCTGTTTTTCTAGTCTCGTATTTTGAGCATTTAAGAACAATATGCGCTTTTGATAAAACACTTGCTCCTGCAAAGCAAATTAAATAAAATTTGAGATTTTGCGGAGGGTCAGAATAGGTAACACAAACAGGAAGGGCTGCTAAGCCAAAAGGAGGTTGTGGTGGTGAATGCGTAAATCAAGCTAGGACAAGAGACAAACAAGAGCACGTTTTTATTGTTCCAGCTACAGTGGAGAGAAAGAAAGATGACCAATGGTCACGTGGGAGCCATGTAAGGGAGGAGAAGTGAGAGAGAGTAACAATGTAATAGGATAGAAAAGTGTGAGAGGAGGAGATAAGAGAAATATAAGAGTGAAAAGATCTTATAGAGTGCATGTCAGGATTATTCTCTTGCAAGTAAGTTTTATCGTAATAATTCTGATGCGCACTCTATTCAATCTTTTTACTCTTTTGTTTTTCTCTCTCTTATTCTTTTACCTCCTCTTCTCCCACTATTCTATCCTATTACTTTGTCACTCACTCTCCTTCACTCTACCTCCCTTGTTCACATGGCTCCCACATGACCATTGGCCATCTTTCTTTCTTTCTCTCCACTGTAGCTGGAACAATAACGACGTGCTCTTGTTTGTCTCTTGGCTTAGCAGCCCTTCCTGTTTGTTTTCACTGTCCTGTTTGTGTTACCTATTTTGACCCTCTGCAAAATCTCAAATTTTATTTAATTTGCTTTGCGGGGGGCAACTGTCTTATCTAAAGTGTATATTTGTTGTTAAATGCATGAAATATAAGACTAGAAAAACAGCCAACAACTGATGAAGGGTAGTTTTTGTTGTTTGTTTTGTTTTCCATTTGTGTCTTTGTTGTTCGAGAGAATAGTTCATGTTTTATGCACTTGTGCTTCATACTTTTTTGTTGTATACATTTCATGACGTCCTGTGCCCACATGCATATATATATATATATACATACACACACACAAGCAGTTTGACATGCCTCTTAATGTTGTTTAAGGTAGATGGAAAATATATATCCATCTCCTCAAATGTTCTCCATGTATGTATGTATGTATGTAAACATATATATATATTAAGTGCTGCTTATGTGCATTTGATCGCTTGTGTGTGTACGTGCACGTGCACACACACACACTTTTTAGTTTATTACTGCAGATTTTTTTGCACAGTTCAGAACCAGCATTGCAAGCTACAATGATTCATAGACTAATAATTCTATGTAAACAAAGGGATAAAAGCACTAAATGGATTTTATCCAAATTCTGCTATCTCTTTTTTTCTCTTAATATTATAAAATCTCTGCACCACTTCAAGCTACACAGACACATGTAAATGTTGAATGATGAGAATGAGTGCTCAGCATTGCATTGGTGGATATGGATAGAATTTGTTTATATATATATATATATATATATATATATATATAGAGAGAGAGAGAGAGAGAGAGAGAGAGAGCCATACACATACACACACACTTTAATGTTACTTTTAATTGACAGAAAGTTACAAAAGTGACCTAAGGCTTAAGTTTCATGAACTTCATGTATGGTATTTATCAAACTGTTTGATAAGTGTGGTGCACGAAACTTTTGGCCATTGAGTCACTTTTGTACAAACAAATGTGTGTGTATATACATAGTGGTTAAAGTGTTGATGGATTTACAGTCAAAGATTACAGTAAAGGAGATGTTTCACCATTTGTGAGTAGGCATAAATGTGATGTTTGAACCAATATCTCTGAGTTTAAGAACACTAAAATCAATGTATTTTTAACTGCTAACATATCAGTGTATGAAGGTAGATGTGATTGTCTCTTATTTGACTTGGATTTGGTCAAGACTTGCTTATCTAAGACCCAGTCCATTTTATCACCCTGTATAGTCATAATTGTTTAGAACTTATCTAATAAGTGTCTTCTTTTTCTGAACCTAAAACAGTGGCAGTATAGATGAGGTGATGAAGCACATTTAGAAATAAACACATTCAGTCTTTTTGCACTACTTCTATGACTTTGCATTTTTTAAAAACTTCTGATGCTCTTGTCAAAGCTTTTTATGCAGTTAATTTTCTTCAGCCTTTCTGTACACAGTGGTGTAGCACGGGTTTCTGTGGCCCCCTCCCTTAGTTATAACTTAACTTTAACTACAGCAACCATGTATATATATATATATATATATATATATATATATATATATATATATATATATATGTATATATTAAGTGGCTGCCCTATGTGGTCTGACTACTCCACGTTACCCCACTGTCTTTGCCATTATTTTTAATCAACTTTTTTTTATATGTTTTTAAAAATTTGAATCTGAGAAATTTATTTTTCATGTTCTTTAAAAACAATATTCTGTTTTCTTTTTATAGAATTGCTTCATGTTAGTATCAGAGGTATTTTTTATCACCTATTGTTTATTTTAAAATTCATTTTTTTTAATATCTAGTTGTCTGACATCCAATCCTCATTGCTTTTCAGGGTTTGCCTCCTATTACAACTCAAACAGATACAGGTATGTTTTAATTTTGGACCCTCATGTTACGCTCTATTTTCATACAAACCCTTTTGTGTGTGTGTGTGAGATTATTTTAATACTGGTGTAGGTTGGTGATTGTGTTAGAAATTGTTTCTTTTCTTGTGCCATGTCTAGGATACAGAACATGAGTAGTCATGTTCTGCCTCAATTCTCTGTTCTTTGTTTTCTGTAATAGTTCTACTTCATGATGTTTAATACATCTTTCTTCCAACCAGTTTGTCAAGTTTGATAACCATATCACCCTTCTTCTTCTTCTGCTTCTTTTCCATTCAATCTTTCCAGTCATTAGTAAATTCTCTGCCCCCCCCCCCCATCAAACAGCCAAGAAATCTCAGTTGTTTGGTCCTTATCTCAAGAAGCAGTTTCCTATTTACCACAGCCTGGGTCATCACTTCTTCATTAAACACTTTGTCCATGCTATCTTTCATATTCTCCTTAAGAGCCATATTTCATAGCTCTTTGAGCACCTTCTCATTTCTGATATTATAGACCATGCTTCACTTCCATACATTAACACAGGGTAGTCCTAGCTGTTCAATATATGGATCTTGGTCTTGATGCTTGGAGTACAATTTCTCAAGATGTTATGCAATTTTGAGAATGCAGATTCTGCCAGCACTATTTGTCTTTTGATCTCCTTCACACGTTTTGTCTTCTATGATTAAAGTTCCAAGGTAGTTGAAGGTTGATACCTGCTTAATGATTTGATTGTTCATTTTCAGCATGTACTTAAGGTTCCATTCTTTGTCACCACTATACACTCTGTCTTCTTGTGTTTTATGAACAGACCTTTCCTCTCACTTTCTCACTACATCCTGAATCCCCTTTTCTGTGCCATCTGCATATCTTATGTTTGTGATGTTTCTGCCTCTTATTCTAAGACCTTTTTCCTTCTCCATTTCTCTTATGATCAACTCGCTATGATAATTGAAGAGATCTGGTGGCATAACACATCCTTGTTTAACCCTTCACCTGATGCTAGTGTATTCACAGCCTTCTCCATTCACCTTTATGCACTCTGATTGGTTCCAGTACAAGCTCTGCAAGATTTCAAGGTCTTTTCCATGCAGATCAAGGTTGCTGAGTTCTTCATGTTTTACTTTGTTGAAGGCATTTGTGTGATCTATGAAGCACATGAAGATGTCTATTTGCATCTCCATCACCCACTCTGTTATCATTCTCAGCGCAAAAATAGCAATACAATATATTTGCAAAACAGTATGTAATTTATGAGTTTCAACTATGTCATTTCATTTCAAAATTATCTGTGTATTCCACATCTCTTGCCATTGGTTTATCTTTGTTTCAACTACTTTCATACACCAACTTTTCACTCTCCAAATATCCATTCATATTATATGTTTGCATCAGTGCACTGACATTTCTTAGACATGTCAATCATTGTGTTTGATACAGCTGCTTTTGCATCACACTTATACTATACTTTATCTAAATTAATTTTTTAAAAACTGACAGATGATTCCTCTGCAACCTTTTCAAATCTCCTATATACATATTGCTTAAATTTTACTTTCATGTAACTCTGCTTCTTAAACATACTTCATACTATCTGCCTTTTGTAAAAAGTAAGCACTGTCTCAAATGTTTGGACACTTAGAGCCAGTTACCCAGTTTCCCTGGTGTACAAATGACTGAGACCACATTTCCCACTGAACAGAATCCCAACCAGTTGCAGAGTTACTCATTTACAGCTAAGTGGAATGGAGCTAAGTGAAATGAAGTGTTTTCTTACAGAACACAACATGCCACCCAGTCTGGGAATCAGGACCACAATCTTGCAATTGTGAGTGCAATACCCACACTACTAGGCCATGTGCCTTCACCTGCCCTTTGAATAGAAATATATTTTGTTTCTAGTATAGAATTCTTCCCATCCAGTTTTTAAAAAATTTATCTTACCCAAACATTTTTTCTACACTCATTCTTCTACTTCTTCCCTCATATATACATGTACAAATTATTTATACTTTGTAGCAGAGTATATTAATAAATTTGAAAAGATTATCATTCAAACTGACATTGACTTCATTCAGCATTCTCAAGATTTACATTTTTAACAGAAGAGTTAACATTCAATGCACAAAAACATATGCAAAAGCAGTGATGTCATTATTTAAAGATAGGATCTTTCTCAAATATTATAATGTATGATATTTGTAATTAATTTCTGTTTCATTTCCAGTTTCTGCATAATTTTCTTTTCTGATCTTTATTTTAAGCTTATTTGTTTTTTAAATTACATTTCAGATAATGTTGATAGTTCAATTGTCAGTAGTACTTCAGTTTCAAAGGTGAGTTTTGTAATATATTGAGCATATCAAGAATACTCACATTTTCTTTTACTTGTTTCAGTCATTGGATTGTGGCCATGCTGGAGTATCAGATTAAATCCCCCTTAGTACTTGTTTTAAGTCTGGTACTTATTCTATCCGTCTTTTTAGACAAATTACTAAGTTACATAGACAAACCAACACCAGTTAAGTAGTGAGTGACAAATGCAGACACTTGCACAGTCTTTCTCTGTCACTCTTTTTCTCTCACATACAAACATATACATATGTTAGGCTTCCTTATAGTTTCCATTTACCAAATTTGCTCACAAGGCATTGGTTTGCTCAGGACATGGTAGAAGATACTTGCCAAGGTGCTTCACAAGAGTACTGAATCTAAAACCACATGGTTGGGAAGTGAACCTCTTAACTACACAGCCATGCTTACACCTGTATATATATATTTTGTATCATTAATTCTATATCCACACTTCTGGTGTGACTGTGAAAATAAATTGATGGTCATTAGTCATAATGGCGACTGGAAGTAATTATTAGTGTAGCCCCCCACCCATCAGATATTCATTCATCAAAGTCAGTGACATTAATGACACAAACATCATCATCATCGTTTAACGTCCGCTTTCTATGCTGGCATGGATTGGACAGTTTGGCCGAGGACTGGTGAACCAGAGGCTGCACCAGGCTCAATCTGATCTGGCAAAGTTTCTACAGCTGGATGCCCTTTCTAATGCCAACCACTCCGACAATGTAGTGGGTGCTTTTTACGTGCCATCGGCATGAGAGCCATCTGGCAGTTCCGGCAACGACCCTGCTGAAAAGGTGTTTTTATGTGCTACCTGCACGGGAACAAGTCTGGTGGCACTGGCAACAACTACGCTCAAGTGTTGCTTTTCACGTGCCATTGGTACACACTGGCAGGGCAACACTGGCAACGACCACGCTTGAATGGTGCTTTTCATGTGTCACCAGCACGGGAGCCAATCTGTGGCCCTGGCAATGATCACACTCGCATGTGCTTTTAACTTTCCACTGGCACAAGTGCCAATCAAGCAGTACTGTCATCAGCCACGTCAATGATTTTGGTTTGTTTACACTTGCCTGAATAGGTCTTCACAAGCAAATTTCATTGTCCAATGAATGAGGGGTACTCATAAGTGGACTGGTTACACCCCACGTTCAGATGTGCTTTTAACGTTCCACTGGCAAAAGTGCCAATCAGGCGGTACTGTCGTCAGCCACGTCATCAATTTTGATTTTGATTTCACTTGCCTCAATAGGTCTTCACAAGCAAGGTTTATTGTCCAATGAATGAGGGGTATTCATAAATGGGCTGGTTACACCCACTTGCATAGGCCATGGGTTATGGTCTCACTTGGCTTGTTGGGTCTTCTCAAGCACAGCATATCTCCAAAGGTCCTGGTTGCAAGTCATTGCTTTGGTAAGGCCCAATGTTTGAAGGTCGTGCTTCACCACCTCATCCCAGGTCTACCTCTTCCACAGGTTCTCTCAACTGCTAGGGTATAAAAAGTCACACAACTGTCCTCATTCATTCACAACTCATGACCATACCAGCGCAGTTGTCTCTCTTGCGCACTACATCTGATGCTTCTTAAATCCAACTTTTCTCTCAGGGCGCCTACACTCTGTCGTGTATGCACACTGACATTACACATCCAGTGCAGCATACTGGCTTCATTCCTTGCAAGCTTACGCATGTCCTCAGTAGTCATGGCCCATGTTTCACTGCCATGTAGCATGGCTGTTTGCACACATGCATCATACAGTCTATCTTCTACTCTGAGTGAGAGGCCCTTTGTCACTAGCAGAGGTAGGAGATTTCTGAACTTTGCCTAGGCTATTCTTATTCTAGCAGCTACACTTTCAGAGCATCCACCTCTGCTACTGACTTGGTCCCCTAAGTAACAGAAGCTATCAACTACTTCTAGATGTTCTCCCTGGAATGTGACAGAAGCTGTTCTCTGCACATTTTCTGTTTATAGCACCTGAGCATTTACCACATACAAAACCTATCTTCCCAGTTAGCTTCCCTTTGATATTGCTGCACCTCTTATGTGTCCATAGCTTACACTGGGTACATCTTATAGAGTTTCTATAAGATCAAGCAGGGCCATCTACCTGAAGGGATTTGTGGTTTGTCTGCCTTCCTACTTATTAAGACTTTGGTTTTAGCTAGGTTGACTCTAAGGCCTTTCGATTCTTATCCTTGCTTTCACACCTGAAAATATAAAAAAATACATAATATTGTAACATTAAGTAAAGAATTTGGTAAAATAACTTTGCTGTTGTTCGAAACATAAATTAAAACAAAGTTTCCTGAGAACATTTAAAAAAGATTTAATCACTTTAAAATGGCATGGTTTCATCATAGGGCCAAAGGCAGTCTCAGGTGGGTTTGGTATGAAAAGGGTCAATGTGTATACAACAAGCTGGATTATCTATTCAAGACAATGTCATACGTGGGTATGAATTTCCAATCCAAGTTTAATACATTAGTTTATAATCTTTTATTTATATATTTATGCTGGTGAATGTGAATTATAGTTAGAAATTATGCACAGAAATTGAAAAAAAAACTCTGTTCTACACTTCAAAGAGAATGTTGAAGGAAATAAGTACCATAAAGATTTTTCTGAAAACCCACCTAAGACTAAAATTGTTGGTAATGTTTCAGTTGATGCTTGTTGTTAAAATTTTTTTTTTTTAATCCAAATGTATAGATGATGCCTAAAAGTATCATCTTGTATGTGTTTTAGGTGCTTCCAGAACCTGAAGAAGAAGTTATGAGTAGTGATCGGCAAAAGTCTTCTTACTATGGCAGGTAGGTTTGTCAGTACAAATATATATTCTCATCATCATCTATTTTCCATGCTGCCATGGGTTGAACTCTTTGACAGGAGCTGGCAAGCTGGAGAGCTATACCAGGCTCCAGTTGTCTGTTTTGGCATGGCTGGATGCCCTTCTTAACCCCAACTACTTTACAGAGTGTACTGGGTGCCTCTGACGTGGCAGCAGCAAGGGTACCTCTGATGTGGTGCCAGCATCTGTTGGGTTGCCAACAAGCTAGAAAGACAAGGACCTCTCAGCTGAGAGGGGGAGTGGAAATGAGAGATGTGGCCATGTGCCAGGTGAGAGGGACAAGGATAGCTGCCTTACTACAAAACACATACTCAGTTACCCTATAGGATAAGGAACAAAGGGAGGTGAGAGAGAACTAGAAAGTCAGAGAGAGAGAGAGAGAGTGAGAGAGAGAGCAAGTAAAGGTCTACTCACTGGAAACCTAAGGGGGAGAGTATAAGTAGTACTGATGGGATACAGATGTTCTGTAAGAGTGTAAGGGGAGATAATTATAGATAGCAAGTGATGGTAAGAGAAACTCGAGTGGTTGGGAAGTGAGTATGAGAGATAATATAAAGGCATGGAAAGTGTGCAGATAGGCATGTGAGGGAGAGTGGTGAGACCTGGTGGGGGTGTTGGGGAGTTTTGCTAGAGGACAAAATTATGTATGTGAGAGAGGGGAAGACAGGCTATAGCTGTAAAGGACATGCCTGTATGGATGGATGACTATGATTTTATATTGCTTGACAAGTCTTCTTGAGCACAGCAGATTATCAGAAGTCTCGGTCCCTTGTCATTTCTTTGAGGTTCAACATTTGCAGATCATTTTTCAACACGCCATCCCATGTTAACTCTTTCCACGGATTCCCTCCACAATTAGAGATTGGCATATTTTTCATGCAGCTATTCTCTATTATATGCATCACATGACTGTACCAGCACAATCTTCTCTCTTGCACCCTACATCTGACTTTACCCATCGAGCAGAGTATGTTGGTTTCATTTCTTTCCGGCCTTTGCATATCTTCTGCAGTTAGAGCCCATGTTTCATTACCATGTAGCATAGCTGTTTGTACACAGGCATTGTATGAACTGCCTTTCTCTCTGAGTGAGAGGCCCTTTGTTACCAACAATGATAGTAGCTCTCTGAACTTTGCTCAGCTCATTCTTATTCTAGCAAATACGCTTTCAGAGTTATATATAATTTTAACATCTACTTTTCCATGCTTGCATGGGTTTGACAGAATTCATTGAGGTAGATTTTCTTTGGTTGAATGCCCTTTCTGTCACCATCTTGGATGAATTCTCTATTATTGCTCCAGGCTGTCCAAAGCTTTGTCAGTGGATTTGGTAGAAGCCCATCATGTGTACCAGTCTATGAGAGCAGTAGCTCTGAATAAGGAATAATGTGGATTTTGACAACTCATGCCTGCATTGAAAGACATTGTATTTTAACAGTGTTGATATAAAGGCTCCCTTGGTTTTACTATGGAATTTTGCATTCCATTATGTAACATTGTGTGTTCACTTGTAGAAATGATACAAGAAACGAACTTTAAAAAACAACAGTGAGACTTTATTCAGCTGTTAAATAGCTTAGTGGATGAAATGAACACATCATGAATTTTGATGTGATTGAATAGTTCATTCATTGTTTGGATAATTAAGCTCTGGCCGTCATTAGTTATATGTGCTCTGTTACATTAATTTTATTCTGGTGAATAACGGCAGGAAAATAACATGACTCACCTTCATGAAAATTGCTCACCCCCTTCTGCTTACAGTTGATTTGTTAGACATGTACATTGACAGAAGGTAGGCTCCAGCACAGATTCAGATTAGTTGTTTGACAATGTATTACGTGCAATGTAATTGGATCCTCAATCCATATCTCACGCTTTAGTCAACCATTCAAAGCACAAGACTCAACCAATATTCCAAACTCATATGATAAGTAAGACGACCAATCATTACAGATTAATATGCTGAGCCTATAAAACACTAGTTGACTTCAATATGCCATAGCAGAAATTGGTCTCGCTACAGTATATGTGTGTGTATGTGCTTCCTTGTCTTAGTATGATGGCTGTAAATGAGTGTCACTGTCACACAAACAGTGTCATTCATTTCAAATATTCTGCAAAACATGTCTGGCAATAGGGAAATATTATCTTGCTTGGAAACAGATGAGGTTTGGTGATATGAAGGGTATCCAGCCCTAGAAAATCTGCCTTAATAAACTCTGATCCATATAAGCATGGAAAAGAAGGCATTAAAATGATAATGATGATATCTACACACACACACACACATGCACACGCACACACACATGCACACACACATGCACACACACATGCACACACACATACACACACACACACAAAAGGAAAAATTGTAAAGGATGTAATCTACTTCCACCATGATTTCTGTAATTATTCTGAAGAAAGGAAGAGTTTAACGTAAAATCAAATTTAATAAAAAATGAGTTGTTACTTTTGAATTACTTGAAAAGGGAATATAATGTATTTTAAAACAATGCTGTTAGTAAACTTGTTAACTAAATAACCACATTTTCAAAATCTAGTGACATACCTAGTACATACTGTAGAGTGGATGGCAAACAAGCTGAGAAATGTAGGGTTGTGAGGTCTGTTTTGTCCTATCTTGTCATGGTTTTACTCTAGTGTTGGTTGGTACCATTAGAAAAATGCCCTGAGTACACTCAAGTGGTTGACAATAGGGAGGGCATCCAGCTATAGAAATCAAACCAAATCAAGATAACATATCAAGTATCTGTCTATGAGAGCAGTTGCTCCCAATAACAAATAATTTGAATTGTGAAAACCTATCCAACTTGTGCCTGCATGGAAAGACAGTGTATGGTGATGGTAACTTTTTAAAATTATTCCCTTACATGTTGTATGTGAAATTTTTGTAATTATTTCTTGTAATCCTAATCTTATGTGATACATTAGATTGCAAGGACTTTCCACAAGCAAATGACTGATTAATCAATAGATTAGTCTGTAGAAAAATTTCAACTTTCTACACTTGGTATTATTTACAATTACCAATTGTGAGTTTTCTTTAAGAATTTTGTGGAGTGAAAGGATGTTAAATAAAAAGAAGCTGTAGTAAATGTTTTCTTGTGCAGAAATGATTTATTCCTGCATGAGATGACTTAAACTATAAATTTGTTATGGAATAGTTATTGTCTTGGATTTGTTGTTTAAAATGACTTATATTGTTACTACTTCTCTCTTTAGGCAACCAAGTCGGGATAAACGAGAGCTCCAAATGGCAATTAGTACCCATAAAGAAAGGAATGCCATGCTAGAACGTGTTAATAGCGAACTGAACCAGGAACTCCAGGAGGTGATGGAACAGCGGATTGCGCTGGAAATCCAACTGGAGCACCTGAGGCCCTACCACAGCTGACTAGTATACAGCTACTGAACCAGCAGCCCTTGGCATTAATAAAGCCATTTCCAAAAGAAAAAGAAAAAAGACAGCAACCACATCAGGGAAATTACCGAGAATGGGGCAGATGGCTCGGAAGCCCAAGATGATAACCCCACTCAGCAAAGGAAGGACCTAAGGACTGAGAATTCTTGTTTTAAAATAATCTTCTCATTATATCAGTAAATTAATGGTTGGCAGTAAGTTACTTGAAGCAGAATTACTAAAACATTGTGTCTGTTAGCAGTAACAGCAGCGACTGCCTGTAGTCAGGTCTGATCTCCTTATTTGCTGGTGGACATGGTTGATAACTATTGGATTATAACTACCATGAAAACACTTGCTTCTTCTCACTATTTTTTTTCTGTATTGCATTTAAACAAATTTAACTTAAGTAGCAAAATATTATCGAACACACACACACACACACACACACACACACACACACACACACACACACTTATACAAGCATCAAAAGAAATGATATATGGAACAGATATTGTAAACTTGATTAATTTCAATCAGGTTTTGTTTCTGCCTCTGAATATCTCCTCTCTTTCTCTCTTGACTGTCATTAGACTTGATAGAGATTGAATCTTTAACTGGTGTCATAGAGGTTGGTTCTACTGTTACAAATGTGCTGCTATTTATGGCTAGTAAAGAACTGCCTATTTGCACCGCCTATATCCTTCTATATATATATATATATATATATATATATATATATATATATATATATATATATATATATATATATGCACACACACACACACACACATACATACATAGAAATATACATACAGTTTTTTTTTGTAATTATTTTAAATAAACCTCTGCTGCCTCATTGCTTCATCAGTCAGAAGCATATCCAATATTTGAGCAACTAAAAGAAAAAGAAAACTAAACAAAAAGGTGAAGAAGATGAGTCAAAGGACTGTGATTGTATCATGTTGCGTTACAAACCAATGTTATATAGTTTTGTCTGTCTAAATGCGGGGTGATGGGGTGGAGGAGGAGGAAGAGGACAGTTATTTAGTATTGATAGAATATTCCTGTGTGTTTCTGTTATATATAATGAAAAAAAAAAACTGATTCAACCAACAAAAGAAAGAAAGGAAAGTTAAAATAGAACTGATCCTTGTTCTATTTATTACCTTTTTTGTATATTGAAATCTAGGAATGAGTTTAGGAGATTAAAAAAAGACCCCAGAAAAACAACTGTTCTGACACTTCAATTAAGATGTATTCTTTCTTTCTCCCCACCCACTCTTTGTGTCTTAAAAAACCATGTACTTTTTCTGCTTTCCAATGTAAATTTTGTTTTTATCTACTGGTGGGGTGGGGGCGGGGGACTCAGACAAATATGTATGTAATTAACTTAAGTTTATTGGCTTTTGAAGCTTGTACATTTATTTAGCTTTAATTTTGTGTATATGTATTGCTAAATGTCAATGTCTATAAAATATTGTTTGAAGATGATATGCATATATATGCTCTTATTTTTTTATTTTCAAAATTTACTTTGTTTTTGTAATATGTGCAATGTCTAAAATTTATGTGTTTCTTGCAGCAAATATACTTCTAAGTTAACAAGCATAGGTTTACATTAAATTTACCGAGATATCTCATCACCATATTTCTATCTGAAATATTTTCTTTGTGAACTCAACTGATAAAACCTTTGCAAATCATCTACAAATTCATTGGTTGGTTTAGCTGGGTTTCACGACATTGAAAAATATTGTTTTTGGATGTAGGTTTCAGTCCTTTGCTCCAAATTGGAACTCAGGATTTATTTGACTGTCTTTGTTTTACTTTTAGTATCCTAGCTATGGCAGCATGAAAGGCAGATGTGAAATGATGCATTTCATCATCATACTAAAATTAAGATGCAGAATCACTTAAAAAATTATTAGCATCAGGAAGATGACAACTCCACACCGACTAGGACTGCAACAACAGCTTTGCATGTGTTGAAACCAAGACTGACAGATGAGCAAAAGGTCTGTTTCTATGAGTGTCTCTTGCAGATGACTTTGATAACATTTGATGGTGGTGCCCTTGTCATCATGGATTGTTACATTAATTGACATGTTAGGCAATATCATTATTGCTTCTCTACTTTATCTAGAGGCTGTGGATATGGTATGAAGGATAAGGATGGATCAAGGCTCTTAGAGTTTTGTATGCAAGTGGCTTAACCAGTTGCTATATTAGCTTCAGGAAATTGGCTAAACATTTGATCAGGTATTGCTCTGGTGAACATACAATCCAGATAGGCTTCATATTGATCAAGAAACAGGATAGACAATTGTTTGTGAATATCAATTCCTTCTTTGGTGAAGACTGTACCTCTCATTATAGACCAATAGCTTCAGGATAAGAACTAGATGGACATGGACACAATATGGAATAGTATAGGAGCCGAAAGACTACTTGGCCAGATGTAAGTTCGGGAACATAGACTTATAATGTAAGGGACTGCTGGAATTTTCTATGAGACATTTTATTGTGAGCCACAAACCAAATCTTTGTATGGAACAAGTCAAGGGAGAGCAATGAGTTCAGTGGAGAATTTAACATGCAAGTAAGTGTTCATCAGGACTCCGTTCTGAGTCTTCTCTTATGTATCGTGGTTCTACAGGCCATAGAAGAGTTTGAGACTAGCTATTTGTGACAAATCCTGCATGAAAATGACCTGATTTTCATTGCTTATTTGTTGAATAGCAAAGAAATTCCAATATGGAAGCAAAGGCTTGAATTGGGAAGTAAACTGAGTAATGACAAAAGTTCTAGCTTGTAAGAAAAAAAAAAAAGATAGAATTCTCTTGCTATCAGGGAGGTGATCATGGCATATATGCATGATATTATGTACTGTTATAATTCATGCCTCGGCCTCACATTGGAGTTAGTGTCAACTAATGGCAACTGCTAATGACTAAAGCCTGTGAAGGCACAAAAGCAAAGTTAGTATCAATTTTTCATTAATGACAAAACGTACTGAGTAATTTGTCTCAATGACATTAAAGAATCTGACCTTTTTGATACAAATACCAAGATCCTTGATCCTATGATGAAAACTTCCTATTTTAAAGTGGCCTAAATTAAAACCTTCCAGCATTATTTCATGCTACTGAATTTCAAAACATCAGATTAATAATTACAGGTATTCCACTAAATTCTTCTTTGTTTTGAAGATGAATTGAAACGAAAGCAGTGTATTTCAATAGAAATATGGTAACAAAAGGGCTAAAGAAAAAATATTTTATGTTTTGAAAATCATTCAAAACATTTCATCTCTATATATATAAATGGCAAAATGTCTGCGTGTGTGTCCTGCCCGAAACTTGATACACCAATTGAATGCCAGCTAGCTGTATGTGATTGGTCAGAAATTTGGACAGTACTCGCGTGTATGTGCACACGCACGCAGCTGTATATGCGTGCACTAGCACTATGACCCGGCAATGCTGGGTCATAGTGCTAGTATATTTTAAGTGATTTATCAATGTTTTTAATTGCAACTAAAAATATTAAAAAAATTTATTATCAGTACCTGATAATGAACAGTGCAATAGTTTTCTTCTGAAAATTTATGCCATTAAGTAATTTTATACCATTTTCACTTGTAAATATTGCTGTTGAAGCAACTCACAGCCCCCATCATTATTAATGGTGGAAATTCTTTGTGGATGAGGGAGGTTCACAACTGTTACTGGAAGTCTGTGTTTGATAAATATCATGAAATTGGCTCACATGTAACCCACATTCAGAACCACTTCAGGTTCTGTCAGGATAAGACAAAGTAATTTCTTCAGACAAAGCATGACTTGAACTCACCATTTTTAGCTTATAGAGCTTGTCAATTTTAAGTTTTCTTTTCATTCATATCCATAAGCATGGGCATGGGTGGGAGCTCAAGAGGTTTGCTTCCCAATTGGGTGGTTTCATTGCCTGGCACCTGCAGCAAGATTTGCTTACTATAGCTTTAGACTGATCAAAGCATTGTGAATGGAAACTGAAGGAAGCCCACCATGTGTGTGTGTGTGTGTATGGGCAGGGTACATTAGTGTCCCCTTATCTCAACATGGTGTTATGAGTATCACTGTTACACGAACAGTATTATTTATTTCCAATCTTCTTTGAAAATAAGTCTGGTCATGGGGAAATATTACCTTGTAAGAAACAGGTGTAGGCTGCTGACAGGGAGAGTATCTGGCCATAGAAAGTCTGCTTCAATGAATTTCATCCTACCCATGTAAGCTGGAAAAGATGACATTAAAACAGCAACAACGATGTTGATGAGAGTGGCTGCGTGGTACCTTGGGCAAGTGTCTTCTTATAGCCTTGGGCTGACCAAAGCCTTGTGAGTGGATCTGGTAGATGGAAACTGAAAGAAGCCCGTTGTGTGTGTGCGTGTATTTGTGTGTTTTTCATGCTCATTTATTATTGTCATTTATTCATTCATTTATCTAATTTTGTCAGTTTGGTTATAGCTCTAGTTAAGAATGCAAATACTCAATTCTATCTTATTATTACTACTATTCCTTCACACTGGCAGGCTGAGTTTTTGCTGTTTTGCAGTGCTCCCACCCTTCCCACCCCCACCACCTGTACCGAAAGTCTTCATCCATTGACCTCTATCAGATGTCTTTTCCCTGAACACCTCCAAAGACTTAATACTCCCCCATCCCTACTTAGGGTTATTCTTCTATGCAATGTAGTGATTATGTAGCACATAAAATGGTGTAGCATCTTCAGGTTGAAGGCTATTGTATGTTTATAAGTTCTGCCAAATGTGAGCTTTCTTTTCAGGTACATGACACTGGTGTCCCCTATCCCAAGGTCTTATGGGCCCACACTCTCAAATTTGGCACACTTAATGTTGGCACATTGAAAGGTAGGTCTGGTGAGATTGTTGAGATGCTTGAACAGAGATGGGTAGATTTGTGCTGCTTCCAAAAAGTAAGGTAGAGAGGAAGTTCTGCTAGGTTCCTCACAAGCAAAGAACATAGGTATAAGATTTTCTGGGTAGGATACACTGACGGGGTCGGGGGCATGAGTATACTTCTTGTGGAGAAATGGGTTAAGCTAATCAAGGTAGTCAGTCTGTGGTAGAATACTTAAGCTTAGATTAGTGCTGCAGCATGGATTAGCAACCATTATCTCGGCTTATGCTCGCCAGCCAGGGCTACCTGATGAACTGAAAAATCGATTTTATGATACCTTCTTGCAGACTACCTCGTCGACGAATGACAGGGATCTTCACTTTGTGGCTGGCAACTTCAATGGGCATGTTGGACAACATGCAAGGGGCTTCCATGACATACATGGTGACTGGTTTTGGTTCCTGCAATGAGGAGGGAATCAGGCTGCTGGAGTTCTGTGATACAAATGATCTTATGGTTTGTAATACTAACTTCAGGAAACTTGCCAGTCACCTATTCACCTACTGGTCTGGTGGATACACTAGTCAAATTGACTACATCCTCTCCAGGATATGGGAAAGATGGCTGCTTATAAATGCCAAAACCTTCCCAGGGAAGAATGTACCTCACAACATAGGTTAGTAGTTAGCGACTTCAGAATCAGGGCTAAATGGATGCCCAGAAAACGACCAGCGAGGAAAGGAAGGAACTGGAAGCTTAAGGGTCCTGTGAATGGACGAAAATTTAGAGACGTACTACTCGAAACTTTTGACAAAATAGAGGAGGATATAACATCACTTGATGTGGAAGACAACTGGAGGTTCCTATGGGATAACCTTTTGAGGGCTTCTGACCAGATCTATGGATGGTGCAAAGTCCCTCTCAACCCAAGGTAATGAGGTGGTAAAACAATGTAGTTGACAAGGCCATTAGGGAAAAGAAACAGGCATGGCAGGCCTGGAAGAACGGTGGTAGCAGGGAATTATATAAGATTGCTAGAAGGGAAGCTAGGAGACAAGTTTACATAGCCAGAGGAGAAACAGATAAGAAAAAAAATTTGCCAATGTTCTGCATTGTGAGGACCAAAGACTTGAAGTGTTTCATGTTGCAAGACAGTGTGTGAGTGGGAATCGTAATGTCATAGGAGAGAACTGTTTCCGCATGGATGATGGCCCACTTACATTTAATGAGGCTGCAAAGAGAGAGACTTGGAGATGCCACTATGAAAGGTTGCTAAATGGAGAGAATGAAGTGGAGAAAGATAGCCTGCCGAATGTCGACCCCATAGAGGGACCAGCTATCTGAATTGACAGTACCTTGGTAGATAAAACAATTAAGGCTATAAGACAGGGAAAGTCCCTGGCCCATTAGGAATCACCGCAGCTTCTGTTACCTAGGTGACCAAGTCAGTAGCGGGGGTGGATGCTCTGAGAGTGTAGCTGCTAGAATAAGAATAGCCTGGGCAAAGTTCAGAGAGCTCCTGCCTCTGTTGGTGACAAAGGGCCTCTTGCTCAGAGTAAAAGGTAGACTGTATGTGTGCAAACAGCCATGCTACATGGCAGTGAAACATGGGCCATGACTGCTGAGGACATGCGTAAGCTTGCAAGAAATGAAGCTAGTCTGCTCTGCTGGATGTGTAATGCCATTGTGCATACATGAGAGAGTGTAAGTGTCCTGAGAGAAAAGTTGGACATCAGAAGCATCAGATGTAGTGTACAAGAGAAATGACTGTGCTGGTAAGGTCATGTGTTACGTATGTATGAAAAAATGTCACACCCTTGCAGTAGAAGGGACTTGGGATGAGGTGGTGAAGCACGTCCTTCGAACATTGGGCCTCACGGAGATAATGACGAGTGACCGAGGCCTTTGGAGATATGCTATGCTTGAGAAGACCTGGCAAGCCAAGTGAGACCATAACTGTGGCCAGTTCCAGTGCAGCATAACTGGTCCATTTAAGAGTACCTTTCAGTCATTGGGCAATAAACTGTGCTTGTAAAAACCTGTTGAGTCAAGTGAAGTCACTATCGTGGCCAATGCCAGTACCGCCTGACAGGGAACTGTGACACGTAAAAAGTATCATGGGAGCGTAGTCGTTGCCAGTGCCGCATGACTTGCTTCTGTGCTGGTGACACATAAAAAGCACCATTCAAGCATGATCGATGCCAGTACTGCCTGACTGGCCCTCGTGCTTGTGGCACTTAAAAACACCCGCTACGCTCGGAGTGGTTGGCGTTAGGAAAGGCATCCAGCTGTAGAAACCTTGTGAGATCAGATTGGGGTCTGGTACAGCTTTCTGGCTTGCCAGTCCTCGGTCAAACCGTTCAACCCATGCCAGTATGGAAAGTGGATGTTAAATGACGATGATGACGTATTTGTACTCCCATCATCGCTTGACAATCTCGTAACTTAGCAATTCGGCAAAAGAACCGTTAGAATAAGTATTGGGCTTACAAAGAAAGAGTTCTGGGGTTGATTTGTTCGACTAAAGGTGGTGCTCCAGCTTGGCCGCAGTCAAATGACAAACAAGTAAAAGAAAAGTTCAAAATTTGAAACTGATTCGCCATAGGAAATTCTAGTTGCTTGCTCAGAGTTATCTCCCTTTCATTTAAATACTATCACGCTGTAACTCAAGTTAGAATAATAGAATTTGCATTCTATTTATTTGAGATTATTCTGAATAATTTATGAAAAGGGGAAAAGAATAATTGTTGATATTATTATATAATGTACAGCTTTTATATATCCTTTTATAAAACCACATTGATGATTGTATTTCATAATCTTTTTACTTGTTTCAATCATTGGAGTGCAGCCATACTGTGGCAATAATTTGAAGAGTGTAGTCAAACAAATTGACACAAATTCAAATCTAGTTCTTATTTTACCTGTCTGTTTTTCTAAACTGCTAAGCTATAGGAATGTAAATAAACTAACACCAGTTGTTAAGCAGTGAGGACAGAAAACTGAAGCACACCTATATATTCAATGGCTTTCATACAATTTCTGTCTGTCATATTGTCTCACATTGCTTTGTCTGGGCCTATTGTAGAAGACATGTACTCAAGGTACAGTGGAACTGAACCAAAAACTATGTGGTTGTGATATGAGCTGTACAAGTCATTTTCTGAATGATCAGGCCTGGTACTACACACAGGTTCCCAAGGTTATTGCTTTGGGTGCCAACATGTGAGTGTGCTGCACAAATTCTGAACAATTAAAATTTTAATCAATTTCTTTGATTTAAAAAAAAAAAGCCAAAAGACAAAAAAAAAAAAAATCAACTCTCAGTAAGATAAGAAAGAGAGCAGGAATGACCACTCTTGGAACATGAGAGAATGGAAGGAGTATTGGAATGAGGTGCTGAAGAGAGGAGGGCTTTATAGTCAGTTAGGGTAAGTCATTGGAGACAGTTGAGTGTCTAGTTGGGGCGAGAGAAGAAGAGTACGTCGTTGGTCTAAGAGAAGTGGGTGCACATTTTAGGGAGCTGAATATTCTGACACAAGCACTGTGGGTGATTGTTTCTGAAAACACTCATTGGGTGTCCATAATAATGTCCCAGGCATCCTGAAACCCATGTCTCACCTCTTAAACTCTCCTGCCACCTTCACCTCTCTGTGTTAGGAATTTACTAACCTCATTATACAAGAAAAACCCCAGGAACTCTGTAAATCATGGCTGATTCTCCATTTGGGTTTTTCAGCCTGGAGCTGTGTCTTATCTTTCCTTTTATCTTTCACTTGTTTCAGTCATTAGACTGTGGCCATGCTGAAGAATTTTAGTCAAAAGAATCGACCCCCAGTAGTTATTTTTAAAGCCTGGTACTTATTCTATTGGTCTCTTTTGCTGAACTGCTAAGTTACAGGGATGTAAACACATCAACACTGGTTCTCAAGCAGTAGCAGGGGATGCACACAAAGACACACACATACATACATTTATGACAAGCTTCTTTCAGTTTCTGTCTCCCAAATCCACACAAGGCTTTGGCTGGCCTGAGGCTATAGTAGAAGATACTTGCCCAAGGTGCCATGTATTGGGATTGAACCTGGAACTATGTGGTTGAGAAGCAAACTTCTTACCACACAGCTGCACCTGCATCTATAAATACTTCCAATGCCTAAATTAAGATATCACTGTGTGATAGAGAGGTTTGCTCCCCAAACATGTGGTCTTGGGTTCAATTCCACTGTGCAGCATCTTGGGTAAGTGTCTTCTACTTGATGTATTTGTATGTATGAGTGTAGCTGTAAAACGAGTTAATGATATCAATATCAGGTATATTTGCCATCTCAATATGGCTAACCACTAAGGGTGGGTGTTACTGTAGCTTGTAGCCCCAGAACATCTCCTCCAGCTGGCTATAGGCACACTTTCTGTGCCCTATCAGTATTTGCAAAGGGAGGTCATCCTTCCCTCGTCAACCTAAGTGATACGCACGGATTGCAGTTTCTGGGTCTTGACCCATCATCAGCGTACGACAATCACCGGTATTACAAACAAGCATTCATTTGTCAGCTCCAACAGAAATTGTGCTATGACTTTGTTGAAGTTTATATGGTTCTTGCATGAGACAAGTCTTCATGAATTCAAAATTACACGGACTATTTTAAACAATACACAACCTTATAGGAACAGAAGCTTGAAATCAAGGATGCAGTGTAACCTTTGAGTAAAAAACTGAGAATTTTGACTCAAAACATCAATAATTTAAATAAAAGAAATGAACTTCTTCACATTTGTAAATAATTTGATTCTTCATTAGTACTGGCTTTGATAAATGACACAAATGTTTTTCACTTTCTGACAAAGGACTTGGCCTTAAATTCCAGAACTTTCTTCTCCTAGTGGTTCATAAACTTATAAAATATACTTTATCTAGGTGCAGGCATGGCTGTGTGGTTAAGAAGCTCACTTTACAAGCACATGGTTTCAGGTTCAGTACTACTGCACGGCACCTTGGGCAAGTGTCTTCTACTATATCCACAGGCTGACCAATACCTTATGAGTGAATTTGGTAGATGGAAACTGCATGTGTATACATACACATGTGTTTTTTGTCCTTCCCTTTCACTTAACTAGTGTTGGTTTGTTTATGTCCCAGTAATGTAATGCTTCAGCAAAAGACACCGATAGAATGTGTACTGGAGTTGATTTATATGATTAAACTTTTCAAGGCAGTGCTCCAGTATGGGTGCAGTCATATGACCAAAACGAGTAAGAGAAAATAAAAGAAGGAAGATGGAGAAAAAGGAAATTGCTGACACACACCACCCTTAATTTCCTTGAACTTTTATTGATTTGTCTTTTCTTTAACATGTACTTAACATGTTTTATCAACAACTTCAGAATTTAAATTACCACGCATAGTCTCTCCTGTACAAGTATATAGAAATGTTGGTGTTTGTTACCCTGTGCACATAAGTGAAAGCAGGGTATTGTAATCACTTGTCTTTGTCTATTTGTATGTTTGCAAAATTACTGGAAAACAGCTGAACAGATTTCCACTAAATTTGGCAGAAATATTCATTTGGTGAGTGGCTTGAAATGATGAAAATTCGGTTTGATTATCTTCAAACATATATAAATTCATACAAAGATATGTGACTGTGTGTGTCTGTGTAGTGATGGATTCGAAGGTTTCGTTTATTTATGAGTTGATTTCTTAATTTCACTGGAGTATAAGTACCTATAATGGTGACACAATTCTCAAATTCTTTGCAATATTTTCTATAAGTATTTCATTTTGTTCACCTCCTTTTTCATATGAATTGACCCTTGTCTGCATGTGTATAAATCATGGTATACCTATGTGCATTGACATGTGGGTACGATGGATTTGAGGGCTTTGTTTATGAGTTGATTTCTTAGTTTCACCAGAGTATAAATACCTATAATGGTGATACTTAAAAAAAAATAATAGAATTAACTCAGTTCAATTAAAAAGCATGGGTAAGCAACACATTGTAAGTCATACTATAATTTGCAAAAAATTTATCAGCACGCAGGTATGCATTGCTCCTCCAATGCCTTTTTCGTTTTTTATTACTGTGTTCAATGTATTTGTCAAACAAATAGCCTTAGATGCCTCAAAACTTAACCCACAGTGGTGTTCCCTGAGTAACCTATTTTAATGTCAGTAATTATATATACAAGGGGGCACTGAAAGTTCCTGGCTTCAGGTAAAAGAAAATAAAGGAAGATCAGTTAATTATGATTTTATTCAACATAATTCCATCTCAGACTGACACAAGTATTGCAGTAGCCCTTCAGTTTATCTAAGCCATGTAAACGAACTTGGAAGATGATGCCCTTAAGGCCAGGAACTTTGCAGCACTCCTCGTATATATTTTGTTTTCAATTGCAGCATGGAAGCCATTTAAGAAACACACAAAAACCATTAGATTCACTTCAACATTTAAATTTAATTTGTCAAAATATTTTCGTTGCTTTGAGACCACAAACTGTTCACTGACAAACATTCCTAGATGCAGCATGGAGTTTTGTCAGTGAACAGGTCGTGGTCTCAAAGTGACAAAAATATTTTGACAAATTAAATTTAAATGTGGAAGTGAATCTAATGGTTTTTGTGTGTTTTTAAATGGCTTATAAACACCTTCCGTGCTGCAATTGTTTATTTATTTATATCATTACTAATGAAAGAGACCAGCTTTCTATCTTTCTTTCTTTCTTTCAGTCATTGGACTGTAGCCATGTTGGTGCACCTCATTGAAAGATTTAGTCAAATAAATCAACCCCAATACATTTGTGTTCAAGTCCTGGTACTTCTGTTTTTTTTTACTAAACTAAGTTACAAGGATGTAAACAAACTAACATTATTTGTCAAGTGGTGGCGCACACACACACACACGTTTGTTTTAATATTTAGTTTAGGTATTACGAGATTAATAACCCGAGGCTCTGATGAAGCTATAAAATGTTACTCAGGCACTGAACTATGAGTCTTCTGCATCTTACAGCAGAAACAGCTGTAAGCTATGAAGTTCATAAGATAATCCTTTATTCCTTTGTAATCTCTCTTTTTTATATATTATGTACTTTCATGCAGTTTCTGTCTACCAAATTCACTCATAAGGCATTATAGAAGACACTTGCCCAAAGTGCTGGACTGTGGAAATGAACCTGAAAGCATATGAAAGTCAAGTGAGCTTCTTAACCACGTAGCAATGTCTTCTTGTAAGATGCTTTTTCCATTGTCCTTTATTTACAATTTCATATTTTGAATAAACTAAGGAAACAACAGGAAACAAAAATCTTGATATCTGATATTCATTTTCAGCTGAGTAGATTGGAGTAAAGTGAAAGGAAGTGTCTTGCTCAAGAACACAATGTGTTACCTAGTCTAGAAATTGAACCCACAATTTTATGATCATGATTCCAGCACTCTGACCACTTGACCACACACACATTAGTTTATGCCAGATGAATGAGAGAGGAATGCTTGAATACACATTTTAGAGGGTTTAGGTTCTTTTTCCATTGAAACTGAGTTTGCTTTGTGACTCAAGTTTCATGCTATCTTCAGGTGAAAACTGTTAGAACTTGGTATTGGTGATATATTTATATTCTTTGGTGTGTGGCCTAGTGCTTGCTCACTGGTTGGCTTTTTAAGCTTACTAGTAATTACCTGCTGCTGGTAAGATGAAAGATGAAATAGATCCTTCAAAAGAAGCCCACTATCATGATCATTGATATACTTTACAACCTGTTTTTTTTTCCTTGAAACAAATTTTAATGTGAATATGCTTAGGGATATTGTTTTCCACATTAGTCATGCACACATTCTCACTCACTCTTTCTCTCTTTCTGTTAACAACAACAATAACAACCTGTCATTCTAGTGAATGTTTTTTTTTTTTGAAGTCTGAGTTGTGTTGTCTATATGGGCATATTATGTATATCTCTTTTATTTTCTTTCAATTGTTTCAGTCATTAGACTGTGATGCCATCTTGAATAAATTTAGTTGAATGAATTTACTCCAGTACTTTATTTTTTTAAAGCTTGGTACTTATTCTATCAGCTTGTTTCGCCAAACTGTTAAGTTACAGGTACATGAATAAACCAACACCAGTTGTCAAGCTTCCTTACCACACAGCCATTCCTAGAGCTTTTTTTTCTTTTGAATATATGATTGTATGTGCAGGACTCTGCCCAAACTCCTCCCCATCTGATGTGTCAAGCATTTCCCCCAATTCTCCATCTATAGCACTAATTGGCTGTTGTAATTACATGGGAACAGAATCGGTACATATTATACTCCTCACTTCTCCCACTTGGAACTTCCATTTCTCATAATCAATCCTGCTGATGTTATTTCTACCAATCACTTCCTTGCTGTGCTTCTGTTCCTAATACTATCATTTTCAAAACCCTCTCGTATATTATCAGCATTCCCCATTTACTGTAGCCCCTTATGTATCCTATATCTCCCACTCCACTGCTCCTACACCTTGCACATCATTCCATTACTTTCTGACTTATTCTCCATCCTGTGCCACTCCTATATCTCTCACTTTACTCCTGTCCATACAGATACTCCTTCAACTGCAGCTTTGTTTGTTACTCATTATATTCACCTCAACGACCATCTCTAACTACCTGTTACTCCCTCCAACAAAGTTATGAAAAAATCCACTGTCTGTACCCTTTCTTATGCTCATGCTCTTATACCTTAAAAGTTTGCTCCAACACCCTGTTACTTGCTTCCTTTTATCTCCTTCAGCTATGTATCTCATCTGTAGCAAGACACCTGTGCTTGTCCCTCTATCATGCTTTAGCCTTTCAATATAGCATAAAGCCATTCACCTCCACCTTCCCCTCTTAGTGGAAGCTTCTTTTTCCGTTCTTTTCCTACCTAACAAGTTACATGGCAACCTCATTAGTGCCAGTGGCTTGAAAAAAGCACCTAGTACACTTTATAAAGTGGTTGTCATTAGGAAGGGCATCCAACTGTAGAAACCATGCCGAAGTTGATGTGGGAGTACAATGCAGCTTTGTAACTTTGCTGAGTCTTGTCAAACTGCCCAGCCCATGCTAGCATAGAAAATGAATGTCAAATGATGATGATGATTATACCAAGGTAGTGAGTGCATATTTTGCATGCTATGTACAGGATGTTTATGCTAAATTTGATGATTCAGAAACAGCTTGATATATTAGTGAACAGTCAACGATGTTGGAAAGCATAAAGATTAAACTTGTAGTTGAGAAAAAGTTAGTCTACTTGGAAGATTGGAAGCCATCTGAATATTGGAAAAGAATTACCTGCATTATGATGATTCAGGCTGGGTATCAAAATGCTGACATCATGACTGCTACTCAGTGCTCTGTGAACACTGTAAAGGCTATAAGATGTGACACGGACAGCTGCAATTAAGACTACAAAGCAATGACCTGCAAGAAGGGACACAACAAGCATTCTGACTGCATCTGCATGCTGCAATTCATCCAACAACTGATGAAAGGACCTCAAGGTCAATTCAGTCAGCTATGTGAAGCTGCTATGAACTATGGTCAATTGCTAGCTGGAAAGAGTTGCTTCTGGAAAGCTGTATGTGTGGCAGCAGGATTTGGCTCTGGGAAGAGTCAAAAGTGGTTAAGAATTTTTATGACTTCACCAGTCCCAATTTCTGATTTCCTAATTCCCTTGATAGTAATCCTATGGATCACTGAACATGGGGTACAGTTGAGAAAGACACTGATCACTCTGCTTGCAATACCGAAACCAAGCTGGTGTCCAAAATCATGGAGATGTTCAATGATCTTCCCTGGGACACTGAGAAATGCATGTGCCAGGTTCTGGAGCTATGTTAAGGCTGTGGTGCAAGCTGGGGGCTGCTACTTTGAGTAAACAGATATCTCCCAGCCATAATCTAGTTGATATTAAAAAATTTTTTTTAAATACTTTTATTTTTGGATGGGATATTGGGCGTTCTTTTTTTTTTAGGCAAACTGTCAAATTTAACCTGAACACCCTGTATGTGTGAAGTATTTTTGTTTCATGTTTTATATTTGTGTGTGTGTGTGTGCTATGCCTTTGGGTGTGAATTTTTGGTGTTTATTTTATCCCATTTGGAGTTAAGATCTTTTTTCTGAACATGAATTTTTGCTGTCTACAATGTGATATGATTTGATTTCTCTTATTTAAAATGTGTATATTGTGTGATTTTGTGTTATTACCAGAGCTGTTAATATATGACAGTGCATGATCTATAACTTTGTGTTCAATGATTCCAGTGTTGTTGCTTTCCTTTATCTCCCAGAGATATTTAGAGAAGGATGTTGCATTCCTTTTGTACATGATCCAGAATGTGCATGTGTCTTTAAAAGCTTGCCTATTGGCATCGATGTAATTTTTATTTGTCCTTTTGTGAAATTGTTTGCTTTATAGATTATATTGAAAACCATCAACTGACCAATATACATGATAAGCCAAGCAATGAAAAAACACAAGCACTAGACCACACAAACCAAAGGATTTAAATATACCACCAATATAAAATTGTAATGGTTCTCACCTGAAGATTACAGTTGCATGAAAATCAAATGCTCAAACTGTGATAGCATGAGGACATGTGGGAACATATATACATACATAACTAAGTTCTTGAGTGTATTTAGTCTAGTTCATCTCATTCAAAGATCATGGTTTCCCTGTAAAATTTGTTCTGGGCATTAGATTCTCAGTCTCACCAGTCTAGAAAGGTTTGTAAAGGTCATGGGCACTACTTTTTCTTCCCTGATTAATATTAAAAATGCAAAGAAAATACACGTATGTAGGTGTGTGTGAATGAGCATAGTTAGTAGTTTGGGTGTTAGGTTTATGATAATTTGGTCATGGGTTTGATTCTTGGACTGGACAATATTCTACGCAAGACACTCCATTCAACATTTTTTCAACCCACTCAGCTGAAAATGAGTACCAGCAATAACTGGGTGGGGGGTGGGTGTTAATCCTGTGTGATGGGCTAGTGTTCAAGATCAAGAGATAATCTTGAACTCTTAGTTGCTTAAGGAAACTGCGATAAAGTCCTGCCTTGTGGACCTGTAAACTGGAGACAAATTTTGGTTTTGTGTCAAGTTTTCTATTGGTTGGACAAGTTTGAAATATAGCAATATTTTACATGTTTTGATTTCTAAGACTGTCAACTAGCTCTGTTGATGGATTTCATGGAGTTTTTGCAGCCTGCTTAGCACCCATGCCCATGGCATGTAAAAAGCACCTTCTGAGTGCTGGGCCTCATGGATGCAATGACAAATGACCAAGACCTTTGGCAATATGCTGTGCTGAGAAGACCCATCAAACCAAATGAAATCATAGCTGTGGCAAATATCGGTGTCATGTAAAAGTACCCATTACACTCTTGGAGTGGTTGGCGTGAGGAAGGGCATCAAGCTGTAGAAACCATGCCAAATCAGACAAGTCTGGTGCAGCCCCTCAGCTTACCAGCCCAAGTCAAACTATCCAACCCATGCCAGCATGGGCAACAGATGCTAAATGGTGATGATGATGATGATTTTGGATGATTGTTTTTTGCTGTTTTGAACTAATGTAATGGTGCAAACTGAACATGTTTATCATGACACTAACACCAGTAGATATGTTCTTTTGTAATATTCAATCTCTCTTTCACTTTATATCAATATTAGTTTTTCAGTGACATTTTAATTGACAATTTGTATATATTTTTTTATTGTCTTTTGCTGTATTATTTTAAAGTCTTTTCTTCACACCTAAAAATCTACTGTTTCAAATTTATCACCATTAGCTGAATCAGTTAATTTTCTACTGTAGGTGCAAGCATGGCTGTGTAGTTAAGAAGCCTGCTTCACAACCAGGGGATTTTAGTCTCACTTCTATGTTGTAAAGTATCTTTGATATCAGTGTCATCAACTATAAATACTAGACTGACCAATGCCTTGTGCGTGAATATTGTAAATTTTGTGGTAACTTTTCATATATATATATGTGTGTGTGTGTGTATGCATGTAAGCACATATATTTATGTGTACATATATTTGTGTTTGCTCCTACACTACTTAACAGGTGTTAATTTATGTCATGTCATTGTAATTTAATTCAATAAGAGAGTACTGGGGTTAAATTATTTGATTTATTTCTTCAATGAGAAGCTCCAGCATGGCTGCAGTGCAATAACTGAAGAAAAAAAATAGAATATGTGATTTGGAACTAGAGTGAAAGATTTAATACATGTGCATTATTATCTAGATTTACTTGTTCAATTTAAAAATTGCCTGCAATAAAAGAGACAAATCTTGAAAGAAAATAAGAAGAAAACATCCATTGGAAAAAAACAAACATTTATTGTTTTAAAAAATAAATAATCAAGGCAAATAATGAGATTATATAGGAGAAACAAGTCTCTTGCAAATTGTTCAAGATTCTGTTTTGGTTTCATAAAATGATTTATTCCAAACCAGAGAAATCAACGGTTCAAAATGTTCTTCAGGTTTCGGAAAGATTAAAAAAAAATAAAAACAAAAAAAAACACTAGCAGGAATTGGCCGGCACAATAACATGATTAAACAGAAAACCAAATTATAAAGGGTGTCTTGTATTGATGGGACATATTTTAAATATACAAAGGACTAGAACAAACACAGTTATTAAAGAAAGTGTTATAATATATTTCTTTACTACCCACAAGGGGCTAAACACAGAGGGGACAAACAAGGACAGACAAGCGGATTAAGTTGATTAAATCGACCCCAGTGCATAAAGTGTTATGATATATAATCATGGTAATGAGCTGGCAGAATTGTTAGCCTGTCAGATAAAGCTCAAATCCTGCTCAGGTCTACTTTGCCTTTCATCCCTTGGGGATCAATAAAATAAAGTAACAGTCAGATACTGGAAGTTGATGTAACTGATTTGTTCCCTCCAATCAAAAAAATTTCTGGCCTTGACCCTGCAATGGACTGGTATCCCATTCAGAAGGGAATGTTGTGATCTTGGTCATCTATACACCATAGGAACCAGGTGACAAGCTTTTTGAGTCCTAGGGCTCAAGAAAAATAAAAAATATAATCATGGCCATAAGTCCCATCTTTATGCAACACCCTGTAGAAATAGTTTTGCTAAACTTTTGTTGATTACTAAGTAAAAAGGAGAGAAATGCAATGATGAAAAATATATGTTGAAGTTATTCTGTGAGAAAAGCACAAACATTTCAACTTCTCATGCTTTTTGAAGAAATTATATATATAATTATTTAACCATATTTTGTTATGTTTTAGTTTTAGTAAACTGCCTTAGTTTCAACTAATTTTGAAAATAATGAATGTATTAAAACTACTTTGTCATTAATAAGCTGGTATTTGGAACATAAATTAATATTAAATTTTGAAGGAAGGTTTTAATTCGAATCACTTTAAACAGGAAGCCTGTACCATAGAATCATGAGTGATCTCCCTAGATTAGCCTAAAGGGTTAGTGTGGGCAGTTGCAATGGCTAAATAGAAAATGGTGAATGTGTGTGTCTAGATTGATTTTAGTGAGTAAAGAATGAAAGGATCTGTAAATGTGATATTACAATGATTGATGACAGTTTGAATAAGTCGTTTTCAGTAACCTTTGAAGTCACTGCCAACAATCAGCACTAGGACCAATAGTATTAACTTCCTCCCTTCAAAATTACTAGCATTGTACTTAATAAAGAAACCATTTTTATAATCATTATTGTTGCTATAATTAGTAGTAGTATTGAGGAGTAATGTATTTAGGAGGTGCTGTAGTGAATTAGACTTGATGATTTATGGTCTCTGGGAAAATCTTGGCTGAAATTGATTAGCATCATACTCAGTAGAGAGAATCCCATTACATAATGTAACTGGATACAAAAGCTAAGCATTGATATTATGAACTCCTGTAGCTCTCATGGAGAATATTTATGATTTATTTTATTGCATTCAACATAAATTTATGTCCAGTAACAAGATACTATGGTAGAACTTAAAATGCTTGATTTAATCTGTGAAACCTTTAATACTAGCCTAGAACTATGCAACTTGTGTAGATACAATCATTAGATTATAGGTTTCATGTTGATCTCAGTTTAAAATTATGGAATATAAATAGTTATATCAAAGTATAGGACTATAAACTAACTCTAAGCTGTTAGCCATTGAGCCAAAATAATTGCCAATCCACCTTGAAAAACTATTTTACTAACTTTGATCTGAGAATGTCCTAAGGGTCATTATACATTCAACACATATAACAAATTGTTTATGTCAAAAACACAGTTCATGGAAACTGGTAGGGGGAAGGGGTTTGCATAGTGAAGTTCATGAGTTTGGTTAACTTGATATGTCATGGTAAGAAGAGGAGCCTAACATTGAGTGACTGCCTCTTCATCTGAGAGAAAGATTTTTCAGTTGAAAAACTATTTTCTCTCAGATGAAGCGTCAGTCAAGAAAGACATGACATAAGCTTATCCAAACTCTAAATTTTACTAAATTACATTCAATAAAGTTGCAATCAATATTAAAATAGTTTAAATGACTTCATTACCAACCCACTGAGATTGTTCCACATTCCTTGATACAAACTGTTTTATTGTGAGCTTAATAAAAACTTCCCATCAAAATTTTACATTATGTTCCAAAAATCCATTTAATAATGATAACTTATATTAATCCAATTCTTCATTAATTTTAAAATTAATTGAAACAAAGAGAATATATTCTAAAAGAAATATAATAACAAAAGGATTAAATGTGTTCAACTTTTAGAAGTTAAATGAAAATATTCTTCATCCGAATTTACTTTTGTGATTGTATATCTATAACAAAATAATCTTTCATCCTTTTGAGAAATGAATCTAGGAAAAAATGTCCTGTTTGATTTACTTCTGAAATGATATAGTTTTAATCCATTTGATATGAATTTTGGCGTCGATGATTATAGTTTAGTTTTTATTTGCATCCAAACAATTCCTTTTCTCACATTTACTACAATCATAGTCGTACTCATGCATAAGACTATAAGGAGATAATTGATGTAGTACCTTGGGTAAGAACCTTGTTTATATGTTTATGTCTTTAAAGACAAAGGTTTAATATGATGACTAAAAATAGAAATTCTTTAACAAGTTTCTAGTTTTTCTGTTTTTAATATTGATCGATGAAACTTATTACCAACGGTCTCATAATACTAAAATCAAATTTACTTCTTCCTTTCTCTTTACAAAAATATGGAAATTTGGTAACAATTTTAAGTAAGTTGAGCTACTACATGGTCACAAGTGGAATTCCTTTGGTCAAAGGTATGCTGCTTGATGAAAGTTGATTTGAAGTTGAACAGCAATAACAACTCATACTCTTTTCAGGTAAATTACCTTATCCTCCCCCTGAAGAATTTAACTGTTTTACCAAAATTCCAATGACAAGCTAAAAAACCTCCATAAGATAAATTTGCCTTTGTTACCTTCTGTTTGACAAAAGCAATTATGTTAGTTTTGACATATTTAATGTAGTGAATATTTTAAATCTAACTAGAAAATATAGTGTGTAAAAAAATATTAGTCAATGACTATGTTTGTGAAATCTATATTTTGCTGAAGAGCTTCTAATAAGACCAAAACATGACTGGAATTGTCTTCTGTACTTGCTGCCTAAATATGTTTTCCTAGTTAACATTTTGAAGCTCCCTGCTTTAAAAAAAATGTTAACACTAACTTAACACAATGGCTTTTTGCTAACATATTTAAAGCAAGGAGTCAAAAAACTAACAAAAAATCCAGAACGGTAAGATTAGTGCTAACAATCAATATCTTAATGATCAATTCTGGTCAAGAAAGACAAGGGAGACAACCCTGAAATTTTAATCAAAATTAATAAGAAAATGTGGGCAATGCAGAATAAGTTTGATACTGGCAATAAGGAAACAATTCCAGACAGGTTTTAGTCTTATTAGACCTCTTGATCAAAGCATAATATTCATGAGTATTGCCAGATAAAAATAACCTGAGAGACACAGACTTCTTTTCTGTGAATAAAACCCCATAAGTCAAGTCTACAGCCACACTCATTATTTTCTTTGAAACCAACCTTCACAAATGACAAATGAGATATTAACTTTACACCAGACACACAGACGACTAATGTGATTTGAAGGGTATATCAATTACAGTTAGGAAATTAACAAAATAGAATCACATTTTCAAACTGTGACTATGGTAGCTTGCTTACAATTCAGAATCTGATAGTTTATTGATTAAACAATAATGGCAGGCCTCAACAGTTAGTTATAAAGGATTTGTTCAGCTTTGTTAAGTCTTGCCAAAAGACTGTTCATTTATATAACAAATATATATACATTGGCCAGATATATTCCTGCTAATTATTAGCTGTTTCTATATGAAGTTTACTGTGTTTGGAACTATGATAGATGGAACCGTTTTGGAACAAAATCAATAATATAGATCCATAAAGCATTCTGGACCAGATTGTTGAATGACAATGTTGATATTAATGGGATCATGTCATGATATTTCACCTCTTAAGTTTTGTTCATTTCACTTTAATTTAATTTTAAATTTCAATCTATATGATTACCATTCATTTCCCAATATATTTTTTCATCATTGTGCTTTCATTTATCAAACATTTTTTTTTTATTCAGTGATATTTTTTGTTCTTTTTTTTTTTTTTTTTACCCTAATGGTGTTCCAAACTTTCCAATTCTATTGCTGAAGATTATATTGTTTATTCATGGTTTTGCTATTATGAGAACAAAACAAAAACATTTATTGGAATCTTATTGAGAAATTAACCAAACAGACTGTTCTAAAAATAATCTTGTAATAAATTAGTCACTTGTAAATAGTTAATTCTTGGGCACATTGGGCGGATATCGATGAAATGAAGAGAGTGAGTAGGGCAGCCATGAATATGTATCAATCAAACCACGAATGATAATACGGATACAGTTATGAGAATAAACAGAAAGAATTTTCAGATATGTTAAAATATGAGTAAAATATCAGCTGCCATACAATGATGGATTAAAATGGTTGATGATAACACTGAAAAAGAATAAAAATTCTGTTTCTTTTTTACATTTTTTTTGTCTTGATAAGGACGTTTCTAATCAATGTGATATAGCATGAGGTCAACAGCATTAGAGATTCTTGTTAGAAACAAACAAGAGTTGCTTCTACTTAAAAAAGGACTAATAAATATTTCCAGTAATACAAAAAGTTTCTACAAATTGGTATGGATGCTTGTATTTGTAAAAAATCAAATATTTTTTTCTTTTTAGCAGCATTGAAGGCAACCAATTCAATGTTAATGGAATTCTATATTCCAAGTACTTTTCTCTAACAAGGTAAAAAGAGGAGTTCTGATGGAAAAAATAAAAAAGAGAAAAAAAAACATTCCTTTTTTTTTTTAGGAACAAGAGCAGCATCAAAGTGTTCTATTTGGTCTACAAGACCAATAGGCATGAAATACATTTTAACTTTTAGCAAATATATATATATGTATATATATATATATATGTGTGTGTGTGTATGTAAGTATGAATGTATGCAAGGCTGGCCAGAAGTCAGCTGACAGTGAATCAAAACCATTTAATTCCAAGATTTATTTATGTTTAACAATTGAATGAATTTAATAAAAGCATCTAAATATGAAACATCATGAAAACTGTTCAAACTAAAGCCTTTCTTGAGTGACACATTTTTCCATTTGAGTCAATAGAGAATTATAGATAGTATTTATGGAATTTTGATTTACTGTTGGGTGACATTTGGCCAACCTATATATATGTAGATATGTGAAAATAAAAGATAAAATGCAGAACCAGAGGAAAATGTTAACTTGCTTGCTAGAACGTTGTTTTAAACTTAAGTCACAATGGTAAAAAGAGGATCTATTGTGACAGCTGCATTGGAGTAGGGGTGGGGGAGAAGAGCTGAATATTATTAACATTTTATTTCTTTTATCAAAGAAAGAATTTTAAGACAATTTAAGGAGAGGATGAAAACTGATGTCTTGAGCACATGTGAAATAAGCTAGTAATTGAATTAATTGAGCAAATATTATGAGGTAACAGAAATGAACAAAATAATGGTTTTGAAAGATTTCATTTTCCCAGAGTATCATGATAATTGGAAAGATAATCCCACATGTATCAACCAAACAGCAGTTTATTCTGTAGTCTATGAAGCACAAAATTTGCTAAAGACTATCATTTGCTCTTAATATTTTAAGGAATTGTATGTGATAGATCTGTAAAAGATGAACGTAAAACTGGACTATCACCAAAGGAGATATAGAATGAAACTATTTAGTATTATTTGACGGTTGAAGGCTTTTGGTACTCTATATCACTCTCGCTGTCATCATTGAGACTCACAAGTGTTTGGCCATTGGTTCCTGTGTGAATTAAACGTTTCATTATCATATCATCGTCAACATAAGAAACACCGCGACCTTTTTGATAGCAGCTAACAATACCTCCAAACAGCAAGATAATGATAAAGCAGGCGATACTGTGCCAAGCAAAGTATATAGTGATCAGCATCATTTGGCTGTGGTCATCACCCTTCCATGGAGATTTACCTGGGAAAGGCCTATACAGTATGAAGCCAACTTGCCAGAACCAAGATCCCTGTAACATTACAAAATAAGTTCTTGCAAGAGGTGCCAAAACATTATGTCGAAATTTCATTTCAATAAAGGCTGAGATTAAACTGGCAATGATGACATAGGTAAGAAGCACGTGCAGTAATACATCAAGTTCTGATCTTCCATGAAGGTGA
The DNA here is from genome assembly GCF_006345805.1 of Octopus sinensis. Lineage (NCBI taxonomy): Eukaryota > Metazoa > Mollusca > Cephalopoda > Octopoda > Octopodidae > Octopus > Octopus sinensis. The sequence continues at coordinate 137,526,591 of NC_042998.1, read as the reverse complement.
AATGTAAACAACACAAGCTCAATTGTAAAAGCCAGTATATTAGCAATGTAATCAACATCTGTTGGCAGAGGTGCTTTAAAAAACAACAACAGTTCTACTACACCAGACAAACCAAAGGCAAAAAACATTGTGGCATGTTGGCCATTTCCCAAAATAACATATGGTCCAGGTCGCAAGCCTGTAATTATTTCCCCGCTAAAACCAATTATAACTAGGACAATTTTCATTATAGATTCTAGAGGCCATTTTTTCAGTCGCCCACACAAGCATGTACATGGAAAAGTCACTGTGGATGTAAAGCGAGCGTTTCTTTTGCGGCACTGGAAATACCGATTGAAAATTTGTACTGTGTACCAAAAGGCAAAGAGTAGGAAGAATGTTCCTGGTAGGGCATGTCCACCAAAAGTTCCCATTTTTCAGTGTCTACTAGAAGACAGTGAAGCAGTATCACAATCTGAAATATAAAAAAGAAATACATAAATATTTCTATGTTGACACAGATACACATACATACTTATATATATTTTATTTTACAATTTATGGGGAAAAATTTTATTGGTTACAGTTTCCAATGTATGAATTATGGGTAAATTGTATTTCTAGTGTTAAAGGAGTGTCTGTTGTTCAATGCAGAACAAATATTTTCAGGAAATTCAACTGTAAAGCACCAGTTTTGGGATTTTCTCACCTATTCTTATATCCTTCTCCAATACACACCAAAAGATATACATACATATATATATACACACACACACATATATGCTAGATGCTATTTCTTGTCTCCTGGAATATGTTCAATGGTGTTTGTTATAAAAGCCAGTGTACATTGTGTAACTTTTTCTGATGTTTAGAATGGATTTCTTTAAAAAACTAAAAAAAATCTGAGATCTTCTTTGATGTTACTAGACAAGAGAGATTGTTATATCTTTGACAAACAAAAGTCCTCTCAACCCTACACTATCCTTGTTCATTCACCAAAGACTTTACAGAAAAGTATACTAAGTGTATTTTATCATGGCACTAACACAACTGAAGATATCTTGTATTCTGTAAAACTAAAGAAAATCTTCATTACTTTGCAACATGTTTTAAATTTATGTGATCTAAGGCTGTGTGGTTAAGAAGTTTGCTTCCCAACCACATGATTTTGGGTTCAGTCACAGCTTCTATGGCTCACCAAAGCTTTGTGGGTGAATTTGGCAAACAGTAACTGAAACAAAGCTTGTTGCACAAACATAAATTTAATGCACATTATATGCATTTAACTAATCTGGTGGTGCCCACCAAAAAGCTCCTTTAGTGGATCAAGCTACAAACTACAGAGTAGACTATTATAAAACAAAGGTGTGTAATGTATAGTCCAATTCAGTTGCAATTCATTAAATTCAATTAGTAATGATTATTTCATTAGGAGTCTATAAAATATGAAGGAAGAGGTATGAGACGAATATATTTATTTCCCCAGTTGAAATCCATAAGATTACGATTGTTTCACATGTCTGTATTAGTGTATATTTCATAAATTATACTGTACAATTTATAAGGTACTATATAATTTATAATATACACACTATAACAGTACTATATATACAATAGTATATATACTACAGTATCTAATATAATATATAATACAATATATAATAGTACTATATACAATAGTATGATATAATTTATAACTTAAATTATTTTACATTCTGTATTAGCATATATTATACACAATCATTTTCTATGATGTTGGCTGTGAAACAATAGTTATCTTATGGATATCAACTGGCGCAATAAATATATTCATCTCATATCTCTCTTTATTATAGTAGCTGTGTGGTAAGAAGGTTGTTTCCCAAGCACATAGTTCTGGGTTCAGTCCCACTGCATGGAACCTTGGGCAAGTGTTTTCTGCTATAGTTTCAGGCTGACGAAAGCCTTGTCAGTGGATTTGGTAGATGGAAATTGAAAGAAACCTGTCATATATATATATATATATATATATATATATATTTGTATGTCTGTGTTTGTCCCAACCATCGCTTGACAACCAATGCCAGCATGTTTACATTCCTATAACTTAGTGGTTCGGCAAAGAGTCCAACAGAATAAGTACTAGGTTTACAAAGAATAAGTCCTGGGGTTGATTTGTTCAACTAAAGGTGGTGCTCCAGCATGGTCACAGTCAAACAACTGAAACAAGTAAAAGAAATAAAAAGAAATGTGCGTGTGTGCGTATGTATGTATGCATATGTATTTGTGTGAATGGGTGAATATTCTTTTGTCTCCACATGGTGTTAGTTGTAATGTAGTGCCATTTCATTTCCCATCTGTGAAATCAGGTTTGGGCATGGAGAAATATCACCTTACTAGGTGAGGGTTGGCAACAGGTAGGACCATAGAAAAATCTATCTCAATGAATTCCATCTTACCCATGTAAGCATAGAAAAGTTTTCTAAATATCCTAGTATTTTCTGCCAGACCTGAAAGCCTCATACCACATGTGGACTATATATAGCACAAAACTGCAGAATGGCATAGTGGTTGAAATGTCTATACTACATGACACACACTGCTCCTCTCTCTCCCACACACATAAACTGTAAAATAGCAGTACATATTAGATTCATTACTACAAGAAATAGGAAAAACTTAGCTTACACAAGATTAACCCATTTCTTTTGAAACAAATATTTAGCTAAAGTGAGATGAAAATATAAATAACAGATACAATATATTTCCAATTGGTTTTCTAAATACTATATTTAGCAGACATAAAATATGCAAAATGCTCACCCACACACATCCCCCAACAAACACAGCCCTCCCAATGTATACACACATCACTCCCTAAACACTTACACAAACACATAAATCTTTGATGAATATATGTCCCTCTGTACACATAAACATCACTTCCAGCACCCCTCCCTCCCTACATAAACATCCTTTCCAATACACACATTCCTCCCTAAATACTTCAGCATACACACACACTTCTTCATGCACCCACTTCTGTCTCTCACACACACTTCTTCATATACACATACACACATATTGATTTAAGGAAATTGTCTCATTTCAGTTTTCTATTTAATTAAAAAGAAATACATTCATATTTTACAGTTACTTGTTCTGTCTTGATGAAGACACACTATTACGTATAGGATATGTCTACACACACACTAATACACAAATATATATTTTATATATACACACACATGCATGTGCACACATATTCAAACATGAAAATATACATTATTGTATTGTTCTATAATTCTATAATCCTAATGGTGAATAGTTTTCTTTGGCTTGTTTGTATTTTTTCTGTTTTCTTCTTCATCATTAAATGTAATTTTCTTTCATGAAGCTGTTAGAAATTCAAAGAACATTTATAGATCGATACATAAGTCCATGAAACAAAACACTTTGGCAACAAATATTCCATTTAATATCAGATGAAATGATATGAAAAGAAAGCAAAAAAAAAAAAAATTACGTGGCTGGGAAGTGTGTAGGGGTAGTGGTGACTTTTTAGACAGCATATACTAGTACAATGGTGCTTTATATTGATTTTTATAAATATAAATCATTAATTGTCCTTAGGAAAGATGTGAAAGTCACAATTCCCATTTTTCCCCACCTTTGAAACCAATCATGCACTAACAGACACTTTGTTGTTGCTGAATAAAGTTATTGATGATGATATTGTGAATCTCTCTCTCTCTCTCTCTCTCTCTCTCTCTCTATATATATATATATATATATAAGTAAAGAGGCAGTGGATCATATATCCAAAAAAGAAGCACACTCTAAAGAATAGGGCAGTAATATATTTACATGCAGTTAAATATATGTCCGGTCATAGAGTGACCAATGGTTTCACATCCATAAAGCGCTTAACTTTATAGATGACTTGTCAGATTCTAATGACAGAAGGCCATATATGTATAATAACATATATATATATATATATATATATATATATATATCATCATCATCAAAATTGTGAAGCATGTTATGTAATAACAGGCTAATCAGATATGAGATAATAACAATTCAAAGTAAATAACTTGTTTAGGAAAATACTATTTATTTGTTTAAGGGTTGTACTGGATAAATTGTGGAAATAACTTTAACAGTTCAAATACTAAGAAATAAGCATACTCAATTTCATTTTTACCAAACAATTTAGGAAAATGAATGGGTTATTTCCCTTGGTTTTTAAAATAAAATATATTAGATATATATAAGGATCCCTTCCAGGGGCTCTATTATTGATTTTTTTTTCAACAATCTGAGTAGGTCATGAGGTTTCCAGACATGAGTTCTACACACATGTCAAGTTTCATCAAAATCGATAAAACGGTGTAGGAGTTAGCTAACAACTCCACAAACACACCCACAGACAGAATTTCCCACATATGTAGATGTGCACACATGCACACATACACAAATATTTATACGTTTATATGGATACAGTATAACCATCTTGCATAGACTTAAGTAACTAAAAAGTATCTATTTACAAACAAGAAAGATAACAATTTATAAGGGATAAGAGGTTAATAGGTTATGCACATTTATGCATATATATACATATATAAATATTTATATGTTTGTATGGATATAGTATAACCATCTTGCATAGACCTAGTAGCTGAAAAATCTCTATTCAAGAACAGTAACAACTTTAAGGGATAAGGGGGTTAACAGGTAAGGATATCAAAGTAAGAAAACAAAATAAGAATTTATAGAAAACGATAAGAAATATATAACTTACATTTAAAGACACGGGGTATTAAAATTTGAGGTAGGGAAGAAATAAAGGTAACCCTAAATGAGGGGGGTAATAGGTATGGGAGTAGTAAAGGCAGTTGGAGGTATTCCAACTGAAGAGATTTTATAAGTTGCAATGTTACAGGTACTATTACATTTATGATTTTATAGATTCTAGTGGTATATAATTAGGAGACTTACATAAAAGCCATTACAAATATACATAATATGATCAGTGGGTAGAACATCAGAGAAAGGAAAAAATAGTTTAATCACCAAAAACATGATGAAGTTAGACTAACAAGGCAAGAGTTTTCATGGGATTAGTAATTACATATAGCACATCACATATAGCTTATAACATATCCCATGATTTTATTATATATAATACTAGAGGGTAAGTTTACAACAGATATGGCACCAAAATTAATTTCCACCATCAAAGTTCAAGTATGGCACCTATAATCGCTAATTTCAAAAGTACTTAAATGCACAGGTGATGCTATGTATGCATGATTCCCTTAGGTCTAATCTATTATTAATCAGGTTGTTCTTGTCCCTATACTTAAAAATCTCATAGGTTTCCATAGAGCACAGCTCACACCTGTATCGACTATATAAGGCTGTGCTTTCCGTATTATATCCCATTTAAGGCTTTCTTTCAGTTCCCAAATCTTGCTTAAGGATGTACAATTGGCTTTATGCTTGAGCCTAAAAAGATAAAAAATGGCTAGTGATACATTTTTTCATATTTATCAAACATCCTATATATATAAAGTTACCAGTCTCAGTTATGATTGTGCAGTTATAAATTATGTTTTGGATTAGACATCGGCCTAATAACGGACAGTAGGATTTAACTCTACAATTGCAACCAGGAGAATTACTACTATTAATATTATTTATATTCCTATCATCATCATTATTATTATTATTAATCCCACTACTACTATCATATGTATGTGTTATTTTTATTTCTGTTATTATTTATACTTCCTTCAATTGAAGTATTATTCAAATTCATCTCAGCATCAACAGGCATTGTGTCAGTAATCTCTGTGCTAGTATAAATCTCGGAGTTACAGTCTATATTGTATATATTAGATATGTCAATACTGCTGTTTCTAATTCCAACATCACCATTAATATTATTCTTATTGTAGGGGCTTAAGCTAGTGTTGACAGTAATATTATTATTATCAACACTTCTTGCACATTTTATATTCTTTCTATTTAACCTTGCTATGATGGTACCCATATTGGGGAGGGTAGAACACAAGATTCTAACTGTCTTATGGGAAAAAATTCTGTTGGAAGCTGTGGTTGAAGTCAATGGCGATTTTATTGAATAAATGTATTTCAAGATATTTTTATGTAAATTTGGTAAATATATCTGTTAAAATGAGATGTCAGTGTTATTTTCATTTTTGTATAATTTAGACAAAAATTAATTCACCACACCCTATATATATCTATCTGTGTGTGCCTTTGTGTTTGTTCCTTGCCCCATCACCGCTTGACAACTGATGTTGGTGTGTTAATGCCCCCATAACTTAGTGGTTTGGCAAAAGAGACCAATAGAATAAGTATTGAGGTTGATTTGTTCGACTAAAACCCTTCAAAGCAGTGCTCCAGCATGGCCACAGTTAAATGACTGAAACAAGTAAAAGAATATAACAAAAGCTAAACTAAGTTTGACGTCTATTTTGTGCATCTGGTGTGCCTTCTACATTATACAATGTAGAACATTCTTGACATTTCTAACACTTATAATTAATACCCTTTCATGTATTTCTCAAAGTTTTAAATGATCAATAGAACATAGACTAAATAGATCAAAGTAAGTAGTTGAGACACTCTAATCCTGATACTCAGTCTTTCCCACCGAGAATGTTAACCTTTGGGAATTCTCTCATTGTTTGTATCTTTCTAGTAGGAGTTGCTTCAATTGCATTGGTCTTGGACAGCCTTTGAAGGTCACAGGATGAGCACTCGCTATTCTTCTTGAACAAGTGCAGACATGGTTGTGTAGTTAGGAAGCTTACTTTACAACCACATGGTTTTAGGTTCAGTCTTACTGAATGACATCTTGAGTGTCTTCTATTATAGACCCAGGCCAACCAATGCTTTGCGAGTGAATTTGGTAAACAGAAACTATACAAAAGCCTGTTTATATCTATGTGTGTGTCTTTGTGCTAGTACTCCTCCGCTGCTTCACAATTGATTATTTATATTCTTTGTAACTTTACAGTTTGACAAAATAATCTTAAAATGTGTACTGGGGTTTGATTTGTTTGAATAACAATATAAGGCAGTGCTCCAGAATAACTGCAGTCCTCTGCATTGAAACAAGTAAAAGACATGCCAGTACCATGTAAAAACGTTTGTGCGGTGCCACATAAAAAAAAGTACTCAGCACACTGTCAGGTGGTTGGTATTAGAATGGGCATCCAGCCATAGAAACCATGCTAAATTCGACTGGAACCTGGTGCAGCTTGCCAGTTCTGGGTGGACTGTCCAATCCATGCCAGCATGGACAATGGACGTTAAATGATGATGATGATGATGATGACGAAACTTACATCATTTAAACATCCCTGAGAAAATGCTTTGTAACTGTCAACCCTTCTAGTGTTTCAATTTTTTGTTTGCAAATTTATTGCATATCTGCTCCAGTGTAAAAAGCTTCCCACTGAAACAGCTTCAACAAGATTAAGACGACAAGCAGCAGCAGTAGTAGTAGTAGAAGCAACAACAATAACAACAGCACCTGGTTATCAAAGCTTTTGAATGTCCAACTAGTTAACTGTTTTAACAATACCTTGTTTGCCACTGCAAACTCTGTATCTTTATCTCAAATAATGATGATAATGACGATGATGACAATGATGATGCTGTTCATATAAATTATGAGGAATATGATGACAATGATGATGCTGATGTGATGCATTCACATTGCCAATGTGTGAGTGAGCACTGTCTGTGCATTGTTCAGATTTCCTCCTTCAGTATACTTTCTGTTTCCTTTCAGTTTCAATTTCTTGCAAGCTTACCATGTTTCTCATTGTTATTATTCAAACACAAAAGGCTTTTCAGAGCAAACTCTTTATATTCACTATCGGAAACTTGCTAATCAAGCAGCACATTTCAGTCTGACTATGAAACTTAAACTAGTTTCAAGGAACTGGTTGACATAAAAATGACAAAATAATAATAAAAACAAACAAACAAAAAGCAACAAAAATTCTAATATCTTTAAGGTAGGTTTCATTTGTAAATTTCCCATAAATTTTGAAACAAAAGAAGTTCATATGAGTAAAAACAAAAATGTAGTTAAGAAACCTGCTTTGCAGCCAAATGGTTTTGGGTTCACTCCCATTGTGAGACATCTTGAGTAAGTGATTTCTATCATAGCCCCCCCCCCCTGCCACATCCTAACTGACCAATGCCTTGTGAATGGATTTAGTAGATGGAAACTGTGTGAAAGTCCATATATATATATATATGGACAGTGGCAGCTTTATCTTGTATCCAAGTATTTAATTTCTTCTTTGCTGGATGCTTTCTTTATGGTAATGACATTGATGACTCTCTAGACCAGTTCTTGCAAAGAAGAGTCAATGGCATTGACTGCATGATAATATTGGTGGAGGATAAAGTTGATTTTGTCGAGCCTTTCTCTCCTGTTGCTTCATTTCTTCATTTTCTCTTCTGGTAGCTTTGAAGTTTTTGGTTCCAATGGTGATGGAACTTCACCACCTGATACCATCTCGGGCTTGTGTTTTAAGTGATTAAGGCTAATTCCAGTGGCCTTCAGAGTTGCTTTGAGTTGGTCCTTGTACCTTCGAAGAGGGCAACCTCGTGGTCTTTTTTCTGAAGTGAGCTCACTGAATAAGATTGTTGTGGAGGACACCCCGAGCGAGAGAAGTGAGTCATTCCACTACAAATATATAATGAACAGCTACAAGTGGAGCAGGCAGTTGACGAGGTATACTGTTCTTGGCCAGTCACTGAGATAGGGGCCAGTCGGGCCGACGGCGAAGTAAGCTGTCATAATACAGGACATAACAGGGTTGAGCAAGACAACAGTGGACGTTCTTAGCATGGAAGACCTATTAGCTTCTGTGGTTCAGTTGTAATGGCAACTACAACAAGAGCAGCAACAGTTGCAATGGCAACTACAGCAGTAACAACAAGAACAACAGAAAGAGCAAGAACAGGTACAACAGCAACTATAACAACAAAATTAACAGTTGTTGGAATTATTATTTCAGTCAAAAAACACTTCAGGTTCATTTTTGGCAGACATGGTTGCTAATTCAATTGAAGAATTTACATATAATCTGGAAGAAGGGATTACATTTTCTGCATACTTCAGAAGGTATGAAGGAATCTTCAAGGAAGGGTATAAAAGCTGGATGGACAAAAAGAAGGTATGTCTTCTTTTAAGGAAATTATTACCAGAACATGAAAAGTTTTGTAATTACATCTAAAATTTGCTTCGAGGAAACAATTAAGCTATTATCTAAAATATACAGTGAAAGAAGTTCACTATTTAATATTTTCTGGGAGTGTTTGAATTTGAAAAAATAAAGAAATGGAAGATTTCGTCACGTATGCCAAAATCGTAAATAGAGAATGTGAAAAATTTAAACTCGAATTAAGCTCGGACATGTTTAAATGTTTAATCTTCATACAAAGATTAACGGCAAGTAAAGATGCAGAGATAAGGGCTAGAATAGCGAAGCTTGAAGCAAATACAAAAACTCATGTAACCAAGGGTAACACAGTTCTGAAATGGTATTTGATATGTGATGACATACTTATGTACACTCAGAAAGTTGTAATACTTTTTTCTTTGCAAAACCATATGTTAAAAGAATTCTACATGGGACATCCAGGAATTGCGAGAATGAAAGGATTGATGAGAAGCTATGTTTACTAGTCAAATATGGATCAGGATATTGAAAAATTGTTGAAATCCTGACACCCTTGTGGGATCGCAAGTCAACTGTCCTAAACAGTCAATGAAGGACAGTCTGGTGTGTGCAGGCGCTTTGTGAAGACAGTCGTAGAAGTTGTTGAGAAGAGATATTGTTTGTTATGTGTTGTTTCTGATTTATATTTATATTGTTATAACCTTATTATAAGTCCACATTATAAAGTGGCATATACAGTGAGTTCAAAGAAGGACATAACAAAGATTTAACTCTTTCATTCTTGCTACATGTTCTGACCATTAATTTGATACTTTGACTGCTGGCTCTTTCCAGGACTTCGTTGTTGGTCACATAGTTTTCCACTTGATGGCCATGATTGAACAAAGCTTTTGTTGGTGAAAGCATTCTAACTTTTGGACATCGTGACAGTATAAAGTCAAGGTTTCAAAGCCATATAGCAAGGTTGAAATGACATTATAAACTATAATTTTAGTTGTTAAGTTATATCTTTGTTGTTGAAGACGTGTTTGGTTAACTTTCCAAATGCCCCATGCACAGCTCCAATTCTGTGTTCCCCATCCTTTTTTGAAGTGCACTTGTTTGATAAAAGGCTGCCTAGATATGGAAAATGCTCTATGTTTTTGAGAGATGTATCAAAGATGGTAACATCAAAATCTGGTATGATGGTATTTGGGGCTGGTTGTGAAATGACATGTGTATGTGTATTTGTGTTTCTTCCTCCACCATCACTTGACAACTAGTGTTGGTTTATTTGTGTCCATGTAAATAAGCCAGCTAGCTGTTTGGGAAAAGAGACTAATAGAATAAGTACCAGACTTAAAAATAAGTACAGGGGTTGATTAGCTTCATTAAACTCCTTAAGACGGTGCTCCAATACAGGCACAGTCCAATGACTGGAGCAAGTAAAAGATATGAGATATGTATCAAGTTTCATCATCATGATCATCATCATTTAACATCCACTTTTCCATGTTTGCAAGGCTTGGATAGAATTTGTTGAGGTAGATTTTCTACAGCTGGATGTCTTTCCTGTTGCCAACCCTCACCTGTTTCTAAGCATGACACTTCCCCATTGCCAGGCATGCTTTTTATGGAAGACTTGAAATGAACAACATTGCTTGTATGAGGGTTATGCTCATTTACAATCAAGACAAACAATATCTCTTCTCAACAACTTCTACGACTGTCTTCACAAAGTGCCTGCACACACATTGACGGTGCACATGCGCCTTTATGTGGTGCTTGCAAGCAGTTAAAACAATACGCAAAAGTATAGCACATAATAGCTATCAGGTCATAATCATTTGTGAGTAAAAGCTATGAGATTTTATATCTGTAGAAGCAGGTATTAACGGATCATACAATGACTATAAATGATATGAATGAAGGAAGCACAGTGGTCTGTATGACTTGCTGCCAAGAGTTAGTAAGCTTTTTAGATAGAGAATTTCAGTCTGGACAATTTTAGTAATCTTTATTTGTTTCTTGATGATTATACTAACTGAATTTGGTCAGCTAAGATTCAGAAATTTTTATACAAATAATTTTGATTCTAAAAGTTTTTTTTTCTTTCTGCTGTAGCAACTCTATTCCAATGACTCTACTCAGTACTGAATTGTTTTCAATAAATCCTTCTGACTTTGATCAAGCTACTGCTATAGGATTATAAACCCTTTTGATACCAACCCAGCTGAAACCACTTCTGGCTCTATAGTACAAATGTTTTGTTTTCAAAAGTTCTGAATGAAAATCTTCCACCAAACCTTTGTCACAATTTATGTTCCTAACATGAGCTTAATGATAACTAAGTTATTTTACTAAATTCTCTGTTATATTTAAAATTAATTGAAAGAAACAGAGCATCTCCACAGAAATACAGTAACAAAAGGGTTAATCTGTTATGATTCTTGCTTTTCTTTTTTACCTAGATAACCAAGTGCTAACCACTCAGTTGTGAGATGAAAGTGATTGCAATTTTCTGTTAACAAAGCAATGTATTTTGTAATAGACATTTGAAAATAGTGTTGTGAGTAAACAAACATTTAGATCACATCAAATATATCTGGAATATATTTGATTTGTAAAATGACTGTATTCACTGTTTGCTACTGAAAAAATTCTGGCCTTCAGCAGTACGTATTAAAAATACCAACAGCTAGATGGAACAGTGAAGTCATTTCTATCTATATGCTTAGTATATTATTTTGTTCTAACCTAGGTTGGCATTGTAAACATATTTGACCTAGTGAAATGTTTGTTTAAAGTAATAATATTGCCTTGGGATCCTAGACAATAGTTATAGTGGAGTTTGAACACTTGACTATGTAGTTAGTGGTCAAGCAGCTTATATGCACAGCCATTCAATGGGCTTCTAAAACTATTTTTTAAATCACATCCGCAACTATCTGCTTTTATACTTTATGACACTTACTAGCTGGACAGACATAAGAATAAAAATAAAGAAAGGCTGTTATTCTTTAGATAGAGCTACAAAAAGAGTTGTAATGAAACAAAGTATGCTAGTGTTGAGGCAAGGGTGAATAAATAACAAATAATTCAAGTAGTTAAACTAGCCATTCAACTTTGTATATTTACATATTCTTTTATTTCTGTCAGTCATTTGACTGCAGCCATGCTAGAACACTGCCTTTAGTCGAACACATCAACCCCAGGACTTATTCTTTGTAAGCCTAGTACTTATTCTATCAGTCTCTTTTGTTGAACTGCTAAGTTACAGGTACATAAACACACCAATTTCGGTTGTCAAGCGATGGTAGTGGTGGTGGTGGGGAACAAACACAGACACACAAACATATATAACAGGCTTCTTTCAGTTTCTGTCTACCAAATCCACTCACAAGGCTTTGGTCATCCTGAGGCTATAGAAGAAGCCACTTGCCCAAGATGCCACACAGTGGGATTGAACTCAGAACCATATGGTTGGTAAGCAAGCTAGTTACCACACAGCCACTCTACATTCATACACTCATGGGAGCAGAATTAAAATCATGTATTGATAAAGCTATACGTTTATATATATACGTGCTCTGTAACATGTTTACATGTATTTATAGAATAATAGATGTAGACCTTGAATATGTATGATTGCATACAAGCATGTATTAGCATATGAATAAAGGTGTAGGCTTACAAACACATTTAAATGTAAAGGTACACATAAAGATCTAGATGCAGTCTTTTTCTATACAACCCTGGTAAATTGGTAAAGTTGTCAGTGGGCTTGTTTCATCTCTCTGTGCTAGTTTAAACACTGCTGTGATCAACTTCGCCTTTCACCCTTTCAGGGTCAAAAACAAAAGGTCATGAGGTGTCAGAACTGCATGAATGTTGTACTTAATGCATTGTGATATTTGTTTCAGTACTTTATATTTGGAGTTCAAATCCCACCATGGCTGACTTGATGGCAGACTCAACCCACCACCTACTTTAAACATTACCATCTAGCACCTTGAGTCCCTTTAGAAACCACTTAGTTGCAAGCATTCAGACCAGATCTCTGGTTTGTAGACACCTTCCCTCCTCCCAGAATCCCTGTAAATAACCATTGGCACTGACTAAATAAAAATTAAAAAAAAAAGAAGAAAAATACAAATAAATAAATTTTTAAAAATCACCTCCATGAACCACTGAATCCATTCATATACAAACCATGCAGGAATAATATGCAACATTGCCCCCAAATCACTGTTAATGCAAAAAATACATCATTTTACTGAGGCAGATTTTCTATGACTGGAACCCCTTTCCTGTCACCAAGCTGAGCTGATTTTGAATTATGGTAATTTTTTTCATGTGACTAGCAGTGTTTGTCATGGAAGACTAGAAACAACAGCATTTCTATGACAGTGATGCTCATTTAACAAAGGTACACACACACATATATATGCTCACATACATATATATACACAAACATACATACATACATACATACATATATATATATACAAACATACATACATATATATATACACAAACATACATTTATATATATACACACAAACATACATATACACACACACACACACACACACAAACGTATACACACACACACATATATATACACACACACATATAAACATACATATGCAGAAACATATACAAACATACATACATATATACATACGACAGGCTTCTTTCAGTTTCCGCCTATCAGATCCCCTTACAAGGCTTTGGTTGGCCCTAGGCTGTAGTAGCAGGCATTTGCCCAAGGTGGCATGCAGTGAGACTGAACCCAGAACCATGTGGTTGGGAAGAATGCTTTTTACCACACAGCCACGCCTGAGCCTAAAAAGTCATAGACCTGCAGAAGGATTCAAACTCATAACCCTCATAATACTTTGACGGTTGACTTATAAAAGACTGATGCTCTACCAACTGAGCTATATACATATATATGTGTGTATATTTGTAAATGCATATACATGTGTGTGTACACAAGAATACACATACACACATTGGGTTTTTTCTAGTTTCCACCTACTAAATTTACTCACAAGGCTTTGGTCAGCCTGAGGCCACAGGAGACACTTGCCCAAGGTGTCACAAAGTAGGACTGAACCAGTGGCCACATGGTTGGGAAGTCAGCTCCTTAACCACACAGCCATACATGCATGCATAACACACATAACAAATCATGAGTCATCGAAACTGCAACAGATCAATTGAATTCACATTTGGTGTCTCCCTGAGACTTAAAAATTAAATTAGCAAGTCAATATATAAAACATCAATGTAACTAAACACTATACAGCAGTGTTCTCAAACTATTTTTAATTATGACCTCTTTTCCATAAAACTTTTTCAATGTCTCCTTGCTACAACTCAAATCCTTCCCACTCATTTTTAATCTACATTGATGTAATATCCGGCCAGAATAATTTAATTCCAGGTACTAATTTGATACAGGTGATTACTTACAACAACGCCACACTACTATAAACATAGCTGGTATATATTTGGCTTTTCTTATTTACTTATTCACATTTTGAAGTTATTTTTGTTGATGCTGTGGTTATAGTTATAGCTGTTATGATTGTAGCTAACAAGTAGTTTACCATATTACATTTTAAATTTATATTTTGAAAGTTAATATTTAAATGTGTGTCAAAAACTAAAAAAGAAAGAAAAAACTGTACAACTGAATTGTTAGAGCTTTGGACAAAATATCTTGAGGTATTTGTTCTGAGTTCAAATCTTGCTGGAGTCATATTTGTATTTTATCTTTTCAAGAGGAAAAAAATAAAGTACCAGTCAAGTACTGGGGTCAATGTAGACTAACCCACCTCCTCACAAATTTCCTGTACAGTCTCCTGGTCTTCTGTACAAATATAAAATTGTTCACCATCTCCACTGGATGATATTGCTCATTTTGAGAAGTATAGTTATCTAATAACATGAAACAACAAACTGCACTTTGCATGATCATAAGCAAGCACATTAAACTATAAGGCTCACTTTTCTGAACTTTGACTTTATTCACAAAGACATATAATACAGTAGACCACTCTGAACTAAGTCAATTTACCTCAACTATAGAGTTAACATATTAATATATAATTAATAGTCAATATCTTTACAGCTAAAAACCCCATACTGCAAATATAAAACACTAATTCTATAAAACCTGATTCTAACAAAGCAAAATCAATAAATATATAAAATTAAGCAACAATTGAAACAGAGAAAACAATAAATTAAGTGAACTTCTAGCCTGACCAGATGCTGCCAGTGTATAATTTATATAGATTAACTCATATCATTGATTAGTAAGTGGATCCTGTTGGGCTTATCATGTTAATATAAATTAGCTAAATAATTTTTTTTTACATACACATAAAACTTGATATTATTACTATTTACTCAGAAGAAAGATAAGTGGATTGGCTGAATTGGAAAAAAGTGTCTTGTGGTGTTTATTCTGAGTTCAAATCTTGCAGAGGTCAAATTTTCTTTCAGCTTTTCAAGAGGAATAAAATAAAGTATCAGTCAAATACCGAGGTTGGCGTAATTAATTAACCTAACTTCCCACAAATTTCAAGCTTTGCATTTATATTTGAAGTAATTGTGGAAGTACTGGATTGGTAGAATCATTAGAACATAAAGCACATACTTTGTGGTATTTAGTCCAGCTCCTTATGTTCTGAGTTTAAATCATCAAGGTCATTTTTGTATTTCATCATTTCAGGGTTGATAAAATAAAGTACCAGTTAAGTACTAAGATTGAAATAATTAACTAATTTCTCTGCCACAAATTTCAAATGTTAGAAACAATTACAGGGATTGGTAGAATCCTTAAAACTGTCTTTCATGCTTTTCATCATCATCAATCTCTGGACATTACTGTCTTAAGTTATAGGACTCCGAGAGCCAGTTACCCAGTTTTTATGGCGAGTAAGAGACCGCTATCACATTTCCTTTGAACAAGATGTTAGTCATCACAGGGCTTCTCATCTTAAGGTGAGTGAATTGGAACAATGTGAAATGAAGTGTTTTGCTCAAGAACACATGCTGTCTGGTCCAGGAATCAAAACTGTGCTCTTATGATTCTAAGTGCAACAACCTAACCAATAGGCCATTTGAGATTGATAAAATGAAATACCAGTCAAGTACTGGAATTGATGGTATCGACTAGCCCTCTCTGCTCAAATTTCAAGCCTCATGCCCTGCTAGAAACAATTATCTACTCTGAGATGGTCAGAAGATTAATAGAATTGGTAGAGAAGGAGACAAATGCTATTTTGATATTTAGTTATGTTTCTTTATATTGTGAGTTCAAACTCCATCTCTATTGCCTTTGCTTTTCAGCATTCTAGGGTCGATAGAATAACTATAAGGCAAGTATGGGTGCAAGCATAGTTGTGTGGGTAAAGTAGTTTGTATCACAACAATGTAATTTCAGCAGAATTGATACCAGTGCTGGTGCCACATAAAAAGCATCCAGTACACTCTGTGGAGTGGTTGGCATTAGGAAAGGCATCCAGCAGATGAAACCATGTCAAAACAGACAATGAAGCATGGTGTTGCTCCTTGCCTTACCAGCTCCATTCAAGCTGTCCAAGCCATGCAAGCATGGAAAACAGACGTTAAATGCTGCTGCTAATGATGATGATTATTCCACTGCATAACATTATATGGCAAGTGCCTTCCAATGTATTCTCAAGTTGAGATTGAAATTTAGTGGATAGAAATTGATGTGTGTGTGTGTGTGCGCGCGCATATGCAGCATGGAGACTGGCATGTTAAAGTAGACCCAATGTTTCCTCTGTATGTCGCAAAAGACAGCCAAAAGAGATTGATGTAAGATTTGTACTCCGACTTTGTAAAACCCTCACCAGCAACAACAACCCAAACAGGCCCTTGGTTTGGATGGTTATCACCTGAATGGTGCAAAGGTGTCATCCACCAGGACTAGAGTATCATCAACAAATGGTGGATGTGGTGATGCACTGTCACAATGCATACTCCCATACTACTACTATATGTATGTGTGTGTACAAGACAAACTTTATATACATACATACATAGATGTACGTATGCACACACACACACACACACACGATGAGCTTCTTCCAGTTTCCAACTACCAATTCCCCTCGTAGAGCTTTAGGTGCCATGTGATGGACTGAACTCAAAACCATATGAATGGAAAGAGACCTTAACTACACAGCCATGCCTATGAATATATTCATAGGCATACAGATAGCTATGTAATCAAACTTTATGAAGAAACATGTCACAGTGACTTCACTGTTTTGGCATACTTCTTTGTCAGACTGATGAAGGTGGGCAAGTTGAATATTCAAAGCCACTGTTAACCTTTACCTTGTAAAAGTTCAATAAGTATGTTCTCTAATAAAAAGTATTGAGTAATCCTTTGGATTAATGTCGAATTATTGTCATATACAACTTGACATAAAACAAACAATATACATTCATGTGTGTGTGCATGTGCGTTTATGCTTATATATATTCTTCATAATATACTAGGTGTATTTCAGAAGTTTACAGGCATTTTTTAGGAGAGGCAGTTATAAATGTACAAGATAATTATAATTTTAGTATGTCTTTATAATATCATGATTTTAATATATCTAATTAGCTGTGCAGCAGCACTTTGAACATACCCTATTAAACTTTGCTTGTCTCAGCTGACTAGTTTGCATTATTCAGTCAGGTTGCTTGGAAGCTCACTATGCCATAAAGTTTTGTGTTAAACGGGGTGAAAATGCTACGGAAACTTATGAAATGTTCCAGATTGTTAATGATTAATTTTTCGCTGGCACAAATGGTTCACAGACGATAGAGAGGAGGTGGGAGATGATGTGAGGTGTGGGAGGGAGAGGAAGAAGTCTGTCATATGTCTATAAAGAAAATAGGCATACAGTTTGGAGTTGGTTTGGCAACTGTACAGCGAATTATTCATGTGCAAAATTTGTTCTCAAGGTGCTTAGTAGTGAGCATCCCGCTAACAAAATACTTGACAGAGATGGGCATCAAAATCATCCCTCACCCTCCCTACAGTTCAGCTCTTGTTCTCTGACTTTTCGTTGTTCAAGCTGAAAAACTTCGGGGAGGTTGTTTTGAAGATGAAAGTGGCTGTGATATGGGTCCTGGACACCTTCGCTTTAGAGGATTTTTATAGGGCCTTCACAAAGTGGCTGGAGTGCTGCAACAAGTGCACTGAAGTCAGAGGATCCTATTTTGAAGGAGATTAGAGCTTTGTACTTCTTTGAAATTAATAAATGTCTCTCTTGAAAAAGTTCAAAAACTTCTGGAATGCACCTTGTATATCAATATAGGCTAAAACATAAAAAACTTTCTCATCTTCCCAAGCGTTAAACCAATACACCTGTTTATTGTTTATACACCAGTCTTTGTCTTTTGTAAATTCCAACTATATTTTACCATAGCAAGTCAAACTCTAAACCACTAAAACTCACAGATACTCCAGATACTCCAGTATTCATTGATGTTAGAATAGATCTCTTTGAATTTTATTAAAAAAAGGTAATAGTAGGTTACCACTCATATTTCATAAAGATTGATTAGCTGCCAGACAAGTTTAATCACAAAATAATAGAGGAGAAATTGAAAGCTCAATTCAATAGACATGACATCTGTGTAAAGATGTATTGTGTAGGCATTGATGTATATAGTTATGCGTATTTAAAGAAGTTTGTTTGCAATCATGTGCTTTTGGGCTTGGTCCTATCAATGACACCTTGTCCTGGATTAACTACTGGCTTGTGAGTGAATTTGGTGGGCAGAAACTGTGTGGACGCCCATTACGCGCGCGCACACACACACACACACACACACATGTATGTAGGTGTATGTATCTTTGTCCCCAGCAATGCTTTGACAACTGTTGTAGGTTTGTTTACATTCTTTAACTTAGTGGTTTGGCAAAAGAAAGTGATAGAATATGTACCAGACTTAAAAATAAGAACTAGGACTGATTTGTTTGAACTCTTTAAGGCAGTGCACCATTATGGCTGCAGTCCAATGACTAAAAGAAGCAAAATAAAAAATGATGAAAATGATATTAATATGCACATGTGTGTGTGTGTGTGTGTGTGTGTGTGTGTGACTTGATCCTAGACCATTTGTTGTTTATAACTAAAAACAATTACATTGTGAGAGTATCATCTTTAGTCAAAAGTTGTTATATGCAGTATTCACTTATTTCTTAACAGTAGTGATCACTAGAAAGGGTCAAGATGGTTTTGTTCCTCTACAGATGCATAGCAGCAACAAAATCCATTACATAATGCCAGAAGATCATTGCCTGTCAGTTCACTTACAACAACATTATTTTACATCTTTCCATGCTGAGATGGGTTTGAGAGATCATCATGATATGAATCATTTTGCATCAAAACCTACTCAAAGTGTAGGTGCTTGTATGTATCTATATACAAGCTTGCCGTTTCTATAGCTGGATGATCTTCCTTTTGCCAACCACTTTATAGAGTGTAGTGGCTGCATTTTCAAATGGCACCAACCCTCAGAGGGTGAATACAGGGCAAAAGGGACATTATAACCCCGAATTTTCTCAGCTCATAGAGCCAACCACTTTACAGTGGGTGAGGTGGAGCCTTGTATACAGTAAATGTAAATTTGGAGACAGAACAATGATAATAGAAAGACTAGAAATGAGTATTTGAGAGAGAAAGATAGGGGAGTATGCAGAGTATTCAATAAACTGGGGCATGTACATTTGTATAGGTGACGAAGGAGGAGAATAGGAGAAAAAGAGAAAGAAGAATGATGCCAGAAGGACTGGAATGGTTGGAAGGGCTCAAGAAACAACAGTATGATGGAGGAAAAAACTGGGAAATTTAAGGGTGGTATTGGGAGGGGAGTAAATGGTAAAAGTGGGCAAAAGTGAAGGTGGGTAGGTGGAAAAAGCAAGACTATGATGGAAAAAAAGCAAGGTTATTTGGGTGAGGTCACTGATTGGCAACAACAGAGATGGACAAAGAGTAGGTGAGGGGTGGGGGAGTGATTGGGGTTAGCAGAGGTAGACAAAGATAGATATTAAGTGATAAGATAAAGGTGATAGTAAGCCAAAACAATCAGTTCATTTTAAATTGTGGTGACAGCTTGGAATGTTACTTGACTACCAAGCCAGCCCTAATGGTGTTTATTGAAGTATTCTGAAAAAAAAACAAGACAGATTTTCTATCAAATTCATACATCTTTGAATTGTGTTTGTGTCATGACTGTTGAGTTATGTCCTTGTTAGCATTGGGTGGTAAACTGCATATGTCATGACTCTTGAGTTATGTTCTTGTTAGCTAGCACTGGGTGGGAAACACTTCCAAGAAGTTTCTGAGGACGGAGAATCATAAAAAAGCTATATGAGTTCCAGGTCATTTGGGTCATATCCTGGGATCAAAGTTTTTGATGTCCCTTCTTGGGTGCTTTGGTCCATTCATAAATGTTATGCTATTCAGAATTGCCACATAAACCTTGTGGTTATTCCTTAAATTTTTATTTTTCAAGAAATATGGACATGTTATAGTGTTTGCTAGGTGGCATAAATTCAAAGAGCTGTCGTGTTAGTCAGGAAATATTTTTAATTGTTGTTCGGTATAGCTGAGGTGTTAGCAGAATATTCAATGCTTCTTTTCCTGTGTGTGTGTTTGTGTATGTATACACACACAACTCACATGCACTCATATATATATATATATATATATATATAGTTGCCATGATAGATTGTTAGCCACTACACACATTTTTTTCTCTCCTTGTTTTTTCATGTCCCTTTCTGTAGAAGAGCGTAGGCTCGAAACGTAAAAGACTTTTTCTATTCCTAAGCGTTATACTAATACATCTGTTTGTTTTGTACACCACCTGTCTTTGTCTTTTTCGTAAATTCTCCCTATATATATATATATCAATCGTCAGTGGATCACATATCCGAAAAAGAAGCCTACTCCAAAGGACAGAACAGTAATGTATTTACATGCAGTTAAATATATGTTTGGTCATAGAGTGACCAATGGTTTCTCATCCATAAAGTGCTTAGCTTTATAGACAACTCGTCAGATTTGCCATTAGTATCTGACAATTGTCTATAAAGCCAAGCACTTTATGGATGTGAAACCATTGGTCACTCTATGACTGGACATATATTTAACTGCAGGATATATATATATATATATATATATATATATATATATATATATATATAGAGAGAGAGAGAGAGAGAGAGAGAGGGGTGGTGGTGCTTATGGCCTAGTAGTCAGGTGTTACATTTATAATTGCGAGATCACAAGTTTGATTTCTGGAGCAGATGGTGTGTTGTGCTCTTGAGCAAAACACTTCATCTCACGTTGCTCTGCAATCACTTTGACATCTGATGTATAGCACATAGTGCATTTGTACAGGCAATGAGGATTTGTGGAGGAAATGAGTTTATGTGCAGCACAAACATACTATCATTACAAACAAATAATCTGTGCAAGTTGTTCAGCAAGAAATTGCAGAACTATCTTTCTTAGACTTGAGAGACTATTATTAATTATATATGTCATTGTAATAATGAAGACAAACCAAATAATATTTTGAATGCATTTAATAAGTATGCTTCAAATCTGCATAATATATAATATGAAATACACCCCTTACACAACAACTTCAATTAATATATTTCAAAATACAAACCAACTGATGGAGATAGTTTGGTGTGTGTGCATGTGTGTGTGTGTGATGGGGGTTAGCCAGTTAAGTTGTCTAAGTTAGGAGGGAGGAAAATATGTATAGGGAAGAAGGAAGGAGACAGAGAGACTGAGAGATAGATAGAGAGAGAGAGAAAGAGAGAGAGAGAGAGAGAGAGAGAGAGAGAGAGCAATGGTGAGATAAGGGATATAAGGAGATGCAGAAGAGAGAAAGAGAAGGAGAGTGAGAGAAGAGGAAAGAAAACAGACAGTTGTGTTTGTATGTATATAGAAAGGATGTGAGGTTAAAAAGTTTGCTTACAAACCATACAGTTTTAGGTTCAGTCTCACTGCATGGCACCTAGGGCCAACCAAAGACTTGTGAGTGGTTATGAGAGATGGAAACTGAAAGAAACTTATTATGCATGTGTGTGTATGTGTGTGTGCATGCACGCTCATGCATGAATGTGTATACATGTGTGTATCTCCTTGTCTTGACATAACATAATGGTTGTAGCAAGCATCCTAGCAGCATCATTCATTTCCAGTTTTCTATGAAAACGTGTCTAATTATGAGGAAATATTATCTGACAACATCGAGAGCATCTACCCATAGAAAATCAGCCTCAATGAATTCCATCTGATCCAATGCAAGTATGGAAAAGTAGACATTATGATGATGGTGATATACACACATGCATACAACACCACACTTTATGTTTTGAGTTCAAATCCCAGTGAGGTTAATTGTATTTTTCAACCGGTTGGGGTCAGGAAATAAAGGGTCTGTCCAGGGTAGAGCACCGGCAGAATTGTTAGTGCTCTAGATGAGATGCCTGATGATATATGAGGTTAAATCTTCCTCCTAAGTTCTATCAAAAGCTGGCAGAATTGTCAGCACATTGGGTAAAATGCTTAGTGGCATTTTGTGTGTTTTTACATCCTGGTTCCAATGTCATTAGGGTCTTCCTTCATTTTAGGGTCTATAAAATAAGTACCAGTTGAGCAGAGGAGTCAATGTAATTGATTTAGCCCCTACCCTGAAATTGATGGCCTTATGCCAAAATTTGAAACCAATATTTAGGTTATTGCAAAGGGTTGACATTGAGTCCAGTGTAAAAAATGTGAGTGCCTATGAATTTTCAATGAACTCACAAAACTAATGCAGAATGAATTTCATAAGAACAGGACAGAAGGCATTTACATTGATAACAGATGTGCTCAAAGCAAAGCTGGACAAGACCCTATGCGCTAGTCTCTTCGGCAGCACTGTTGTACTTGTGCTCTTATATGCAAGCAAGACATAGGCTACTACAAAGAGGGAAGATGCAAAAGGCCATGAAAAGATTAATGTTTGGAATATTGTTGCAAAAATATATCCAAAATGGGATGGTTCTCAAATGAAGTGGAAAATACTCAAAGAACAAGTTCCTCAGGGCCAGATATGTTGTGAGGGTCACACGCAACAGGTAAATCAATACAGTTGCAAGTTGTATTCTAGAGATTAGAAAAGACCATTTGGAAGGCCTCCACAATGATGGGAAGATGATTTAGTAAAACAATTTGATCCAAAATGGAAAAGAATGACACAATTAATAAAGTTTAGAAGCATGTTGCAACCAGTCTCTTTTTTTGTTACAGGGATTTAAACAAACCAACACCTGTCAAGAGCTGGTGGGAAACATAGAAACATATGCACATATATACACATGATGGGCTTCCATACATTTACCATCTACCAAATTCATTTACAAGACATTGGTTGGCCCAAGACTACAGTCAAAGACATTTGCCCAAAGTATTGCACAATGATACTGAACTTGAAAGCACATGGTTACAAAGTGAGCTTCTTAACCACACAACCATGTCTGGGGAAAACTACTAAGCTCTGGGCAATGATGCTTGTTGACATCTCCCTTTTGAAGGGAATAGAAACTTCCTTACTTGAAAAGCAGCTAAAATTTTGCAACAAGAAGAACATCTGGCTATAAAATGGATGCCTTAACATCATAAATTAATCTAACCAAGGAATCAACAAACTTTTTAAAGCACTGACCTCCTTCATGAAATCACTGATAACTCATTGATCCCAATCATGTAAATTTCTAAAATAAAATTAAAAAGTATAATTAAAAAAAATTCCTATTTAGAATCAACAATTCCTTTGTTCTTTTTTGTCACTACTGCATTTTAATAAAACATATTTACAGAAATAATGTTGTTTGATGACATTTTCAAACAGCAGCAAACATTATTGATACACTTGGAATATTTAACCCAATAGCATTCAGATTACTCTGTCGAATGTAATGCTTATTTATTCATATTGTTTTGAATTAATCATACATTATCTTGTTGCTTTGAGATTTTGATAATGTGATTGTTTATTTTTAGAATGACATTGCAGAGTAGGTATGAGAGGCCTGATCTAGTTAGATTGAACATAAAGCAAGTAGAATATTTGGGCCTAATACGACTGGTCTGAATGCTAAAGGATTAATGTTTGTTGAATACTAGTTGTTGCATTGATGTTTGGCTGAAATTAGTTTTAGCCTTAAATTACAGTACCTTCTGGATTCAATTCTATAATAATTTAACATCTTTAACATTTGATATTGCTTCAGGTGTTTATTGATCCGTTGGATAGCCACATAGGCCTAGGTTGATTGACCACTTTCCCAACCCCTGGTCTGACTCATGCGAGCATGAAAAAAGCAAAAAAACAAAATACCGGATGTAAAGCAAATGAATGAATGGATTTGTGTATTAGTTTCCTCATAAAGCTTAGATTTAACTGTATAGAACTAAACCAAGTGACTTAAATTCAAATCAATAATCACAGTCATTTGTTAGTGTTTTCTTTTATGAGTGTTTTTAAAAGATTTATCTACAATGAAAGTGCATTAGACAGGCTGATCGAAGACTCTTTTCTGTATCTTCTACAAATCTCTTATCTTTCAATCAGGTTATTTCTTTTGAGACAAATAGGCAGATATTCACAGCAGTTTCAGTTAAAACATTGTAAATAAATTAGGTCAGTACAGAATGTTATTGCGCCCTCCCACCTAAAAAAAAACCCCAAAAAACCAAAAACAACCTCATTTATATAAGCTTTCTCAAGTTTTATAAAATTAATTGTTATGATATGGTTTTTTTTTTTTGCAATAAAAGTCATAAGACTTGCAAATATAGTTGGATTTATTTTACTAGAGAGAGTATACCAAATGAACTAGCAAAATAATAAAAATTAATGAGGTAATAGGAAATGTGTCAATATATGAAGGAAAAAACTTCACCAGTAGTTCGTGTTCTAAATCATGGTAATGATATATTGACTAGTTTTACCCTACATATCTTTACAATGCTTTCATCATGGAGTCTTTTGTATGAAAAAAAAAAAAAATTTAAAACACTACATATTTAATATTTATAACAATTTCAAATCTCTAATGTAATGCTGTGTGATTAATTATAAGATCTGTGTCTTTAGTACATCAATAAGATCCAATAAAACATTACATCATTTAATATAATATTGTATGGGATTACCTATAAAGAGAATATGTTTATTTTTATATTACATTATTTGAGACCCAGTAACACATTGAATGATTTAGTGATAAATCAAAGTATTACTTATTGGTTTAATCAAAAGGAAGGTCATGTGCTTTGTAGAAAAGAAATAGCTAACATTTTTGGCAGAGCGTTTCCTCAGATGTCATTTTTTGCTTTCAACTGAAGTGACTGTTGCCAATACAGACTAACTATTATTGATAATAAGAAACATAAAGCTAGACATAAATCTGGGATAAGGGGAAAAGAAAATCTTTAAAATGTGCACACACACACACACACATATATATAGATGATCTTGACTACATTGACACTGATAGAGAACTATTACTTATAAAGCAATATAACATTTTTTTTTTACAGAGCTAAACATATAAGGTAGAGAGTATTTCAATTTGGTTTTGGTTCTATTTTTAGGATTGTTAATATTATAAAAACCATCATTCCACAAGACATAAAATAAAGTTGCTGCTGTCAGCGATGATGACGGTGATTTGTAAATGTCTTTATTGTTACATAATTTACAATTAAATGAGCTGTCTTAAAAAATTTATTCTGGAAAACATTGCAAAGATATTACCTGGGCTATATATATATATACATATATATACATATATATATATATATGTAAAACATGGTAAATGTTTTTACTTTTCATTCCCTTCCAAATTGCTCTTAATTGTAGTTTTAGACTTTTGACTGTTCCTCCTAGCATGTAAGGTGGCCTGTTAAGGGTCACCTCTTTTTGTGTTTAAATGTACACTAAATTTATATGGAAAATATGTTGTCTATTGACTTTTTATACATGCTAAGCCACTGGTAGAAAGATTTCTAAAATTTTGCTACCCTATATCATTTTAAGAATATGACTTTAGTAATTTCTGAAGTTAGTCAACATTTTTTATTTACTGCCGAGTGAAACTGTGCAGTAGATTTGAAAAATTATAATATATAATGATGGGACACGTGTTATTCTGTCTCTAAATTATATGTTAATGTTTGGCGTACCCAGTGATGGGAACTTTGCCCAGCAAATTATTTTATTTGCTAATTAAAGTTCGAAACCTAGGTCTAGTTGTAAAACATGGTAAATGTTTTTATTTTTCATTCCCTTCAAAAATGCTCTTAACTGTGGTTTTGGACTTTTAACTGTTCCTTCTGGCATGTAAGGCAGCCTGTTAAGGGTCACCTATTTTTGTGCTTAAATGTACACCAATTTTATATATATCTATATATATAAAACTGTAGTTGTGTGAGTGTCTGTCCCCTTCGATTTAGATTCCTAACTACTCCCACATTTTGCGGTGCAGTTTAACCAAATTCGGGTATCTTATAGTCGTGATTCATATCAAGTCTGTCTGGGTATTAGTGCACGTCTACGATGAGTCTACGATTTTAAAAATAATTTAACATAATTTTTTATTCCATTTTAATGCATATTTTTTCGTGTGTCGATGGCGGCGGAGTTGGCGTCCACGCTCACGCCTGCACCTGTGTTGCTTCTCCCCTTCTTCCCTCCCTCGTGAAGCTGTGGGGAAGGGAGTGTAAGGAAATCAACGTCGTAAAGTGTTGTCAAGGAGACCAGCATTCTTTTAGAACAACGACTTCATGGCTTGAAGACAACAAAACAGAAAATGTCTACGATGAGTCAACGATTTAAAAAAAAATTTACCATAATTTTTTTCCCATTTTTAATGCATTTTTTTTGCTATTTTTTGGCTATAACTCTCTAAAAATGCTTATTTCCCTTACAAACCCGAGCAATGCCGGGCTATACTGCTAGTATATATATATATATATATAATTACAATTTAGTTGAATTAGGTAGCTGAGGAACCAAGTCAGTCCAGTATTATTTTCACAGCTTGAAGTAAGGTGAATAAAAAGTAAATAACAATGATGTCAAGGTATTAGTGCATTACAACTGGCTTTATTCTCTAGTTCTGATGAAATCATCATCATCATCATCATCGTTTAACGTCTGCTTTCCATGCTAGCATGGGTTGGACGGTTCAACTGGGGTCTGGGGAGCCCGAAGGCTGCACCAGGCCAGTCAGATCTGGCAGTGTTTCTACAGCTGGATGTCCTTCCTAACGCCAACCACTCCGAGAGTGTAGTGGGTGATTTTATGTGCCACCGACACAGGTGCCAGATGAGGCTGGCGAACGGCCACGCTCGGATGGTGTTTTTTATGTGCCACCGACACAGGTGCCAGACGAGGCTGGCGAACGGCCACGCTCGGATGGTGTTTTTTTATGTGCCACCGATACAGGTGCCAGACGAGGCTGGCGAACGGCCACGCTCGGATGGTGTTTTTTTATGTGCCACCGACACAGGTGTCAGACGAGGCTGGCGAACGGCCACGCTTGGATGGTGTTTTTAATTTTTATGTGCCACTAACACAGGTGCCAGACGAGGCTGGCGAACGGCCATGATTGGATGGTGTTTGTTACGTGCCCACAGCACGGAGGCCAGTCGATGCGGTACTGGCTACGGCCACGTTTGGATGGTTTTCTTATGTGCCACCGGCACTGGTACCACAAAGATACAAATTCCATTGATGTTCATCTATTTTGATTGGTTCGAAATATTTACTAAAAATCATAATGGAGTATCCTGTATGATGAAAACCTATATTATGCATCTGAAGATGGTGGTGTATTTCAAATTGATGTAATGCTTGCATTGTTCGATTAAATGGAGCCAGCTGAAATGGCCATAATGCACTAATACCTTGACATCCTTGTTACTTATTAACATCTTGCTTATCTGCTATCATCCTCAATGCCCTCACATACCTACCATAATCCCTGCCCTTAAGCCTCTCTTATATTTCGCTTTATCATTTGCTCCAGTCATCTCTACCCTGCCCACCCAGTCCAAGTCTCTGTATCACCTCCACCTATGCTCACCTGCCCCCCACCCCCAGAACATGTCCCAACATATCTTAGTCTCTAACCCACCTTTCTTTTTTAACTGGAGCATTCATAGACCTACTTTACAGCAGGACACCTAGCCACACCCCTCTATATCTCTAATTTCTCATCAACTGGCACAAAGCTGTCCTTTTATCTCCTGAAAATAAACCTTAATGGCATATCAACTTTGGAGAATTCTTGATTCTTGAGATGACCTCTCCTTCTGAAGTGGAACTAATCTTAATTGTGATATGGCAATCAACCCTTTAGCATTCTGATTGCTCTATCAAATGTAATACTTATTTATTCACATGGCTTTGAATTAACCATGAATTGTCTTGTAGCATCTAAGTTTTGATGATGTGGTTGTTTAATTTTAGAATGACATTGTAGGATAGGTGTGAGAGGTAAGTTTGAACATAAAACAGGCAGAATATTTTGGCTGGATATGGCCAGTTTAAATGCTAAAGGCTTAAGGCACATCCTCTGATGTTGGCGATAATTTTAATAAACCAAGAACTTATATTGTGGTATTTGATATACATATATTTGTCTATGTTGTTGAAATACATGCCACTGGCCAGTCTGAGTTATTTCTCTTAGCCCAATTTTTGTTTAAGTTTTAATTCAGATAACTTTTTAAAGTGATCTAAAGATACAAGTGCTCTATGATACAAACAGGAAGTGTGCATCGTAGAACTTGGTATGGTCTCAATCAGGTTGGTATTAAAAGGGTTGTTACTAAGAGTTATAACAATAAATGTGACCTACTTCAAAATGTTCTCCTGTGTGACCTTAAGTTTTACACACCTGTAGATCCATGGAGTGAGATTATGCTTGGTGAAAATAAAAATTATGTGCCTGAAGAACTACAAACAATTGCTGATAATATCTAATGAAAAAATATCCCATTTTCCTTTTTTCCATCACTACTTGTTTTATGTTCATTTTTTTCTCTTGGGTTAGATGTATACATTAACGAGGCATTGTTATACAGCTGAATGTCCTACCTGTCATTAATCCATACCAGCTTTTCAAGCATGGGTCCATTTATTTCTTATGTCTTTAAAGGCATGAAGTGGCTACATGGTTTCTTGAAAGAAGTGACAATAACAACAATAATATTGTTCATAATGAGAGGTTTATATAAAATGCAAATGTAAGCAAAAAAACCAACATGCACACATATACAAAGGGCTTCTATCATCCCTCATCTACCAAATTCTCTTACAAGGCTTTGGTCATCCTGTGGTATAGTAGGAAACACTTGTCCATGTTGCATGACTCAACTCCAAATCCTGTGGCTGGAAAGCAAACTTTTTAACTGCACAGCCACACTAGCATCTACGAGCACCTTTTTTATTATCATTTTCTTGTTTCAGTCATTGGACTGTAACCATGTCAGGGTACTGCTTTGAAAGCCTTTAGTCTGGTGTTCATTATATCAGTCTCTTTCACCAAAGGGCTAAATTATGGGGATGCAACCAAACTAGTAACAGTTGTCAAGTAGTGGGGTATAGGTGTCAGATAAAAACACACACACAAAACAAGCTTACTTCTGTTTCCACATACCAAATCTACCTACAAGGCTTTGGTTGGCCAGGGGTTATAGTGGTAAACATTTACCTAAGTGCTGTGCAGTGAGACTGAAACTGAAACACGTGAAGGGAAAGTGAGCTTCTTAACCACACAGCTATATTGGTACCTAGGAGCATATTTAGACTGTCAATATTTGTAGCTTAATCTTCATGTAATATGAAGATAAATCTCGAATTTGAATACATATGCATTTAGTAGTGATGTAATACAATATGATTCAGTATACAAGGGCATAATAAAATGTAATATGGCACTGAAATACTTATATAGTTCAAAATATGCTGCCTCCATGTCTGTTGTTGTTCTCATTAGAAAAGACCCCACCCCCACCACAACCCACACCCAGATCATGTCTGAATATATCATATAGCTAGCTGAATCTTAATAAGTGCAGATTTACTTCACTCATATTTAAAGATAATTAAATTGGCTTTTAAGTGGAAGCTTAAGCTAACACTTGGAAAGCAAAATAAGAAAAAATAAACCAAAAGCAACAAAATCTATAAAAGAAAAACAAGCAAATTATTCTATTCACTTTCAATCTTTTAAGCAGTTCTTTAATTGTATCAACTGATCTCAATGCAGATATTGTAAAGCAATAAAATTAATAGAAATTGTTTTGGGCCACTGTCAATTGATGGCTTTTGTTAATCAATCAAAACAATAGAATAAAAACTATAAGTGATTGGAGAGAAAACAAATATTTCTTCCTTTTTTCTGTTTTGTTTTCCTTTTTAAACAAATGGTATTTCTATTTACATTTATTAGGCTCAGACATGGCAGTGTGGTTAAGAAGTTTGCTTTGCAGCCATATAGTTTCAAGTTCAATTCCATGGTGTGGCTTGAGCAAAGTCTGTTTCTACTACAGTCTCAGATTAACTAAAGCTTTGTTAGTGAATTTGATAGATGGAAAAAAGAAGCTTCTTGTATATTGTTACCACATAACATAGATGTAAACACACACGCACACACATCATTTAGCAATTAGTAATTTGAAACTAGTGATTTCTTGTGATAAGATACATAGAAATTATATTTACAGCAGACAACTGAAGTGAAAACAAATACCATTCATCATATCAATTTTGAATAATCATTAGTCAGGTATAGGACACTTGCCTCATTGAATAAATTTATAGTAATAAATTTATGGCGTGGACGACAGATGTTAAATGATAATGATGATGTAAACATCATCATCATTATCATCATGTTTGATGAGCATGAAAACATTTTACAATAACAGATACTTATAAAGCCTATAATAGTGCTTTCAGGAGGAAGTTTGTCAGGCTGAAATTAGTAGCCCGAGTTCTTAACCACAACGCCATATACCCACGGGCATATGGTGTAGTGGTTAAGAGCACAACTAACCCCAAGATTCCGAGTTTGATTCCAAGAAGTGACCTGAATAATAATAATAATAACATTGAAAATACCTTAGGAATGAGAACCCAGGTTCAAAATTTCCCCAAGACACCTGAAGAAGGCTGGGGGGTATATCAGCTGAAACGTTGTGTTAACCACAAACAAAATGAGGACAAATATCCGTTGAATGTAAATAATGTATATAATGTACATAATTCCTCATCTCTTAAATATAGAACTGTATGATTTCATTTATTTGCCACAAGGGCGAAGGATGAGAGGGACTTCTACAATAGGCACAAAGCCTGAAATTTGTGGGAGATGGATATTCAATTACATCAAACACAGTACTTAGCTGATACTTATTTTATTGACCCCACCCCTCACACAAAAGGATGAAAGGTAAAATTGATCCAGGCAGAATTTGAACTCAGAATGTAAGGGTGGATGAAATACCACTAAGCATTTCACCTGGTGTACTATAGATTCTGCCAGCTCCCTGCATTAATAATAATAATAACTAGCTGGACCCATGAAAAATTCACAGAAAACATAAAAAATGTAAGCATCTGTAAATTATGTGCTGGTTCCATGAGAAATGTTTCTATATTGTGACAGTTACAGAATATAGAAAGAAGTGTAAAACTGATAACTATATCATCCAACCAAAATGTCTCAGTTACGCAAATGTAAACAGAATTAATATTTAGCCTTAAAATACATCGTATATATTCAAAGAACCTTCTTGGTTTGGTGGTATGGAAAATTATTTTGGTATTATTTTATTCTTTTACTTGTTTCAGTCATTTGATGGTGTCCATGCTGGAGCACTGCCCTTTAGTCAAAGAAATTAACCCCTGGACTTATTCCCTGTAAGCCTGGTGCTTATTGTATCAATCTCTTCTGCCGAACAGCTAAGTTACAGGGATGCAAACACACCAAATTGGTCGTCAAGCGATGGTGGTGGTGAGGGAGAAACACAAACACAAACACACATACATAAATATATATATATATATAACCTAGCTAAAACCAAAGTCATAGTAAGTAGGAAAGCAGACAAACCACAAATCCCCTCCGGTAGATTGCCCTGCTCAATTTATAGAAAAGGTGTAGGTAGAAACTCCATAAGATGCAACCAGTGTAAGCTTTGGAGACACAAAAGGTGCAGCAACATCAAAGGAAGGTTAACAGAGAAACTAACTTTGTATGTGGAAGGTGCACAGAGAATAAATGCTGAACTTGAGTAGAAAATAGACTCCATAAACTGTCAGAGGGGCAAGCTAGAGGTAGTAGATAGCTTCCGGTATCTAGGCGACCAGGTTAGTAGTGGAGGTGGTTGTTCCAAGAGTGTAGCTGTGAGAATAAGATTAGGCTGGGGAAAGTTCAGAGAGCTCTTACCCCTGTTGGTAACAAAGGGCCTCTCTCTCAGAGTGAAAGGCAGATTGTTTGATGCCTGTGTATGAACAGCTATGCTGCATGGCAGTGAAACATGGGCTATAACAGCTGAGGACATGTGTAGGCTTGAAAGAAATGAAGCCAGTATGCTTTGCTGGATGTGCAATATCAGTGTGCATGTTCGACAGTGTAAGCATCTTGAGAGAAAAGTTAGGCATAAGAGAAATAGATGTGGTGTGCAAGAGAGACAACTGTGCTAGTATGGTCATGTGATGTGTATGGATCAGGACAGTTGTGTAAAGAAGTGCCACTCTCTAACTGTGGAGGGAACCTGTGGTAGAGGTAGATCCAGGAAGACATGGGATGAGGTGGTGAAGTATGATCTTCAAACTTTGAACCTTACAAAGGCAATGACTAGTGACTGAGACCTTTGGTGATGTGCTCTTCTTAAGAGGACCCACCAAGCCAAATGCACTCATGTTGGTGGCACGTAAAAAAAACGAAAAATCAACCTTTGAATATAGGGCCTGATGGAGGCAAAGTGGCTGAGTTCCTTTCGAGTGTTGGGCCACATGGAGGTAAGGTGGCTGAGTTCCTTTCGAACGAACCTCACGGAGGTGAGGTGGCTGAGTTCCTTTCAAATGTTGGGCCTCATGAAAGCAAGGTGGTTGAGTTCCTTTCGAGCGTTAGACCTCATGGAGGCAAAGTGACTGAGCACCTTTCGAGCGTTGGGCCTCATAGAGGCAATGACCAAGACCTTTGGCATTATGTCATGCTTAAGAAGAAGATCCATCAAGTCGAGCAAAATTGCAGTTGTGGCAGATACCAGTGTCATGCAAATGGCACCCGTGCCCAGTGAAACTGTCCAACCTATGCCAGCATGGACAATGGACGTTAAATGATGACGATGATATATATATATATATATATATATATATATATATATATATATATATATATATATATAATATTAATTAGAGACAAAACCACTATTTTGCAAATCAAACAAAGAAAGACTTAATCAATACATAAAAAAATTTTAATATAAAGTAAATAAATCGCCACTACAATTGTTTCCTGTCTTCAAATGACATTCATCAGGTGGATTTCATATCTTCTATTCAATTTTAAAGTTATTCAAAATGTGACCGCGTGTGTACCAACGAAGAGCTCCGCTCGAAACGTTAAACCCTCCCTCTTTCCTTCTTTCCTGAGCATCCAATAATACTATATTTGTTCTACGTCCTTGCGTTGTGGTGTTTTTTTTGTGCTTTCTTGTTTGGATTAACTATATATATATATATATATATATATATATATATATATATATATATATATATATATGATGGGCTTCTTTCAGTTTCTGTCTACCAAATTCACTCACGAGGCTTCAGTTTGCCAGAGGCTATAGTAGAAGACACTCTTTAAAGTATAGAGTTGAATTTCGTGTAGCCACCTGTTGGCAACTTTTCTCCCCCACCTATTTTGTAGTGGGTAGTACCCAATTTTCTGGATTCTTTTCACAGCTATACCCTGTTGGAAATTTGCATTAGTTTGTGTATGAAAATAAAAGGAAGGGAGTGGGGCTTGTTTGTTGTTTGTAGAGAAAACATTAAATGTGCCTGAAAAATAAAAAAAACATGGTCTTCCCCCACTAACTTAAAGACATGAAGAACTATGAAAGAAGGCGAATAAGTACTGAGGTGGGGGAAAAACAGAAAACTAACAGTCAATCATTCTAGAACTCCCAGAATAAAAACATAAACACCTGAAAGACTTTCCCTCCATTCATTACTAAATGTCTTTCCCCTCTTCTTCATTGCTAAATGTAAAGAAGCGAGAAAAGATTGATCATATTTCAGTCTAATTGTCATTGTACATGACTGAAGCTTTCCTTTCTCTGTCGCTTCACTCCTTTTGTCTATGGTTAAGAGAGTGAAGGTGTGTGGCTCAGTGGTTAGGGATATTGGGCCCACGATCGTAAAGTCATGAATACAATTCCCTGCAGCATGCTGTGTTTTTGAGCAAGGTACTCTGCTTCAACTTGCTGCAGTCCACTCAGCTGGCAAAACTGAGTTGTAGCTTAATTCAAAGGGGCCAGCCTTGTCACATTCTGGGTGAGGCTGAATCTCCCTGAGAACTATGTTATGGTAT
Source organism: Octopus sinensis (assembly GCF_006345805.1). Taxonomy (NCBI): domain Eukaryota; kingdom Metazoa; phylum Mollusca; class Cephalopoda; order Octopoda; family Octopodidae; genus Octopus; species Octopus sinensis. The sequence goes on along the minus strand of NC_042998.1, from coordinate 137,491,668 downwards.
GAATGTCTGTGGAATACTCAGTCACTTGTGCGTTAATTTTATGAGCAGACTGTTCCATTTGTTTATGTATCAACTTTTCTTTCCATCTATGTATCTACTTTCCTTGCGATGTGATAAACATTTCAAAACACAAAACGAACACCGTTACCACTCACTGTCTCTTTCACTCTCTCTCTTGCTCTTACTTCCTCTCTCTCTCACTTTGCCACTTGCTTCTTCCTTTGAAGTAAGTATGACACACACCACACATACGTACATACAAAAAGAATAAGTTGATATATTAATATTATTGATAATAACAGTTTCAAATACTGACACAAGGCCAGCAATTTCAGGAGAGTGGGTAAGTTGATTACATCAACCCAAATGCTCAACTGGTACTTAATTTATCAACTCTGAAAAGGATGAAAGCTGACCACGGCAGAATTTGAATTCAGACCATAATAATAAATGAAATGCTGATAAGCATTTTGCCTGGCAAGCTAACCATTCAGCATATAATAGATTACATAAAATAAAACACAATGTGCTTGAAGCTAGTCAAGCTGATAGAGGGAAACTCTAAACAGAGCAGGTGTGAGAGACAGTAACATTACATGCAGGTGAGTTGGAGTGAGACACCTTGTTCTGAAGTTGCTACTATATTAATAAAAATAAAATTGCAATTTTTTTATCATAAATTATATTTATTATCAAATTATATTTATATTATCAATTTCTCAAAGATACATATTATACATATATATATATATATATCTATGATATTAAATATTAAACTCTCTTGAATTATATATACATATATATGAAAGAGATTTGTTGTGCAAGGCCGGAGCAATGCGAGAAGGTACAAAGTAAACTACAAAAGGAAAAGAAATGAAAACAAAGTTGCAGTTTTACCTTGTATTTCTGTATTTCAGGGTTATAACCTCTCTTTCAAGACATTTTCAAAAAAGTGAGGTATGGAAAAGTTGTTGCTCAGATTTGTTGGGGTAGAAGGAGGAAGGAGAAGAAGGAGGAGGGAGAGGAAAGAGGTGGTGACATGTGCAGATAGGTATCTGCTTTAGTAACCAGTCTGTTTCATGTAGAAAGAAGTCAAAAAAATTTTATAACAGGGACCATCAATTCCTATGATAATAGGTCTGATTTTAAGTTTAGGTTTGAATTTGTGGGTTTTCACTAAACGACAGAGGGAAGGGGTATATTTTTGGGTTTGAAATTAAGCCAATTTTCTTAGAAAGCTTTCAGTTGTGACAAATGTTGGTCCAACTAGCATTAATTGTGGCTTCAAACTGACTAGGTGTGATTTGTGCTTTTTGGTATAGCATGGTGTCATTAAGATGTTTAATTGCTAATTCATTGTAAGTGAACCTATGATGCAGGATCCCTTCTCCTTGTCTGAGGGTAGGTAGACAAAGTTTTTTAGATTGTAGGTTTTGTAAGGTGAGAGATTGGGATTTCATAAGGTTGTGTAATGTGGTGGGGTGTTTATTTAAGATATTAAAAATGGAACTAGCTTAGAGTTAAATTCAGGATTGAGAGTTTGTATGATTGTGATTTGTATGATATATATGTCAATGAAATTCCAACACAATCAGATTTTTATGTTTTATTTTTGTATTTTTAACAATTTTACAATATTACATATGATAAACTTCAGTTAATAAAGCAGCTATATAACTTTGAAGATTGTAGAATGAAACAACTTGTTTTATCATAGTATATAATATTGTAAAATTATGAAACATACAAAACTAAAATATCAAAATCAGACAATGTTGGAATTTCATTGACTTTACATATATATGCATATAGATATATATACATATATACACATATAAATGTATATACATATATACGCTTATAAATATATGGCATGTGAAAAACAACATTTGAGCGAGGGCATTGCCAGTACTGCCTAACTGGCCCTCGAGCTGGTGGCACGTAAAAGCACCCACTACACTCTCGGAGTGGTAGGCGTTAGGAAGGGCATCCAACTGTAGAAACTCTGCCAGATCAGATTGGAGCCTGGTGCAGCCATCTGGCTCACCAGTCCCCAGTTAAACCGTCCAACCCACGCCACCATGGAAAGTGGATGTTAAACAATGATGATGATACATATATATGCATATAAATATACATACACATATATGCATATAAATATACATACATATATGTATACAATATACATACATATATACACATGAATATACATACGCATATAAATATACATATATACCTGTGTAAATATACATATATACATGTATAAATATACATATATACATGTATAAATATACATATATACATGTATAAATATACATATATACATGTATAAATATACATATATACATGTATAAATATACATATATGTGTATAAATATACATATATGTGTATAAATATACATATATGTGTATAAATATACATACATACACATATAAATATAGCAGGCAATAACAGAGGAATTTAAGACAGGCTGCCCCTGGGAGCTCCTCTATGTTGATGACCTTGTTCTTATAGATGAATCACAACCAGAACTAGTGAAGAAGTTTCAGGTATGGAAGCTAGGTCTAGAATCAAAGAGTCTTAGAGTTAACCTAGCAAAGACCAAAGTCTTAGTAAGTAAGAAGGCAGACAAATCACAAATCTCTTCAGGCAGATGGCTCTGCTTGATCTGTAGAAAATGTGTAGATAGAAACTCCATAAGATGTACCCAGTGTAAGCTATGGACACATAAGAGATGAAATAACATCAGAGGAAAGTTAACAGGGAAAATAGCTTTTGTGTGTGGAAAATGTACAGGTACAATAAACACTGAAAATGTACATAAAATAGACTCCATCAACTGCCAGAGCAATAAGCTAGAGGTAATAGATAGCTTCCAGTGTCTAGGTGACCAAGTTAGTAGTGGAGATGGATGCTCTGAGAGTGTAGGTGTGAGAATAAGAATAGGCTGGGCAAAGTTCAGAGAGCTTGTACCTTTGCTGGCAACAAAGGGCCTCAGAGTGAAAGGCAGATTGTATGATGCCTGTGTGTGAACAACTATGCTACATGGCAGTGAAACATGGGCTGTGACAGCTGAGGATATGTGGAGGCTTGAAAGAAATGAAACCAGTATGCTTTGCTGGCTGTGCAACATCAGTGTGCATGTTCAACAGAGTGTAAGCATCTTGAGAGAAAAGTTGGGTATAAGAAGCATCAGATGTGGTGTGCAAGAGAGATGACTGCGCTGGTATGTCATGTAATTCATATGGATGAGGACAGTTGTGTAAAGAAGTGCTGATCTGTAACTCAGGAGGAAACCTGTGGTAGAGACAGACTCAGGAAGGTATGGGATGAGGTGGTGAAGTATGATCTTTGAACTTTGAGCCTCACAGAGTCAATGAGTAGTGACTGAGACCTTTGGCAATATGCTGTGCTTGAGAAGACCCATCAAGCCAAGCAAAATCATAGTTATGGCCGATGCTGGTGTCACATAACTTGCACTCATACTGGTGGCATGTAAAAAGCACCTTTCGAGTGTTGGGCCTCATGGAGGCAAAGTCACTGATGCTGGTGGCACCTGAAATGCTCCTTTTGAATGTTGGCCTCACAGAGGCAATAACAAATGACCAAAACCTTTGGCATTATGTTGTGCCTGAGAAGAAGAAGATTCATCAAGCCAAGTAAAATCGCAGTCATGGCAGATACTGGTGTATACAAATAGCACCTGTGCTGGTGGCACGTAAAAGCACCTATTACACTCTTGGAGTAGTTGGCATTAGGAAGTGTGTCCATCTGTGGAAACCATGCCAAATCAGACAGGAGTCTGGTGCAGCCTTCCAGCTTGCCAGCCCGGGTCAAACCGTCCAACCCATGTCAGCATGGACAATGGATGTATGATGATGATGATAAATGCATATAAATATACATACATACACATATATATATACATATATACACATATAAATATACATACATATATGTATACACACACACACACACACACATATATATATACATATGTGTACAAGAGTATACATGTATATAAATAGACACATATATGTGTGTGTGCATTTGTTTTACTGTCTCCTTGCCTTGACGTCAGGCAACAGTTGTAAGCAAGCGTGACTGTCATGCAAGAGATGCGTTTTGTTTCCAATTTTTCATGTAACCATGTGTGGGCATGGTGAAATATTAGCTTTCTTAGAAAGAGGGAAGGGCAGCTAGCTGTACAAAATCTGTTTGCTCCATCTGAACATGGAAAAGTGGAGGTTTCAGATATTACGTGGATGATAATATTTTTTACCAAGATATTACAACTGCATCTGATTGTTCCAGTGCTTGAATTCTGTACAGGTACATGTATTAACTTACTTGCTGACAATTATAAATGGTTTCTCCCATTGTTTTTGATGCACCATTTGCTATCAATAAAACTGTCAGCACTTTTGATGACATGGGTATGCTGTTGATATTAGTAATGATAATAAAAATTGCCATGGAAAACTTCAAAAGATTATCTTTGTCTGAAGTACTCTTATGACTGCTTTTAAACAAGTGAAAAGGAGCCACTTCAGATATATTTTTGTTGGTGAATTATCTCAAGTCACATTGTTATATTTCTACAAACAAGACTTGTATCATCATCATCATCATCATCCAATGTTTTAAATTCAGATTTTGTTCCCGTTAACAGGGGAGGCCAAATCTACTTCAATGCCATAGTATCTGCCCTCACACCGTCTTGCCTGGCTTTGGGTGTTCTCCTTTTTCAAACTAACCCTCCCAATCTCCTCCTCCACCTGTCCCCTCCACCTTTTCCTTAGTCTACCTTGCTTTCATGCTCCATTTACCTCAAACACAATTACCTTCCTCAGAACATGCCCATGTGATAATATATTTATATTATGCAGTACAACAAAATTATAATTTAAAAAACAAAAACAAAAAACTTTTTAAAAAATCAAGCAAAAAAACAAAACAAAAACAAAGTGAAGATGGTGCTAAATGGATTTTAAAGTAGTTAATATATTGACTAGTTTATCTTTGTCCTTATTTCATTTGAATTTATCTAATATATGTATCTAATATATACTGCTACAGAAGTGCATAAAATTCTTCAAATGCCATTTAGCCAATCATTAAAATGTATGAAATTGCATTGTTATTTAAAAGAAACATAGGCTGTAGATTACAATGGTGATTTATTCTGTACATGTAGGTACAATTAAATCAATTCACTGCAGTATATGTATGTATCCTTATCATTATCATCATTTAACATCTGCTTTCCATGTTGGCATGGGTTGGACGGATTGACAGGAGCTGGCTAGGCAGAAGACTGTACCAGGTTTCAGTGTCTGTTTTGGCATAGTTTTTATGGCTGGATGCCCTTCTCAACCCCACTGTGTGCATGTATGCATATACATGTGTGTATATATATATATGTATGTGTGGCACATAAAAAGCTTCATTTGAGCGTGGTCGATGCCAGTGCCGCTTGACTGGTCCTGTGCCGGTGGCACATAAAAAGCACCACTTGAGTATGGCTGTAGCCAGTGCTGCCTGACTGGCTCCAGTGCTGGTGGCATGTAAAGAGTACCATTCAAGTGTGGTCGATGCCAGTACTGCCTGACTAGTCCTCATGCCAGTGGCACATAAAAAGTAGCCACTACACTCTTGGAGTGGTTGACGTTAGGAAGAGCATCCAGCTGAAGAAACCTTGCTAGATCAGATTGGAGTCCAGTCCAACCCATGCCAGCACGAAAAGCAGATGTTAAACAACAATGATGATGATAATGATGATGGTATGTGTGTGTGTATATATGTCTCTCTCTCCCTCTCTCTTTCTATTTTTTTTTATGAATGTATATTAAGCAGTAATGACATATTTCTGTCTCCCATATACAATATATCCTGTAGTTCAACATGTAAAGACTAGAGGAAAATGTTAATCGGTCATAAATAGAAGATGACATGCTCCAAATTTCAATTTTTTCTTTTTGCTTTCAGATTAATCAACAACATCAACATGGCAAATTTGAATATGACAGAGAAAATAAAAAGCACACTATGCTCATGGCTTAAGCTGTCAACCACACAAATTGGAGTTTGCCAGCTTCTTGAATGTGGCTGGATCCTTTGTGTTCAGGGTTGGGAAGAGCTATCTGTGGACAAGAAAAAGAAACATTCTCAGCAGTCATTAGGGATGGCCAAGTTCATGTAGCTAGTCTAGGATATCATCAGTGATCACTCCAGCAGGTTAATGAAGACCCTCGTTAAGTAGGTGAAAGTGGTGTGGTGTGATATTGACATCATGTACAAGTCCTGTATGACAAAGAGACAGCAGTTTGTATCAGGTAAGATCTGAGAAAACCATGTGGTCATGTGATCCATGCATCATGTGACCTCATAGCTGAACTCTTTTGAATCTCATTGGACAGCTGCATCTAGGGTATTGTTAGGGGTGCTGTCCAGCAGCACCATGTTGACAAAAACTTGTTGGAAACTGTCACTACAAGCATATTGGATCACATAGATAGGATCCACTTGAACCTAGTATGTAGTGGCTTTTGTGGTTACAAGGGAGCTGTCAATGGAGCTAAGAGCAATCTTACATTTTTGCCAGAGACAACTCAGGGTTGAGCGGACCTTTTAGGTTTTGCCAAAGGCCATGAGAAACTCTTTTAGTGTTGGTGTTATAACAAAAATGCACCTAATATATGCTGTAAAGTGGTTGGTGTTAAGAAAGGCATCTAGCTGCAGAAACCATGTGAAAGTAGATATTGGAGTAAAATGCTGTCAGTTCTCCAGCCTATCAGTTCCTGCCAAACCACCCAAACCATGCTAGCATGGAAAGCAGATGTAAAATGATGATGAATTGAAAATCTAAATTTAACACAAATTTGAACCAATGTAATGAGCTGATTTTCATAAACTATCTTGAGTGGTTTTCAACACAAGCCAAACGTTCAGAGAGTCACTCCATGGTTGCTTGATATGTTAGAAATAACACCTAACTCTCTCTCCTTTTCTCTTCTCTCTCTCTCTCACATCATACTCTACCACCTTTAAAAATAAGGACATATTGAATAATGTAGCTTTGTGATAAACAGTCTTAAGAGATGGGATGATCATGGCTGGAATGCTTTTCCTCAGAGGCCTACTTGACCTAAGCTGATTTGGGGCTAAGCAAAACAACATGAAAGCATAGCTTCTTGGACAATAAAACAATTCACAGTAAACATTTATTGTAGTTAGTATAATGTCAGTTTAGTTACATAACCAGTCTTCATTGTGTATGACAACACAGCTAAGTGAAAGGGTGAAGTGATGCATCATTAAATATTCAACAAAAGCCAAAGCTAAATCTCAGAGGTGAGGACCTTGTCTGCACTCATACTGCAATAACTTCTCTTGCTTACATTCCTATGTTAATTAACATGAAGAGATTTTACCTTATAAGGTGAGACAAAGTGAGGCGCAGGTGTGGTTGTGTGGTAAGAAGGTTGCTTCCCAACCGCTTCGTTTATGATTCAGTCCTGCTGCGTGACACCTTAGGCAAGTGTCTGCTACTATAGCCTTGGGCTGGCCAAAGCCTTGAGAGTGGATTTGGTAGACAGAAACTGTAAAAGGCCCATCATATATGTATATATTTATGCATGTGTATCTTAGTAGCTTTGTTTGTTCCCCCTTCACCACTCGACAGCCAGTGTTGGTGTGTTTATGTCCCCGTAGCTTAGCAGTTCAGCAAAAGAGACTGATAAAATAAGTACTAGGCTTACAAAGAATAAGTCTTGCGGTTGATATGTTTGACTGAAAAACCCCTTAAGGTGGTGCTCTAGCATGGCCACAGTCAAATGACTGAAACAAGTAAAAGAATAAAAGAAGAAATTGTACAAGAGTACACATGAGCTGAGACAAATCCACTCATATCCATAGAGTACAAAGGTTGCTTACTTAGCCCAGAACCTTTAACTAGTAAGCCACTTTCATCTATACACTTGAAATAGATCACACTCACTTTATTGTCATGCATGTAGACACTAGCTATAACAAATCTGAACACAAAGGAAGCTTTCCCCACCCTCCTGCAAACAAAAAAAAAGGGAACAAAAAAGCCAATGGTCAACCCACCTTTGTGTCTAGTGAAATGCAACATTACAGTCGATAAATATCTTAATGTTTATTTGAAAAGGTACTTTTATCTGAACACCTACACATGTGCATGGAGAGAGAGAAAGCTAATAGACACACATACACGTGTATGTGTGTGTGTATATGTATATGTGTGTGTGCGCACATCTACATATAATATAATATAATATATAATATAATACAACCTTATCAGCAGTTTTACAAACTAACAGAAAAGAAATACTCAACTTAGCAACAAGTGACTATAAAACATATCTTTTAATTTCTACTGACTTGTAAGTTAGCTTTCTGATATCTGTTCACAAATTTACAGAAATCTGTGTATGAGGGGCAGCCATGTTCTCTAATATTGCTGGTAAGGACACTTTTTTACTCTGAAGATGGTCCTTAAACAAAACTTGTTTAAATTTGCAAACTTTAACTATTCTTATCAATAGAGACTTCGATAGTTTCCTTGTGCTCTGGGGCTTATATCCACTGATCTCTGGTCAATTTTGACCATTCAGTTCCATGTAGTTAACTACAATTGCAACAAACTTGTTTGGTTTTGTGGACTGGATTTAAACATAAACTAGATCTTATAAGCCAAATGGGGGTTATTATTCCTAAAAACTTGTAGTGATCCTACAACGGCGTGCGCTCGCGCACCGTCCATTTGTATTTCGCGCGTGTTGGTGCCTTTACCAAGGCAGAGAAAGGAAGGGCCCTCTCGCACATGCGCGAACCACCGGAAGCACGACCCGCTTGCCTATCGTGGTAGTTAGCGAGGCAAGGGGGTCGTAGAACGTTTGACCACTAGCAGCAGCAAGCGGCGACTTGGGACCCAGCGATTGAAGGCGGCGGTCACGCATATATTCTCTCCGGTTGATAGCAGCAGTCGGCCGAATGCCTTTAACCAAATTGTTGCCGACCACATTCAACTTCCCTGTTCGACGCCATCTTGACCCCTTTCTGGTTTAGCGGCTGACCCCTTTCTGGTTTAGCGGCTGGACATTGTAAATATTACAATCTATTAACTTTCAGCCTTGCGCGCCCAGAATCAAGGACATCAGATAACACACTTATTGTTATTGTTACCAAGAAAGAGAATAAAGTAGTTATATATATTTTACGTCTGCGTCTTGTTGTTTCTGACTAGTAGAATTCTGGATTTTAAAGCAACGACTAGTGATTGCTTTCTTGTACCCCGAAAGTACAAGACAAGACACTCACACTAAGTTTGTTTCAAACTCTATTCATAATACAGGTGAAAGTAAATGGATAAAAGAGTCAAAATATAATACATCTTTATTAACAGTTAAGAAAAGAAAGAATATGAGGTGTTAGATATATTCAGTCCTATCAAGTGGTGGTGTTGTGATGTGATGTGATGTGATGATGATGTGAAGGTGGTGACTATGCTATAGTAGTGATGATGGTGGTCATGAAGACAATGAAACACTATTGAGCATAAAAGAGAGCATTAAAAGCATGTCTGGTGGGAATATAAAAGTAATAATAATAAATTTAATAACAACACCGACAATAATAGTAATAACAATAGGTAACCACTCGAGTGGAAAGTATGCTGATAAATATGGAATTCAGAAATGTAAGGAATCTAAAAAAGGTATTGAAGGAATGAGAAGTTACTATTGTCTGAAAACTATGGAACAACAAGATATAGACAATACCATGGCTAGAGACAAAAATATAACAAAAACACTGCAATTCACAGTTCTAATGAGGTTTTATTTTGAACATATAAGTGCTGCATAGCAACTAAATATTCATGTGATGAGTAAAACAAATGAGTTTAGTTCTTGTTTCATAACTAATTTATAGCAATACTAGGCAGTTATTCATATATCAAGTAGTTTAGGATGAGAAACAGGATCATCATCATCATAATTTAATGCACAATTTTCCAAAGCAGATTTTTTTATGGTTGGATGCCTGTTTCATTACTAATACTCACCTCTTTCCAAGCAAGGTAATATTTCCCTCATAGAGAGACATGATTTTCTCAGAAGACTTACTTGTAAGATAATGATGCTCATTTACAACCATCATGTAATGTTTAAATAAAAGTACACACACACACACGACATGATAAAATTCTTTCAGTTTACCAACCAAATTCACTCACACTCACAAGGCTTTGATTAGCCCAGAACTGTAGTAGGAAACACTTGCCCACGGTTTCATGCAGTGTGATTGAAACTAAGACCACATGGTTGGGAAGCAAGCTTCTTAATGACACAGCCATGGCTGTACCTATAAAATGTGTTTGTGTGTGTGTATGATGTATATAAAAATGGAGCTCCAAGATCACTTGAAGGCACCTATATTAGGCTTGTTATGAGGGTTCAAAACATCTCATGATGTGGGCACAAGAGGGGATTTATGGATACATTCTCCTTATCTCTACTATTACTGCCCAAGGCAGGGTATGCTTTACTGGTTACTGCTATCATGCTAAGCAACAGGCAATATCAGATGTTATATTTTGTAGACTTGTGCACTTAAAGAAAAGACAAAGAGCACTCAACTACATTGATGTTATTGGCATAGACACACAGCATGAAATTGAAGAACTATTAAATCTAATGGGGACAGAGATTCCTGGTGTGACATTGTAAAAAGGAACCTAGTTGCAGCCACTTGAAGAAGAAGAAAAGTAAATATCTAATGATGAGGTTAACTGAAGGTGCTAAGTATCTTACAATAAGTCTTCATGAAGCTTGATGTTTGTTTATATTTAGCACCAAAGTGATTAAAGAAATAAACTTCGGATAATCTATTCAAGAACTACAAGACTTCATCCATAGGGCTGGTGCCTGAATTGTCACTTTGAAGTATTAATGAAATGAAAAACCTATCTATTCATGTATAGGATGTTAATGCTATTGTATTTAACTTTGCCCAGAAAAATTTGGTACCTATCATCTAACTAGATAAGTTGTGTTCAAGGGTGTGATATAATTAAATATTACACTCTTCAACAGTAGTTTATATGTCCTCTAAATACAGTAGTCTATATGTCCTCTGCATGTGTACAATATTTAATTTTTGTATTTGGTTTGCAAGACACTTGTCATGAACTTGTGTGTTGAAACATATTTTGTTGTATCATGGGAAGGTCATTATACCAGTAATAAATACATGCACTGGTCCTATTTCATTTCTTTTATTATTAGTGCCAACTGATTAATTATTTAACCAATTAACTAACCAATTGCTTGATTAATCATTTGGTCAATCAATCAATTAGCTGGGTTTGTCAAAGTCCATTTGTCATCATTCACAACCTCATCAATGACATATGCTCTCCGGACCTAAAACAAATCTGGAGTAGAGATTATTTCCATGAAGAAGACACAAATGGAGACAAAAAGTACTTAGACAAAGTTAGCTGATTGATTGATTGACCAAACAATTGCTTAGTTAATTGGTTAAATAGTTAACCAATTTGCAAGCAAAAAATAGAGAAGTGAAAATAAAGCATATGTGTTTATTATTTGCATAATGACCCTCCTGAGATACAACAGTACACCTAATCAATGTTAGAATAGAAAGAGATAAAAATGTTGAAAGATAGCCAAAATATATATTTCTCCTTTCGTTTAAGATGCCAGGAATAATATAACAATCTATGATATAAAAACAAAAATCACATGCCACTATTGGATGAAGTTTCTGTTATAGCTGAGAAAAAACAATATAGCAGAAATTAAGGAAAATCAGAATCCAATAATTAAGTTGAGCACAATATAATTACCATTACTAGAATGCTTTTAAATATATCTAAATCTATAATGTAATTGTTCTACAGCATTGTGGTATCATGAAAAATGAAATTCTGAGCTACGAATATTTATGAGGTTATAATATATTTTGCTTTAAACGGTATATCTAATGTAAACTTGATAAATCAGTATATTAAAGAAAGCTAGTCTAGCTTAGTTAGGACTGGTTTTAAATAACTGTCAGATTCATTAATTAAAAACCAGTCTAATATATTTGTCAATAATCCAGGTTTGGTTTCTACTTGGAACCATTTCATTTATACCATTAATTTTTAAAAAACATTTTTGTTCTAATCAAGGCTTAATGACACTGTAACATAAAAGACTACAGAAAAGCAAAAGAAGGGACCTACCAATTCAAAAAATGTCCATTGACAGAAAGCTAAACAGAAGTGAATATCATAGACTAAAGGAAAACAAAATGGTGGTAATGAGTTCCTGAGAGCAGCAGCTTGTGGAAAGAAGCTATAAAAATAAAAGGATTCAAGATTAACAGGAAGCTCAACAGAGAAACAATGTACCTGGAAAGAGAAGTGAGTGACATGTTTAACCCTTCTGTCAAATTTAATGCTTATTTATTCATGCTGTTTTGGAATTAATCATGCCTCATCTCTTAGCTTTGAGATTTCAATGATGTGATTGTATATTTTCAGAATGACATTGTAGGGTAGGTGTGAGAGGTCAGGTCTGGCCAGTTTGAACATAAAACTGGTATAGTATTTGGATTAGAATACTAAACAGTTAAATGACTTAGTTCTATATTTAAGAGATGAGGAATTATGTACATTATTTACATTTGACGGATATTTGTCCTCATCTTGTTTGTTGTTAACACAACTTTTCGGCTGATATACCCTCCAGCCTTCAAGTTTTCTTGGAAATTTCAAACCTGGGTTCTCATTCTTAAGTTATTTTTTGATATTATTATTATTAATATTATTCTGGAATCGAACTCGGAATCTTGGGGTTAGTAGCCAGCACCACTACGCCATATGCCCGTGGGCAAATATGGAGTAAATTTTAGGGCTTATAAGTCTAATATTTTCTTATCCTTCCTTAATACCAGTTCCCATATGCGACTCATATCTGCACTCGGTCTGCTTAGGAGGTTATTGTGTCCTAGCATATATGCTGCTTTTTTTAGTTTATGTATTTTCCAGTAGTATTCTCTGTCTATTATTTTAACTTCATCCCACGGGGAGAAGTGGTGTCTGTTTTTCCATACATGATCAGCTATACCCGATTTATCAATATCTCTTCATGTCACAGCTTTGTGATATTCATCTACTTTTATTTTGAGGGGATGGCATGTTTCGCCTTTGTATAACCTACCACAGGGATGGACTACATGCAGTCTTTGGTCATATTCTCTTCTACTGGTGGTTTTACTTGAAGGAGATATTTGCAAAGTGTTGTAATACTCTTGAATACTGTCCTGATGTCATATGGGCCGCATATGTTTTGTATTTTTTTGGAGAGGCCTTTCACATAGTAGACAAGGGAAATGCTACAGTGGTGATGAACAAGTCTGACTACTCTGAAAAATTGGCAAGTTTTACAAGTGATGGTAGCTACAGTAAAAGAAAAGAAAGACCCAACTCTGAAAACAGAGAGGAAGTTGTCACAAATCTTGATCAAGAACAAAGATCATTTTACACCAATGAAGTACAGACAACTGACTTGACACTACAGTAAACTACCACACATGTACGGTCTCCCTAAGATTCACAAGGATGGTATTCCATTAAGACCTATAGTGAGCTGTAGAGGTTCAGCATGTCATCCACTGAGCTGCTTCCTTGTGGATATAATCAGTCCATTAGCAGAAAAGTCCACATCGTACGTGAAGAATTCTATCCACTTTACAGAATTGATCAAGGATACTCCTATTGAATCCAACCAGATAGTGAGTCTAGTTGTGATAAGTCTGTTCACCAAAGTACCAACTGGTGAAGCACTATCGGTGATTCAAGAAAAACAAGTGATAGACACCCATCTAAAAGAATGCACTAGTATACCAATAAGAAACTTGATGGAAATGTTATCCTTCAGTGTAGAAACTACCTACTTCAGTATGGACACTGATATATATTTACAAGAAGAGGGTTTAGTTATGGGTTCACCCTTATCACCGATAATAGCCAATACATACATGGAATACTGAGAATTTGGGTTTAGGATCAACACCACTAAAACTAACCCTATGGCTGCGATATGTTGATGGCACCTTTATACTCTGGCCCCCACCAGGAAGATGTCCAAGTGCTATTAGATCATATGAACTCAATAAAGTCATCCATACAGTTAACAATGGAAAAGGAAAAAGACAATCAGCTAGCGTTCCTGGATGTGTTAATAACATGCACCAATTATAAATTCAGGACATCCGTATACTGCAAGCTGACCTTCACTGGATGATACCTAAACTTCAACTCCCACCATCCATACAGTGTAAAGAGAAGGACTGCTCAGTGCCTAAAACATTGAGCAAAGAATATAAGTAGCAATCATGATACACATCACGAAGAAATGATAAAGTTCAATAACAATCTATTAAGCATCAACTACCCCCAAAAACATACTATCCATTCCAATTATGAAGAAAAATGAGAATGAAACCAATAAACTGTCCTCAGTCTGTCTACCCTATTTGAAAGGCCTCTCTAAAAAGATACAAAACATATGCAGCCCATATGACATCAGGACAGTATTCAAGAGTAATACAACAATTTGCAAATATCTCCTTTTAGTAAAACCACCAGTAGAAGAGAATATGACCAAAGACTGCGTGTAGTCCATCCCATGCAGCTGTGGTAGGTTCTACAAAGGCGGAACATGCCACCCCATCAAAATAAGGGTAGACAAACATTGCAAAGCTGTGAAAGGAGGAGATATTGATAAATTGGGTATAGCTGATCATGTATGGATAAATGGAGACCACCTCCCTCTGTGGGATGAAGTTAAAATAATAGACAGAGAACACCACTGGAAAATACATAAACTAAAAGAAGCAGCACATATGCTAAGACACAACAACCTCCTAAGCAGACCAAGTGCAGATATGAGGAGCACATGGGAACTGGTATTAAGGAAGGATAGGAAAATATTAGATTTATAAGCCCTAAAATTTACTCCATAATTGTCCACGGGCATATGGCGTAGTGGTTAAGAGCATGGGCTACTAACCCCAAGATTCCAAGTTCGATTTCCAAGCAGAGACCTGAAAAATAATGATAATAAAAATCTTCGAAAAATACCTTAGGAATGAGAACCCAGGTTCGAAATTTCCAAGAAAACTTGATGAAAGCTGGAGGGTATATCAGCTAAAATGTTGTGTTAACAACAAACAAGATGAGGACAAATATCCGTCAAATGTAAATAATAAGTTAAAAGTCTTGACAGAATGTACTAAATCAGAAAATTCATCAGTGCAATGAGCATGGAAATACAGAAAAGACACAACAATGATACATTTAGACAAAGAGCCAAAATTTCAAACATAGTAGAAAGAAGGGACCTGCAATTTTTTCTTCCTCCTAATATATATATTGTGTTTTTAACACAGTACACTTATAAGAGATTTATCTTTGACAAAAACTGCAGTATCTTGCCTGTCAACAGTGAATATATTTTAAGCCCGATATATATATATATATATATATATATATATATATATATATATATATATATATATATATATATATATATCCACTTATACCAATTGATATTCAGTTTATAGTAATTAAAAGCAAACCCATTACTGCTGCACTGTAAAGCAAACAAAGAACTGCATTAATAACATTGAAAGGTACTTATTTTCTTTCTATTACACATGAACCCGAAAGGAATATCTACAAGCTATAGCTAAAGAACAAGGAGCTTTTCTCATCAACTAAAATCATTAGCAAACACTACTGCACCATATAGAGGAGAATAAAGCACAACAAACTAACCCATAGCTAATAAACAGTATTTAACACCAATCAACTCTGATTGGATAATGTTACCTTCAAAATCAATATATTTGTCCTGTTGTTCAACTAGTATTCTAACAATTTTGCTTTAGAACACTCCATTATGGAAATTGTAGGTAACCTGATTCAAACAACATTAACAATGCTAACAACATGTATAATAAAAGTAAATTAAATAAACTTGCTAGTCTTTGGGCTGCCAATCAATGAGAGGAGCAAAAATAGTTTATATTTCCTTAAAAGAAGCAGATAAACAAACATCTTTGAAAGCATTTCTTCCAAATAAAGGTTTGGTTAGTTTAAAATGCTATTATCACATGGAAGTAGAGTCATTGAAGTGCCAATGAGTATGGGTTATTATGATAATAATACATAAACACATTATATATATTACACTGGTAAAAAAAAAAACAACTTTAGTCCTCTGCTTGGGTATATTTTAGGTGAAATATATCATATTGAGCATGCTGATTCTGAAAATCACAACCATTTTAACCCATCACATCTACTTTACTTGTTTTTAGCCATTTTTGTAAAAATCGGCTAGTTTTTACTATTTTATGGATTATTGTTTGGATAATGTTGATATTGCAAATCAATGCAAAGTATATTTCAAATGGTCTACAACATTATTCAAGATCGTTAGATCTTGTTGTCCAAGTAAAAAGTTTACCATTTTTAAATCAATCCACTTATGACTGGAGTAGTTAATACTTTCCATCACCTGTTTTATCGGCTCATACTTTTCTTTGAGTGTAGTGGAGTGCCCAATCAGTATGGAAGCATACATGTTTGTGTTGAGTAGAAGTACACACTTCAAGCTGCACTTTGAAGTATTGATAAATAACAAGCATCATATTCATCAATGCCCAATCTAAGAAGTAACTGTTCAATTTCTTTACAAAACACAAGATCGTTGTTTTGTTCAAAGGATGGGGTGAACTCAGCATCTCAGTTGCAGTAGAAAGTGACATTTGTTTTAGCTGCTAACAAATTTTTCTTACGAAGGCATGATGCTAACAATTCTGCTAACTCTTTTGGTAAATTCAGGTCTTGAATTAAGTCCCTCAGTTCATTTTGATTGAACAGTTTTGGTTCATTTGCTGATTCAAAACAGTCAAAAGCACTGTAAGCTTGAATGGCATTATCAAGATCTGGGTCAGAATCACTTTCAGTCATCTTGTACTCTAGTTCTTGTGCAAGTCGTGTGATTACAGCGGGAACTGGAATATCAGCAAATCCCTTGAAAACTGGAGCTAGAAAATGTTCAGAATGTGGTATGGGCCGAATAGCAGAGAGAATGGAGAGGTAGGATATTTTCTTTCTGTTCTTCTTGTTGAATTCAACCAAACTAACCATGCAAAAGTAGCAATCATCGTGATGATTCTTCAGTTCATGCCATATCACTGGAATCCTAAATTTAAGGGAGGTTTGAGTACCTTTTGTCCACAGGCGTATACTCTCCTTGCATGACTTGCAAATGATGTGTGACGCCCATGACTTGTCCTGATCTCCAAGTTTAATATTGAAATACATGTAGTAGGCCGTCTCTTAGAAATCATTGATTTGTTTTCTATTTTCTTTGAATGTAAACTCTCCACAAGTGTAGCAGAACAAATCTGGATCATTTGTACAGTACCTTGAGGATACCATATTTATTTCTTTTCTAAATATATGAAAATGATAAAGTATGATCATTCATATCCACACAAATTTTTCATTGTATTCCTACAAACTTGAACAACATCATATCCCAGCAGAATCTACTACTAGCAAGGAATACTAAACTTTTCCTATAATGCTAATAGATGTTCTAATGATTCTGACAAAAGTAACTATTTCCCAGTCAATGTGAGGTGTGCCTAAATACAGTGAGTTCAGTAATATTTAAACACACTGATTGCAATGCATTGATTCAGAGGCGGTGGAATGCAAAGAGAACAATGACAACCAATCAGAGAGAACAATGACATCATAAAAAGCCAATCACTGTCTTCTGAATTCGATGTGTTTAGGCGCTCCTGTCAATGTGACAACAAACAAAATTCATAAATCACAAAAGAAAGAATTTGTTATTGTTTTGTGTGAAGTCTACCTGGTGGTAATTCCATCTACAAATTTCTGATTATACAGCTTTTAGTATCACAATAAAGGACCACTTGGGATTGTCAGGTTCATCTGTTAAAAATGGCATTACTTTTAATTTTTTTCTTTGTTAAATGAGCAAACAGCCTAACAGTAATGTTTATAGTGTTTGTTTCAATGCCAATTTGCATTGTTATAGTTTGAAGAAGTAAAAATAGTATTTAGAAATATCAGGATACAATAGCATTTTTGGTCAAAAATTGTGATTAAAAAAAAAAAATGGTTTTTTATACAGCCCAAACCTGATGTGATGGGAGAAAATAGATGTCATTTCTGGATTCAGCACCCCAAAATTAGCAAAGAAGAAATTGTGTTGACCAGTGTTATATATCAATCAAACATAGCTAGGAAGCCTACTTTGCTACCACATGGTTTTGGGTTCAGTTCCACTGCATAGCAGCTTAGGGAAGTGTCTTCTACTATAGGAATGAGCTAACCAATACCTCATGAATGAATTTGCTAGATAGAAACTGAAAGTTTGTGTATGTGTGTGTGTGCGTATATATATGTACACAACAAGGAATAATGTTTGTCTCTATGGAAACAAAAGGATTTATAGGACTGCAAAAAAGAAGTGCTCAAATGTAAATGAGACAAAGATAAAGAGACATTAATCATAGAACAAACATCAAATTCGAGTCAACGACTTTATATATAACACCATACCTCAAACATTTGATCAAATATAAATATTACCATGGTTCTTAAACATATAAAAATATACGTATACATAAAAACACACAAGGTAAAAATATATATGCAAATAAAATACAAATATATAGAATGGCCTATCAAAAGGTAAATATAAATGACTAAACATTCATAAAAATTCTAAAGCATGTCATGCTACTAAAAACTAAATAAACTAAGATAAAATAAAATACCAACTGACTAGAAATATTTTAAAAGGTTTTTTTTTACTCCCCTCACACAAGAGTACTTCCAAAAAGTTCACTTCTTAAGCATTATGAATTGATTTTGTAGAACTCTTTTTGCTTATGGACTCTAACCTACCATGGTTTTAAGAATTGAACTTATTAATGTTTGTTTGTATATATATATATATATATATATATATATATATATAGATACATACATACATACATACATACATACATACATACATACACACACACACACATACTAATAGCCAGAATAGTAACGACTACCAAAATTCCAATGCGACACGCTTTCATATTTGTGAAAATCTCTTCATATGAAACTAATGGCTACCTTGTTAAACCACAAATATAGTGTGTGTGTGTATATATATATAACAGGAAGGTTTATGAAAATAAACAAAAGACGAAGGCAGGTGGAGTACAAACAAATAATGTATTAGTATGGCGCTCAGGAATAGAAATAAAACAAGTCTTTTACGTTTCGAGCCTATGCTCTTTGACAGAAAGATACACAGAAAAGAAACAAGGAGAGAAACAAGGAGAGAGAAAAAAAATTGCGTGTAGGGGCTAATGATCCAACATGGCATTCATATATATATATATATATATATGTGTGTGAAGGTGTGTGTGTGTGTTTACATCACTGTAATAAGCAGTTTGGCATACTAACTGACAGAATAAGTACCAGATTTAAAAAAAAAAATACAAGTAGGGGGTTGATTTGTTTGACTAAAAGCTTTCAAGGCAGTGTCTCAGGATGCCCACAGTTCAATGATTGAAATGAGTAAAAGATAAAGATACGAGGAAATATGGTAATTTTGAAAGATTTAAAATGAGAACTATTTCACTCACTTTTGAAGCTGTTAAATATATTCTTTGAGTATAACGTGGACATTGGCAGAGCCTCAGAAGAATACTGCTCCTAGACAAAAATAAAAGTAATAATGAGAGTTGAAATAGCATAAATGTGGGCAATAAGAGATGGGCAGATGGACAATGTGAGAGGGTACAACAGGTAGACAAAATTCAAAAGTGATGGACAAAAAAAACACAAGAAAAATATAACAAATACAGTGTACAGTGAATAGTACGACAAAAAAAAGGGGGGAAAAAAGTAGACTGATATTTTGGGTGAACCCTTTATCAAAGTAAGAAACAAGAAAAGAAGCAATATTGGTTTGAAACATGTATCTTTCTGTTACATGCTGTAGAGTGTGTGTTTAAGTATTACAATGAGACCCCTTTCACAGTGAAATTATTATCAATTCTAAATTAATTTAAGATCATTAATAAATAGTATTTTTAAAACATTTTCTCTGGTTATATGAAATAAATATGTTACCAATATTTAGTAATGTGTGATGCATGAGATAAACTGCAAAGGCAGTAGGCAATTAAAAAGGCTAATAATATTTAAAAGGTAGGACTATATAAAAAAAGTGAGTGTGGAAATGTCTTAGAATTTGTTAAGTCCAAGTCAGCTTGGGCTCATGGTCAAAGGTTATTCCAGCCATAATCATCCTGTCTTTTATTCAGACAGTGTATGTAGCTCTATATAACCTAATGTAACATTTTTAAAGACTATAAGCTGTAGAAACCCCTGCCAGGGCAGACACTGGAGCATGATGCAGTCCTTGGGCCCATCAGATCCTGTCAAACCATCCTGCCCACAACAGAATGGAACAGGGAAGTTAAATGACAATGATTTAGGATGCATTTTGCAGATTTGGTTGCTATTTCTTGCAGGTTGAGCAAATGCATAAGAGAGAGAGAGAGAGAGAGAGAGAGAGAGAGAGAGAGAGAGAGAGAGAGAGATGGTTTCACTAATTCTAACCAGTTGGCTGCAGCCATGCTGCACAAAACCATGGTCCACAATTGCTTGAATACTGGGTAGTTTTATTCATACATTTTATGAAATTGTTGCATTTTATGAAACTGGTTGTTTGATCTAGGTTTAATGCTCGGCCTAAGTGACCTGCAAACAAACAATATTTCATGCCTTTTAATGCTTAATTGTAAAACTCTTCAACCAATTAATCAGCTGTTACAATTGTCCAGTGTTTCTATAAAACACTAAAAGAAACAAACAAATAAAAAAGTAAACAAAAATCACAAAAGACTTAGCAGAGGCATCCTTGTTTTATTGTTCTTAAGTAGTTACTTAGAAAACTTGCTTGTATTGAATAAAGAAATAATCAATATTTGCTTTAAGAAAACAAAAAGATTTTCCTGGACCGAGCAAATAACAACATTGACAGAAACCAGGAGCCTAGTTCTTAACCGCATAGTTAAGTAGTCAAGTACCAAGTTATAAGTTCACAGTGTGTGGGTTCAAAACTAGAGGAGAAGTCTACTGAGTATATGGGCTACTGCAATATCTTAGATAGCGTCAGTTCCTAATGCTACAAAGACCAGGCACCAGTTATTTTTGTGTTAGACTTGTGTCAGCCTAATCAAGAGTTAGGCAACAACTGCACATGGTTCATAAAACAAATTTTAGTTTCAAAATTATGCAAACAAAATAACCATAAAATAAAGCACCTGAAATTGTATAAATAAAAAGATGACAGATGAAAGAGGCTTGGTAACTGTAGACAGACTGTCAGACAATATGCTGTCATACACTGACACACACATGTAAACGTGAGACAGTAACTAAGCAAACAGTTAAAAAAGAAAAGGATAACAATGTAATTAACAGCTGTGTTGCTTGGTAACTGATAAAACAAGATTCTTACAATGGTAAATCAATGGATTGGTAAATATTACTCAGAGGCTGGGTTTATGGTGGGATTTTTGCAGGAGAACAGACAAAATGGTTTTGGCTATTTTTTAATCTTTTTTTGTCTGTTGTTTTATGAAATTCAGTAAGAAATACCAAAATTTAACATGGAAAATATTTAATCTGTATGGTATCATGGTTGAGTGTCTTCTACTATAGCCCCAGGTTGACTAAAACCTTATAAGTGAACTTGTTAGATGGAAACTGAAAGCCTAGTGTATGTGTGTGTGTTTGTTACATGTGGTTGAGTATAATATTCCTAATTCCTTTAAGGTACTGAGTAGGCAGAATTGTTAGAGCACTGGAGAATATGTTTTGTGGTGTTTAGTTTGACTCTTTAAATTCATAGCTCAAATTCTAACGCGGACAACTTAACCTTTCATTCTTTTGGGAGTTGATAAAATAAAGTGTCAGTCAAGTACCAGGATTGATAGCATTAACTAAACTCCTCCCTTGTTTAAATCAGAAGATGTTGTTTCTAACTTGCTTATATAAAAAAGATTGCTAACACTTATACATCTATTATATAAAATCCGTTGTCTGTCTCTGTATGTCTTCTAGGATCTCGGGCATCCTCCATCCAATTATGCTCAAATTTGATATGTAGATACCAACGATATCAGGGCGTGTATAAGTCTTGAAAAAATTACAAAAATCGATTCCAGGTGAGAATGTAATCGATAAAGCCGTGGGAACGTGCAAGTACATCAGCTATTGCTATTGATTCTACGCATATGCAAGAAAAATGCACAGTGTCTCAAATTTAGGTTAAATCAGTGTTTCTCAAAGGGAAGGCCTATGGGATGGTTGAACAAGTTGTTTTGAGAAAATTTGGTTTAAATGTTTGGCAACACAGCACTGTCCATTGGAGGGGGGGGGCGTTTTGCTCGTGATGTAATAATTTGCAAACTGCTAATTAATAAAATTACAAGTCTTCCTCCTATGCATCAATTAAAATATTAATTTTTAACTCTGACACACAGACACGCATTTATAGAAAAGGTCTGTAGTCACCTATATCAATCCATATATATCATTTATATTTATGCTATCAGCACCAGTGTAAGAAAAAGTATGGCTGTGTGGTTAAAAAGCTCATTTTGCAACTATGTGACTTTGGGTTCAGTCTCACTGTGTGACCCCTTGGGCAAGTGTCTTCTGGGCCAACCAATGCCTTGTGAGTGAATTTGGCAGACAGAAACTGTGTGGAAGCCACTGTGTATATATGTGTGAGTGTGTTTGTCCCTCCTGCACTGGACAACCAGTTTATTTGTCTCAGTAATTTAGTGATTTGGTAAAAGAGAATGATAGAATCAGTACTGGATCTAAAAAAAAAACAAAAGAAAAAACAATTGTGGAGTGAATTTGTTTGACTAAATCCTTCAAGGTGGTGCTTCAACATGGTCACAGTCTAATGACTGAAACAAATAAAAGGTGAAAAATAATGCCAATCCCAGCTGGATTTGAACTTGGAATGTAAAAATGAAGTAACTGAATCATCATCATTTAGCATCTGTTTTCCATGTTGGCATGGGTCAGATGGTTTGAGTGGAACTGGTAAGCTGGACAGCTGCATCAGGCTCCAGTCTGAATATACAAAGTAAATTCTCTTTACAACAGCTTCCTGTTGATCCCAGAATATCTAATGCAGTTAATAAATATTTCAATTGTCACATCAATAACCAGTTAGTCTCCAGTTCCAATTCCTTTGCCTTCACAATTAACCACATCAGCCATTATTCTTAGATAGATATTGAACTCTAATCCATTGTGTTTTAGAGTATTACTGTCAAGCTTTACAGACTTGTAAGTAGTCACAACATTCAATGAAGATGGCAGCTGAACCACAAGTTCAATGGATGAAATCCAATTAACACATGATATAATCACTTGGAATACTTAAACTGCTGATTGTTAGTCTAATTATCACACACACACACAATAATGATTACGGTGATAATGATGTTAATGCTGAGGATTGTGATAATACTGATTATGACGAGGATAATGACAACGATGATTATGACAATAATAATTATAAGCCCCCACCCACCTAAAAAAATGTACTGATAATGATATCAGCTACTTCATGTGTAAATCTGTTTCATGTTGCATCATGCATAAATGTTTTTTTTTTTGTAAGTAAACATCATCTAATCCTTAAAGAAAAAACAAAAAAGATTTTCTTTTGACAGACTGAGCAATATAGATTTATTGGAAGGTAAAAGTAAATCAGATTTTTAAATCAATACCATAAAAAAAAGGTGTACATATTAGCATCTGTACTAATTAATTGATGAAATGATAAGATTGACCAATGTGTTATATAATCTATAATATGCCAACCAGCGTGAGAATATCCATTGTTCTGCATGTTAAGTGTGAGGGGCAGGAAATACATGTGTAAGTGTACATATGCATACATGTGTCTACTACACCAGCTCAGATTGTAAGAAGTTAGCAACTGAAATGCAGCTAATGATTTACAAGTGACAAATAATATGAATTTGGGATAACTTGATGCGGATTGTGTTTTTATATATTATATGTATAGGTAGGGGGGCTCCGAAAGGGGTCTCAGGGAGTAGTGTCCCTGTCTTCCTGAGCTAGTGTTCCACCACATTTCTTAAAAATCGTGGCAGTGGCCTTGGTCTCGGGACCACTCATGTCTAGAAACTGAGGTTGGGGGTAAGCAAGGGTATGCTCCCTATAGAAAATCCAGCTCCAAAAAAGCCTCATGATAGCAAGGGAGAATGGGCACCAGCCAGCCAGCCAACCAACCAGCCCAAAGGTTGGGGTGGGCTGCAACCACCTGCCTCAGGTGCTATAGCATTGAGGTAGATCCAGCCACCCCTGTTAATGGGGACAAAACCTGGATTTAAAACACTTGATGATGATGCATCATCATCATCCTTTGGTATGGTTAAACAACCAATCCCAACCAGCTGGGATTCACAGTACAGGTTGTATTATTCATCCTTTTGATTGCTGAATACAAAATGTTGCTTGCAGGACCTCTGTTTGGGTGATTTCCCCACCGGTTCACCATCTCACCCTTGTATGCCAATCTGTTGCAAGGATAATCCATTTATAGCTGAGTTGACTGGAGCAATGTCAAATGAAGTGTTTTGCTCAAGAACACAATGCACAACTAGTCTTGGAATTAGTACTACAATCTCATGGTCACGAGTTCAATACCCTAACTGCTAGGCCATGCACCTTCACACTATGTCATAAATTTAAAAACTAAAACAAATGTATAATACATAAAACCTGGTTTATCATACCTTATATGGAGGAATAACAGAACTGATAGAGTGTCAGATAAAATACCTTGTGATATTTCATCTGGCTCTTTAGGTTTTGTGTTCAAATCCTGTCAATGTCAATTTTAACTAACATACTTTGAGGGTCGATTAAATGAACAACTAGCAAAGAACTGAAGCCAATGGTATTGACTAATCCCTGCCTTCAAAACTGCTGACATTGTGCCTAAATCAGAAACAATTATAAACCTTACAATTGTTAGTGTGTCAGATAAAATGCCAAGGGTACTTTATCAAACATATTAAATGTGGAGTTCAAATCCCATCGAAGTCAACTATGCCTATCATTCTTTCATAGTTGATAAAGTAGCAGTCAAGTGGTCATTGGTTTTAGCTAATCCCCTATCCCAAATTTCAGACCTTGTGCAGATGCTAGAAATGATTATTATAAGGTGATTGATTGCTAGAATCCTAAGAGTTTTGGGAAAAAATGGCTTGCAACATTTTTTTTGTTCTTTATGTTCTGTGTTCAAATCTTGCAGTAGTCAACTTTGCTTTTCATCTTTCAGCAATCAATGAAATAAAGTACCAACGAAATACCAAACTTGACATAATCGACCATACTCCTACTTACTGAATTGACGATGAAAGGAATTTGAACACTGAATGTGAAGCTGGAAAAAATGCTGCTAAGCATTTTGAACTAATGGATAAAGAGAACTACAGGCTATAAAACTTGATAAAACAAAAAAAGCCCTAACTGATATAAGAAGTTTATAAAGGAAATTATGAAACAGTTTGATATATCTAAATACATAGAAAAGCACCTGTGGCAGTGACATATAAAAGCACTCATGCAGTGTCATGTAAAGTGGCTGGCATTAGGAAGGGTATCCAGTCGCAGAAACCATGCCAAATCAGACTGAAGTCTGGTGCAGTTCCCCATTTTGCCAGCTCTGGTCAGACCATCCAACCCATGCCAGTATGGACAATGGATGTTAAATGATGATAGAAATATGTAGAGAACAGAAATGATGAAACTATATAAGCTATATAAGTATGGGAAAACACTGGTTGAAGAGAAGAGTAAAAGAAATATTAAAGGCATATAACAGATGATATAGCCTAGACAATGATAAAAGTGTAGTGAACCCTTGCTAAGCCAGATGTTGAATAAATTGGATAAAATAATGACTGCTAATGTTGATTTCAGCCTTCATCTTTTTCTGAGAATGTCATAGAGGAGTATTTTCTGGGTGTATTAGGTGAGGGCTGCACTCCCATCAATCTTTCACTTGTTTTAGTACCAAACTGTGGCTATGCTGGGATATTGAAGGGTTCTAGTTGAATGAATTGATCCAAGTACTTATTTTGCTGAACTGATAATTACAGTGATGTAAACAAACCAACATTGGTTGTCAAGTGGGGCCAAACGCAAAGACACACACACACACACACAATGAATTCCTTTCAGGTTCCACATCCCAAATCCATTCACAAAGCTTTGGTTGCCTGGGCACACAATGGGACTGAACCTGGAACCACCTGACTGGGAAACAAACTTAAATTCATCATAATATTAAGCTCATTGAATAATATAATCCTAATTTTTTTTGTCCTCTGTTACAAAGTATTGCAGTAGTTGTTTTGTGGCAGCTATAAATATCCTATAGGTAGTTGTATTATGATATAGAGCTGGACAAATGGTGAGACAATGAGAAAGAATGACAAAAATAAGAGCTGAAGGCAAGCAATCACTTTTACATCCATCTTTAAAGAATATATTTTTTCTTTCTAGCATTTCAACTCCTTGTAACTAACCTCTAATTCTCCCCTTCCTCTCTTTCTATCACTCTATATTATGCCAGTTATGTATGTAAGATTTATGTGGGTCACTGAAAGCACATACACAACTGTCTGTATTTGATAATCAGGCTGTTGTTTTAACATGCAACAAACACATATAAAACAAGGAGAAAATATGAATCATATAAACATGCATGCACACACACACATCATCATCATTTAGTGTCCATGTTCCATCCTAGTATGGGTTAGACAGGATCCAATGCATCCAAGAACTGTTATTGTTCTCCAGTGTCTGCATTGGCATGGTTTCAATGGCTGGATGTCCTTCATAATGCTAACCACATTACAATGTGTACTGGGTGCTTTTTCTTGCCACCAGCATTAGTGAGGTTGTAATGCAGCCTGCAAGACTACAAAACCCAAAGGAAGGAGGCAAGTTTTATGCTAGGAAATGGGGAGAAATAGGTACAGTACAGGTTCTTGTTGAAGAGGAGCTATATGGCTATTTACATTTAAAGGAGAGAGAGAGAGAGAGGGAGGGATGGAGAGAGAATGAATGAATAAGTATTAGCTACAAAGAGATAAATAGTCATGATGAGGTGTCCGGGTGTCTCCACCTCAAATTACAAGGTCAGTAGAAGTAAGTGGGAACAGAGAAACATAGTATGTGAAGGTGCCTGACCTAGTGGTTAGAGAGTTCCACTCATAGTTGCAAGATTGTGGTTTCAATTTCCAGACTCGCTGTGCATTGTGTTCTTGTGAAAAGCACTTCATATCACATTACCCCAGTCTGTTCAGCAGTAAATGTGTAACCTTGCAAAGGATTGACATTTTGTTCAGAGGAAATGTTGGCCATCCCATCTAGCCCACTGGGTGCCTTCATTTGAAAGCTACAAGGATGCAAGGAAACACATTGCAACCAATGATGTACAACAACATCTGATAGTTTGGTCGATACAGTGATAGCTATATATATCATCATTTAATGTCTACTTTTCATGCTGGCATGGGTTCAATGGTTTGACAGGATTCAGTGAGTCCTAGAGCCATGTGGTGCTCCAATGTCAACTTTTACAGCAAGATAGCCTTCCTAATGCCAACCACTTTATAGTGTATGCTGGGTGCTTTTCTTGTGCCACTGACACCAGTGAGGTTGTCAAGATAAAAGAACAGGGAGAGGATATCATTAGTCATTTGTTTTTTAACACTTTTTGTTACCATATTTCCAATGAAATACATTGCTTTAGTTTCAATTAAGTTTGAAAATCCTAAAGAATTTAGTAAAATTACTGTATGGAACATAAAATGAAATTTTGATGCAAGATTTAAATTTTTAAGTTTCTTGAAATTTTTTATTTAACTTTAAAGCAGAAAGTTTAAATCATAGATGCAGGGCATCCCAGGCAGGTTGGTATCAAAAGGGTTAATTGAAAGGGTGGAGCCAACACTATTATTTAAGCAATATTGCTGGTAATTTCGATCTTGTTATAAGGTTTGGAAAAGCTATGAACTGAACAGTCTGATATTGTTATTGTAAATGGGAATCTCAGTATTAATGAAATTATACCAGGAAACATCAATTAGATGAGGCAGCTTCTTGTTAGACATTATCTGGCAGCTAGCTGCTTCTCTCTGGTTTGAGCCTGTTTGAGTGGGTTATATGTCATCAAAAAGAGCTGCTTTAAAAATTCTAGGCTCTATAAATACTAAAGAAAAAAAAAAAATACTTATCTGAAAATCGGTACAATTATGTTGTTGGCAAATGCAGGCAAAGGGTATAACAGTTTGTATTGTGGATTAGGCAAAAAGTTTAATATTTACAGTGTATTATTTGTTACTTGTATGTTTCATAATGTTTATTTTATATATTGTAAGGAGTGGTAGGCAATATGTAGAACAAACTACTCAGACATTACACCAACATCTTAATGGATATAAAGAGGTGTTTAAACTTAGCAAGAATCAATACATTTATAAACATTTCAGGGAGCATAGTTCTGGGTTTGAAAACTGTAGAATACAAGTTATTGATCAGGTAGAAGATAAAGAGTAAAAAAAAAACCAAAAAAAAAAAAAAACAAACAAACAGGAAATCACTTCTGGAGAAGGAGAATTTTTGGATTAGTGTACTCTAGTATTCATCCACTAGATATGACTAATAGGGTTTTAGATTTTGGTAACACATTGGGAGAAAACCAAGCAGGCAATGTACATTTTTCATAGCTGATATTAAGAAGACAATGTAGCTACAATAGAAGATTAAATAGGAGTATGTAACTAGATGCAAATATCTAATTTGGGACAGGCCTAGAAAACAATGATTTGAAAACTTCACATAAGATTGTGTTCTCTTTCCATACTTATAAACTCTAGGATAGATGCAATAGAGATTTAACAGAGTTAGGCTTTTTTTTTAAATCAATGTTTTTCAAATGAATTTTTTAAAACAACCAGGAAAAAGACAAAGTCAAGGTAGAATACATGATAATGCCTATCATTAGTAATAACAAGACAGGTTCTTTTGCCAGTTAAGTATACATATATATATGGTAAAGGGTAACATTAGCTATAAACTAGATCATACTGTAGGTGATAGATTGTTTAATTATAGTGCTTGTTAAACATTAATTTGGAAAGCTTCAGAATGATTTGCCTTGGTGACTGTGATTACACTAAGTCTGAATTCTGCTACAGTGGTGAGGGACATACTTATATGGGGGATTTAAATATTGTAGATGAGGATTTGAGAAGGATAATGGGGAAGAGTACCAAATACAAATAACTGGGTAGGATAAATATGTATAGGTGCAGGCATGGCTGTGTGGTAAGACGCTTGCTTCTCAACCACCTGGTTCCATGTTCAGTTCCACTGCATAGCACTTTGGGCAAGTGTCATCTACTATAGCCTCAGGCTGACTGAAGCCTTGTGAGTGGATTTAGAGGGGAAACTGAAAGAAGCTCATCATACATATGTGTGTGTGTGTGTTTGTCCCCCACCACTGCCTTGACAACTGGTAGTGGTGTGTTTACATCCCCTTAACTTAGCAGTTCAGCAAAAGAGTTCGACAGAATAAATGCTAGGCTTCAAAAAAATAAGTCCTAGGGTCGATTTGTTCGACTAAAACCCTTCAAGGCAGTACCCCAGCATGGCTGCAGTCAAATGACTGAAACAAGTAAAAGATAAAAGATAGGTTAGAGAAGATTATCAAGAAAATGATCAACAATTTTACAGTACCTTTCTCCTGGGTACTAAGCAGAATTCCTCTAAGGATAGGGTGTAACATGCTTTCCAGTGAAGTTATTAGAGTAAGATCTAACAGTTGTTAGATAAGGTAAGATTATGACAGGCTTTAGATTCTGTTTACCAGTTTCACTCACAAGGTATTGGTTGAGCTGTGACTATAGTATAGAATGTTAGCTGACAACATTCACACAGTGAAACCAAACTCCTAACCATAAGGTTTCAAAGCAAATTTCTTAACCATACAGCCATGCCTGCCACGATATAAAAATCAAGGAACATGTTTAAATATAATAAAAATACAGATATCTAGTTGCAGATAATTCATAAGGAAGTAGACACAACGAATTATTAAATCTACAGCAGTCTGACCAACAGAAGACAAAACAAAAGATGATTTGCTTGACAACAACACTAATGAATGATTATTATTTCTGAATTAGACAGGAAGTCTTCTCAGATATACAGAAAATTAAATTACATATTGCGTTGAGACAAGAACTAATAATCGTTTGCAGCATGCAAATATTTGGAACCTCCAACAACTACATTGTAATTCACCACAGTATTGCTACATTATGCTAGGTTAGTCCAAGGGCAGTGGATTGTCAGAATTGTAAGTACACCAGACAATGCCTTGTGGTATTTCTTTGAGCTACTTATATTCCAGGTTCAAATACTATTGACGTCATCCTTGACTTTCATCCTTTCAGGGCTTATAAAATAAAGTACATGTCAAGTTCTAAGGTCAGTTCAATTAATTCCTTTGCCCAAATTTAATGTTTTATACCTTTGTTAGAAAGAACTATGCTAAGTTAGTTGCATAATCCATTGGCTTTTTGAAATGCCACAGAAAGCCTTTATCATCAGATTATGTATCTAGCAAAATCAGGTATATGGAGCAAAAATCTCTCCTAGTGATACTCGTAGGTGGATTTCAACTAATAAAATGCACATAAATTGTATAGTATTTCTGCAAATAACAGTGTTCTTTACAACCCATATAATGGCTCGTAGAGCACTCTTACCTTGTAGTATCGCTACTTATTCAGCTAAGACTCAAACACTGTGATATATGTATACAAAGCAGTATATCAAAGATGTCATGCCTCAATATTTTATCAATCTGTCTTCCTCAACAGAGGAATATCTAATCTATGTGCTAGATACTTTACTTGAATATTGTAATTTTCAAATATAAAAATGAAGATGCTAATGAAAATAATTTTTAAGGCATAGGGGAGAGAGATAGAAAGAGAGAGAGAGAGATGATTTGAATGGATAAAGGGAATTTGTGGCATGCATACTATTTTCAAGGTTATCCTCCTCATAATCATTTAATGTCCTGGTATTATACTGGCATTGATTAAATTATTTGACAGGGTCCAATGGGTACAAAGAATGCATTTTATGCTCCATCATCTACTTTGGCTTGGCTTCTATGGCTGGAAAGCTTTTTATTGCCAAAACTTCATGGCTGACACCTCACAGTCAATATTCCATAGGCAATACCTCATAGCTAATGCTTTATTGCTAACACCTCATAGCCAATGTTTCCTTCCCAAAATCCTCATAGTCAAGTTTTTCATAGCCAACACCTTATGGCCAATATTTCATTGCCAACATTTTAGAATCAATGTTTTTCACTACGAATACCAAATAGCCACTGTTTCATTGCCAACACCTCATAGTAACATTTTCCATTGCCAATCCTCACTGCCAACACCTCAGAGCTAATATTTGATTGCCAACAAGTCATAACCTAACTTTTCATTGCCAACACTTCATAGCCAAGTTTTTCATTGTCAATGCACAATACCCAAGTTTTACATTGTCAAAACCTCATACCTAATATTTCATTGCCAATACCACATGGCCAAGTTTTTCATAGCCAACACCTCATAGCCAAGATTTTCATTACCAACACTTCATAGCCAAGATTTTCATTACTACCAACACTTCATAGCCAAGTTTTTCTTCACCAATACCTCACAGTCAGTATTTTATTGCCAGCACCTAATAGCCAAATTTTTCATTATCAATATGTCAAAGTCAAATTTTTTACTGCCAAAACCTCAAGTCTAATATTTCAATGCCAATATGTTGTAACCAAATTTTTCATTGCCACTGTTTCATACCCATGCTTTTCATTGTCACAAGCCCAACATTACACTAAATATAGGGAGAATATATTTTCTTACCACTCACTTGGTAATCACATGCTGATCCTCCTAAGTATAGGGAGTAAATTTACAAACTTAAAATCCGTTTAAATCTAGTTCAACTATCCTGTATCATTATTTACATTCAATGGATATTTATCCTCATCTTGTTTGTTGTTAACACAATGTTTCGGCTGATATATTCTCCAGCCTGCTTCAAGTGTCTTGGGGAAATTTCGAACCTGGGTTCTCATTCCTAAGGTATTTTTCGGTGTTATTATTATTATTATCATTATTATTATTATTAACAATAAACAAGATGAGGACAAATATCCGTCGAATGTAAATAATGTACATAATTCCTCATCTCTTAAATATAGAACTGTAGAATCCTGTATCATTTTAATCAAAATTTATTAAACCTTTAATCCTATGTAAGGTAATCCTGTTTGTTAGTATTATTATTAAAGAAGTGGGGTGGCAGAAACAGAGCTCCAGAGAAAATACTCTGCAATTATATTTATAAGTCTTCACATTTGGAATTCATATCTCACCAGTGTCAACTTTGCTGTTTATCATTCCAGAGTACATTCTATAAATACTAAGATATTGAGTTTAATTCAATTAAGCAGACCTCCCCCATCTCATCACTCATTCTAGATTTGTGGCCATCTGCCAGGCTTATAAACCATTATATACATTTTGTGACATTTTGCCAGTGTGGAAATTTATTAGATTTCTTATTTTGGCACAGTGCCATACATTTTCAGGCAGAAGTGTGACTGACATAATTTGATTCCAGCACTTGGCTGTTTTTGACAGACCATGGTAAGACGACTGACAAAGTCAAATGCAGTGGGCTAGGAACATCAAAATAGGATCAAGATAATATATTACACACTTTCTGCTACCCTACTGCCTTCAGACTCTTTAGGTATGTAGTTATACTCTGAGTTTAAGTTTCACTGAGGTCAAGTTTGTCTTTCATTCCTCTGACCAGGTAGAGTCATCATCATGTCAAACAAGTTGGCTTGTGGTATCTGTTCTGGTTCATTGAGCTGTAAACAAGTGGTGAGCTGGTAAAATTGTTGGCACATGGGACAAAATAATTAGCAGTATTTCATCTGTCTTTATGCTTGCTGAGGTCGACTGCTTTCATCCTCTCAAGATTGATAAAATAATACCAGTTGAGCATCAACATTTTAGGTCTTGTACCCATAATAATAATAATAATAATAATAACAATAATAATAATAATAATAATAACAATAACAACAACAACAATAATAATAATAATAACAATAACAACAACAACAATAATAATAATAATAATAATAATAATAAATATCCTGATGCAGTACCAGGCAGTGGCTCTCATGGCTTCCTATCTTAACTGATTGGGAGTGTTATCATGTACATTGTTTTGTCTTGATATAAAAGATGGGCTACAGCAAATATTCTGCTCAATACCACAGATTTGCTTGTCAGTTGTTTGACCTTAACCAGTTGACCATGTCCCTTAATGGCTGACAATATGTGCATCTCTGATCATGAGCAGAAGTAGTGGGGGAGCATCATAGCCATGTGTTGAAAGGAATTCTTTGGGGTTTGGATAATTCACCTTTGGAAACATGGGTGGTTCATTCAACATTCTTAAACAATCCTTGTTCAGGGACCTTTTGAGCAGGATGGGCTACTCGACCAGAAGAAAATTCTAACTTGGCCCCACCTGCAAGGTCATGCACTGCTTATCTTGATATGAGATCACCATGTCGCACACATATGGTTGTGATGCATGTGCCTGGTGTATCCTTATCAGACGGATAGTCATGATGGGTATACTGGGCTTCATATATTTTACCCCAGTGTCATTTTGATGGCATGCACTGCTCTTTCACTCAATAATAATAATAATAATAATAATTATTATTATTATATATTGTTGGACAAAACACTTCTCCAGCGCTTAATGTTTTGAATGCAAATTCTGCTGAGGTTGACTTTGTCTTTCATCCTTCAGGAGTTAATAAAAATTAAAGTAGCTGTCAAATACTGGGGATCAGTGTAATTGTCTAGAACCTTCTTCTCAAAGTTATTGGCCATGTGCTTGTATTAGAAACAATTATTATTATTATTATTATTAAGGTGGTGAGTGAACAGAGCCATTAGCACACTGGACAAAATGCTTAGCAGCATCTCATCTGTTGTTATACTCTGGGTTAAAATTCTGCCAAGGCAGACTTCTTTACCTTTTATCCTTTTGGGGTTGATGAAATAAGTATCAGTTGCATACTAGGGTTGGTGTAATTGATTAATCGTCTCTCCTAAAATTTCAGACCTAGTAGAAAGGATTATCATTATTATTATTTCAACAATGATGGATCCAGCTCCTTTAGTTAAAGCTATCACCTACTTCTTATGATAAACTGACCCATTGTTTGACTGCTGTTGGCACAGCATCTTTCACCTCTTTGGTCTTCAGAGGTCTCACTCAAATATTTGAGGGTGGTGGTATGCTAGAATTGTTACAATGTCAGACAAAATGCTTTGTGGTATTTATTCTAGCTCTTTACATTCTGAGTTCAAATCCATTTGAGGTCAAACTTTGCCTTCCATCCATCCAGAGTCAATAAAATAAAGTACCAGACAAGTACTGGGATTAATGTAATTGACTTGCCTGCTTCCTGCAAAGGTGCTGGCCTTGTGCCTATATTAGAAACAAGGAGCAATTATTTAATCCCTTCAGTTTCTAACTACTTTGACAATCTTCAAATAATTCATTTTACAATCATTATGTAGTGTACAGAGAAAAACAGATCAGACAATTCATGTTCAGTGATTTCTTCAACAGAAAAATTAACATTAGCAAAATAATACAAGCTTATATCACACAAAAGAAAGTTATTCACCTAATTAACGAGCATTCTTTTAATGAACGTCTTCAATAGGCAGAGGTACAGCTGAGTAGTTATGAAGCTTACTTTGCGATGTTGTTTTGGGTTCAGTCCCACAGCAAGATCTCGGCCAACAAATTTTGTGAGTGAATTTGGCAGATGGAAACTGTGTGGAAGCCCATAATGTATGTGTTTTTGTATATGCCCCCACCCAACTGCTTGACAATTGGTGTCAGTTTGTTTTTGTCACTTTAACTTAGCAGTTCAGCAAAAGAAACCAAAGGAATAAGTACCAGACCTAAAAATTAGTACTGGGGGTGATTTGTTCAACTAAACTTTTCAATGTGGTGCCTCTGTATGACTGCAGTCCAATGACTATAACAAGCAAGAGGAAAAAAGGAAAAAGAAAGTTGGGATTAATACTAGACTATATCCCCAATGTGACTGAATCACTAATTGTAGTGAGATCTGTAACTTATTGACTCTACTCTCCAACTTTCCAGGCAAAGTAATATTTCTCCATGGCTGAACATGTTTTCATAAAAGATTAAAGATGAACACACCACTTGTATGATGGTGATGGTTGTTTACAACTATTACACAACATCAAGACAACCACACACACACACACACACTTCCCAACCATATGATTCCGAGTTCAATCCCACTGCATGACACCTTGGGCAAATATCTTCTACTATTGCCTCAGGCTGACCAAAGCTTTGTGAGTGGATTTGGTAGACAGAAATTTAAAGAAGCCCATTGTGTGTGTGTTTTAAATAATTGATAGGGAAGACAGAGTGTACTATAAGCATTCGTCTTCCTTATCACTTATTTAAAATATACTAAATGTGCACCAAGGAATTCCTTATGTAGAACCTGCAACTAAAGTGCAGTACTGTGGATGACGCCTGGTAGCTGTAAGTGGTGAACATGCTCTCAAGGCACACTACTAGGGACATACTAAAAACAAGGTTTGGATACTATATTTTAAAGTCTCCTATCTAAACTTTGATTTTAAACATAACCTATGTGTGTGTGTGTCTTGGTTTTTCTCCTACCACCACTTGACAACCAGTGTTGGTGTGTTTACGTCCCCATAACTTTGTGGTTTGGCAAAAGAGATTGATAGAATAACATTCTAATGACTGAAACAAATAAAAGATAAAAGGTAAACAGCCATCGTTGTGTGTTTGAGAAGCTTGCTTCCCAACCATGTCCACTTGGGTTTAGTCCCATTGAGTGGCACCTAGGGCAAGTGTCTTCTACTTTACAGCCTCAGGGCAACCAAAGCCTTGTGAGTGGATTTAGTAGATGGAAATGGAAAAAAGCCCATCATATGTATGCATGTGTGTGTGTGTGTACCCTTGTTTTTTCATTATATGATGCCTATAAATCAGTATAACTATCAAAAGAGTGGTGTTCTTCATTTTTACTCTTCTGCTGGAAACATATCTGGGCATTGGGAAATATTACATTGCTTTTTAAAAGGCAAGGGTTGGTGAAAGGAAAGGCATCCACCCATACAAAAACCTGCCTCAATAAATTCTGTCTGACCTATTCATGTAGGGGAAAGTTGACATGAAGTGACAGAAAAAGAAATTATATATATATGTACGTATGTATATGAGAGAGGGGAGAGGAGAGAGGAAGAGAGAGAGAGGGGAAGAGAGAGAGAGAGAGAGTTAAGAAATTGGGGTGCACTTCATGTTTGAGGCTCCAGATACTCAAGCACTCAACAATGAATGCATTGGATCTTATAGCAGAAACAACTGTAAGCTAATGAAGTTCATAATGTAAGTATTTATTCCTTTGTCATTTCAATCTCTTATTACAGCTCTGTACTTTGTACTGAAGCATATGTAGATTGAATTCTAACACCAGGTTTTTAGCATCACAATGCATAAGCGAAATATTAACATAAACAAACAAACAAACGAAAAAAAAAACAAACAAATAGACAGACAGACAGACTGGTATTCATCTATAATATCTAATCTGAAGCTCATCATCAATAACATGTTATTCCTCACTATAAAACCCTGAAGTAAAGATTATATGCAGTTCTACAATCTGCAAGTCACTGTTCTATGCTGAAAGACAACTCTGATGCTTATTTTCTCTTCTTACTTTAAAACAAATTCTACACTATTCTCAGTCATTCTCATAAATCATATAGAACACAATGAGATAAAAATGGACATTATGATAGGAAACAGATAAAATGATCATCCTTGTGTTTGAGTAACTAACACCTCCAGTTAGTTCAGTTATTGTAAACTATTATTGTAAAACTAGTCAGCCATTGATGAAAAACTATCTGATACATTGACTTGGGCATTCCACTTTGGCTAGAAATTTTATGGAACCTGACAATAAACCTCCACCAGCAGAAGAAGAAGTAGGAGTTTTGGTTTCCTTAGCAATCGATCCGATGAGAATGAGTGTACTGACAAAAATTATAAATAACAAGGCCTTGGTTACCATGCCAGTAACTCAGACAACGCAAAATAGTAGTAGTAATAGTAATGATAATGATGTTGATGATAGTAATAATAATAATAACAATGATGATGATGATAGTAATAATAATAATAACAATGATGATGACAATAATAATAACAATGATGATGATAATAATAATAACAATGATGATGATGATAATAATAATAATAATAATAATAATGATAATAATAATAATAAAACCATATAATAAATGAGTCAAATAAAAATGTTTCTCCAAGCTGTTACAAAAAAAAAGAAAAATATAAAAAAAGATGAAAAATCCAAAAGCAAATAAAGAAGTGAGGAAAGGCTAGAACAATCAACTTATGCAAAAAGCAGAGAAAGTAAACAACAATAACATAATAAATAAGTTTCACACAAAATCATCCTCTAAATATCAATAGGAGAAAATTGATGAGAAGGACAAAAGTAAAAGGTGTCGCGTAGTGTAAAAGAAAGTCCATAACAAAGAAAACGAAATAATTAGCTGTGTAATAGGATTTAACAAGGTGGGACTGAATGAACTGGAGGATGTTGCAGAGAGTTAGGGATGTGACAATCTTGGATTTTTCATTTTTATTATCATTATAACATATATATATATATATATATATATATATATATATATATATATATATATATGTGTGTGTGTGTGTGTGTGTGTAAATACTAGTTCAGCATAAGAGATTAGCCAGGAATGGAATATAATTCAAATGCTGCTCAACTACTTATTAACAACCCTAACCCAACCCCTACTTAATCACCATCACTGAACAAAAGTGTAAATCCAACTGCAGTGTGTGTATTGTGTCATTGGTCTGGCATAAAGTGATTATTACATCCAATCTGAGTAAGAAAGAAAGTGACAACTGTCCATACTTTATGTTGGAGCAGTTAACATTACATAAATGAATATGGGCAGCTACAGTTTATGTAAATATCTGAACTTTTTTTTTAAAAAAAGACCCTCCAGATAGATTTTTGCACAAAAAGCGCATTTAAATCACATGTATACACACACACACACACACACACACACGAGCATGTGCATGCATGGCTGAGTAGTTGAGGAATTTGCTTCCCAAACTATGCGGCTTCAGGTTCAAGTTCTGCTGCTTGATCCTTTGGGTAAGTGTCTTCTACTATATCCCCAAACAGACAAAAATTGTGTGAGCAGATTTGGTAGACAGAAATTGAAAACTCCTCGAGTGAGTGTGGAGTGATAGAGTGAGGAGTGAGTGAGTGAGGAGCGAGTGAGTGAGGAGTGAATGAGTGAGGGAATGAGTGAGTGGAGTGAGTGAGGAGTGAGTAAATAGTGAGTGAGGAGTGAGTGAGAAGTGAATGAGTGAGTGAGGACTGAGTGAGTGAGTGAGTGAGTGAGGAGTGAATGAGTAAGAAAGGGAGCAAGAGAGAGAGAGAGTTTTAAATGAGCATCATCACCATACAAGCAGTATCCTTTATTTTCAATCTTCTGGTAAAACATGTCTGGCCATGAGAAACATAATTTTTTTTGAAAAGTGGCATAGGTTGATAAGAGGAAAGTCATAGGAAGTTTACCTCAATGAATTCGATCTGAACCATGCACACTTGGAAATGTCTAAGTCCTAGGACTCATGGGGATGGTTACCTGGTCTGAGATCACAACATTTACCTGGAATGGGATGCCAGTCCATTGCAGTGTTATTCATTTATAGTTGAGTGAACTGGAGCAACACTAAATGAAGTGTTTTGCTCAAGAGCTCATTGCAGTGCCCTGTCTGGGAATTGAAACCATGGTCTTGCAACTGTGAGTGCAACATCCTAACTACTAAGCCACATACCTTCATGACATGTATTATATCAAGTTTTAAATGATCAGCAAAACACTGGACTAAATACATTAGAATAAGATTTGAGATTTTATGTAGATTAGAATGATTGCTTATGTAACTAAGTCTTTGTCATGCCCTGCTGTAATCAATATGATCAACCCTTCACTCCCAAATTGTCAACCTTCTGAAATTCTCTCTGTTCATGGTATCAATTACATTAGTCTTGGAGGGTTTGGAAAGACCATAGCCACTGTTCCTTTCTCCAGGCCCAGTAAAGGAAATAGAGCAAAACAATACCTATTTATACAAACATCTTTTTATCTATTACTTGTTTTAGTCATTAGACTGTGGCCATGCTTCGGCACAACCTTGAATTTTTAGTTAAGTGAATCAACCCCAGAGCTTATTTTTAAAGCCTGGTACTTATTCTATTGGTCTTTTTTGCTGAACCGCTAAGTTACTGGGACACAAACACACCAACACCAGTTGTCAAGTGATGATGGTGGGGACAAACAGATACACACACACATAGATATATATACATATATATATATATATATATATATATATGACAGGCTTCTTTCAGTTTCCATCTACCAAATTCAAGCTATAATAGAAGACAGTTGCCCAAGGTGCCACACAGCAGGACTGAACCCAGAGCCATGTGGTTGGGAAGCAAGCTTCTAACCACACAGCCATACCTATGCCTCTCAAAGAAACTTTTGTATATGAGTTCATGAGTGGCAAACTTTCTTCAGTGTACTTATTTTAATACCTCTCACTTGTTTCAGTCATTGGACTGTGGTCATACTGGGGCACTACCTTGAAGTGTTTTATCAGTTGAATAAATTAACTCCAGTACTAATTTTAAAGTCCAGTTCTAATTTTATCAATTGCTTTTACTGAACGGCTAAGTTACAGGGACATGAACAAACCGACAAGCAGTAGTGAGGAACTAACAAAGATAAACACACATACACCTACACACACACATTCAAAAATACAAACACACGAATATAAAACATGATGCTTCTACACAGTTTTCACTCACCAAATTCACTCATAAGGTATTGGTTGACCCAGGGTTATAATAGAATACACTTGCCCAAGGTGCCCTGCAGTAGAACTGAACCTTAAAAAGCATGTGGCAGCAAAGTGAGCTTCTTAACTACACAGCCATAGGTTTTATCGCTTCATGCAATTAACATTATTATCTATTTTAGAATTCTATAAAACATATCTGTATCTCATAGACAAAAGAAAAAAATATATTTCTTCAACAATCATGTTCTATTTCTAGCATAAACAACAAAAAATATTAAAAAAAAAATTAGACAGCTAATAGTGGATCCATTTTAAGCCTTTAGCATTCAGATTCCTCTGTCAAATGTAATGTTTACCTATTCATATTGTTTTGAATTTATCCTGCATTATCTTGTAGCCTTGGGATTGTTTATTTTTGGACTGACATTATAGGGTAGGTGTGAGAAACTGGATCTGGCCAGTTTGAACATAAAACAGGCAAAATAGTTTGGTCAGATATGGTCAGTTTAAATGCTAAAGGGTTAATAATTAAGAACAACCTTGGTTGGAATCTTGGCTAAGTTCATGATTCAGGTTCAAGTCCCAGGTGCATTTACATAATTTACTCAGATAATGAATTTGTGAAAAGCATGAAAATCTCAATTCACTTTCCTACTTCATTAAACTTGACAAGGCTGGTCAATCACTAACAGATACTTCTAATCAGGAAAGGTCAAGTAATTGATTATCAATATAGGATAAAGAGACATTTAACAGTATATTTCTCCACATCCCTACAACAAACTTCAAATCTGTATGGAGAGAGATACAGGGAATAGATTGCTACATATATTGACGTCACAGAGATGTAAAGTAAAGTTGTCCTTAATGGAATTTTAAGTCGGAATGTAGAGATAGAACTATGAATAATATAACAGTCTGATGTTACACTGTCACTCAAAGATAGTGTGACTATGTTGTATTATTAAATCTAAACATTATGTACTATTAAATCTAAACACACACCTACAGAGTTTAGCCATGCAAGTCACAGTTGAGTGACTAACATCAGAAAAGGTATCAAAATTTAGAATATGTTTACAATATGGGAAACACCAGCCATACAAAAATTTATTGTTAAAAGATATTCATGCGCAGATACAGGCCTAGGAGTGGCTCAATTTGCTTGACTAAAAGGTGGTGTTCCAGTAGGGCCGCAGTCAAATGACTGAAACAAGTAAAAGAGTTTGCATTGTGGAGGTTAAATGATGATAATATATAATATCTTAGGTAATATTTTGTTGTTCAACAGGTCCTAAATATCTACTGATTCTATTCTAGTTCAACAAACTGTGTTACCCTTGTCAATCAAACTCAGTTGGTTTCATTAAGACCTATTATTTAGCAACATGTGGCATCTTCATGTCACAACCTTCATGGATTTATAAAATAAAAATGATAAAACATCATCTTTGGCAAAGCACCCTCTGCTCCTCTCTCAACAAGCTTTGTTGAGTTCAGACATTCTTCTCTGGTAAAGAACATTAAAATGAAATGGTTTTTTTTTTTAATAAAATGTCCCATAAAAATACAAAAAGGTTTTAAGTAAGGATTGTTGACGACTAGGTAGAGCACAGTTTTAAAAGTGTGGTAGTGGAGAGAATTTAAAGATATTTTATGACATTAGTTGATGATTGCAAAAAGAGAGTGGTTTACTGCAGCAGTAAGTCAAATTCTATTGCAAATGTGAGAACAAAAAAACAAAAAAACTCATTTGCATAAAGTTTATATTTTTGTGAAGTAGACATAATTTATAAAAGAAAAACCAAGCAAACAGGGATTGAAAAATTTTACGAACAGCTGGCTCATTAAATTTTGGAGAGCAATACAATAGTGCACAGGAGGCAAGGTGCATGAAGAGGCTACACTGAAACTAGTTGACAGAATAGATTTGATAGCAGAACCAATGAAGTAGAGAATACATTTGGGACAGACTTGTTTTCCAGATCCATCCAACCGCAGCTATCATGATCATCATTGTCATTTTAACGTCCATTTTTCCATACTTTTATGGATCAACTGGATTTTACTGCACCAAATCTTTTATGATCAGATGGTCTTCCTTTCACTATCTCCACCCCTCCTGTTTCCAAACTAATATTTCCCCAAGGCCAGAAGTGTATTCACAGAATATTAGAAAAGAATGATAGTGCTTATATTAGTCAAGAAACATACTTCTTGTTGCCTAAATTTTTCTTAATTAAATCTTCCAAATTAAATGTTTTAATACTTCACACCACTCTATTAAATAGATGCACTATGTTTGAATAAAAAATGAGTTGGTCATGTCTGGCAACTTTTTGTACATAGGTATGCTTTATCAAGATTGACCAAGGTTCCTTACATTAAATACTAATTAGTAAGAAGAGACCAAAACTAATTGTCTTAAATCATTGGAGACATGAACATAGAAAAATATTAGCATTTTGAGGTTACCAAGCTTGCTTTGTTCAGCTTTGATCAGTTGTAACCTGGTCACTTCACAGAATTCAGATTCCTCTGTCAAATGTAATGGTTATCTATTCATATTGTTTTGAATTTATCCTGCATTATCCTGTAGCCTCGAGGCTTAAATGTTGGAATTGCTTATTTTTGGACTGACATTGTAGGATAGGTGTGAGAAACTGGATCTGGTCAGTTTGAACATAAAACAGACAGAATATTTTGACCAGATATGGCCAGTTTAAATGCTAAAGAGTTAATAATTAAGAATAACCATAGTTGAAATCCTGGCTAAGCTCATGATGCAGGTTCAATTCCCAGGTGCTATTATATAATTTATTCAGATAAACAATTTAAAGAAGAGCACGAAAATTTCAATTCCCTTTTCTATTTCATTAAACTCAACTAGGATGGTTAATCATTAACAGATACTTGCAATCAGGAAAGGTCAAATAATTGATTATCAACATTAGATAAATAATAAACACATAACAGTATATTTCTTCACATCTCTACAACAAACTTCAAATCTGTAGGGGAGAAATACAGGGGATAGATTGTTACATATTATACATAGCAATCTATATTATACTCTACATATCATTTGTCCTGCCCATGCATGCATGGAAGTTGATGATATGTGGCAATCAAAGCTACAAGATAATACAGGATAAATTCAAAACAATATAGTGTATTCTGAGTAGGTGTCACATTTTCTCATGCTACCAGCATTAGAAACGTTGGAAAGTCCTCAGTGAGATAATATTAAAGCTAAAATCTTATGCTTTCTCTGGTTGTCTGAAATATGTGTGTGTGTGTGTGTGTATGAATATATGCATTATATATGTTAAATGTTAAAATAAGTTTATAATTTTAAAGCATGTTTAAGAACAACAATGGAACTGTTAATGATAGTGTGACTATACTAAGAGTAGAGCAAACTTTATTGTGAAGATCAAGTTAATTGGGACTTCACAGTATGTGTGTATGTGTGTGTATGTATGTATGTATGTATGTATGTATGTATATGTATATATATATATATATATATATATACACACACACACACAGGGTTATTCAAAAAGAATGAACCGATTTCATTACACAATATTTTAATAAGGAAAAACAATAGAAAACTCCAGCTAAATCACAAGTATTTACTCACAATCAACTTTTTTTTCCTCTCTTACACGTGTTCAATGTGGCCACCACCTGCAGCATGGGCAACATCAATGTAATAAGAGAATTCCTCCAAGATGCATATCTGCTTGGCCTGCGAGATCCCAGACCTCACTGTGTGATTTTTCTTGTGGGGGTATGTAAAAGATCGTGTTAAGTTCCACTGCAACCCACTAACCTTGATAACCTTAAACATCAAATAACAACAGTAATCAACTCAGTAGATCGTGATATGCTGATATGCTTTTGGGAGGAATTCTCTTATTGCATTGATGTTGCCTGTGCTGCAGAAGGTAGGGAAACTGAATACTTGTAAGACAGGAAATAAAAGTGAATACTTGTAACTTAGCTGGAGTTTTCTATTGCTTTTCCCTATTAAAATATTGCACAATGAAATCAGTTCATTCTTTTTGAATAACCCTGTATATACTAAAGTAAGCACATAAATGTGAAACAAGGTGGAAAAAATAGTACTTGAATACTGGAGGTAGAGTAATCTGCTTTATTAATAAAGCTGCAAAAATATTACAAAAACTTGCTAACCACATTGTGATGTCTTTGCAGCTTTATTGAGAATGTATATATACACACACACATACACATATATATATACGGTGTTGCCATGAAAGACCATCAAAGTATTTGTGGTAACTTCAATTTTTCATTTTCTTTTTGTTTGTGTTTATAACAAAAGAGGTTTGCATACAAGAATGGTTCCTTGATATTAGTAGTGATTCAGTCTTTGTACTGTTGAAGGAGAAGAGGCTTGGTTGAACCCCTTCAAAAGATGTTCTAAAGAACTCTGTTC
The DNA here is from genome assembly GCF_006345805.1 of Octopus sinensis. Taxonomy (NCBI): domain Eukaryota; kingdom Metazoa; phylum Mollusca; class Cephalopoda; order Octopoda; family Octopodidae; genus Octopus; species Octopus sinensis. Next base: position 137,446,743 of record NC_042998.1, on the reverse strand, counting down.
ATGGATTTACTGTATGTATAGTATGACGTCTTTTTACCTTGCATGTACATGATACCCACATGCAAACAGTTAAAGAGGAGTGAAAGATAGGTTAATCTGCATAGATTGTTAAAAGTGACCACCATCTCCGTGAAATATTTTCATCACCCACTTCTCTCTCTCTCAGTCTGTCTGTCAATCAATCATGAACTCTGTTTCTGTCTCATCATAACCATCCTCAGTAGCAATAGCTTTTTCTCAGGTTTTATATGTAAACCAAACAAGACAACACCTGGCATATATTACATCTTTAACTTCTACTTTTATTGCTAATATCACTAAATGCTCCAGTCCTTCTCTCTCTCCCTGTACACCCTCTCCCTCTGACTATGTATCTTTCTCTCAGAAAGACACCTGTTCCTGTCCCCCTGTCATACTTTAACATCTCATCATTCAGCACAAAATCTCTTCTTTCAATACTACTCACCACTCAGTTAAGATGGGGAGGGTCTTGTCTTGTGAGTTACTTGGTGATTTTACTGATGTTGGTGCCATGTAAAAAGCACCTGTTACACTCTGTAAAGTGGTTGGTATTATGAAGAGCATCCAGCTGTTGAAACTATAGAGTCAAAGGAGATGGTGGAGCTTGGCACAGTCCTCTGGCGCACCAGCTGCAGTTAAATCCTCCAACCCATACCAGCATGGAAAACAGATGAATGGTGACAGTGATGATGACAACAGGTGTGCATTTTGACTTTCAGAAAGAAGCATGTAAGAGACATAAACAAGCCTTGATACAATGTGAGATGTAATGTTGCAGTTTGAGGAGAAACTTTCTATCCAAGAAATGAGAAATGGGCAGAGATGATAAGCGAACAACTTGGGAAGTTCCCCAGCCAAGCACGATTGACGAATTTACAGAGCCAAGTGCAACAACAGTGATTTTTTTACTGAAATTCTAAAGAATGAGATAACACTAGCAAGAGATATAACAGAGTAGTTGATCTGGTTCTATAGAAACCATATTTTGGGTCACTGGAGGGAAAAAGAGTCACAAGGATATGCAAAAAGAATGTTTGATAACAACCCTTGTTACGGTGTGGTGCATGAGAGAGAGAAAGAGAGAGATTAAAGATATCGGAAAACGTTAGTGTTAATAGCTATTTCCATTATTTTAGAGATGTTAGAAGTGAATGAATTTGGATGGTAGATGGCTGGGTCAGAAGGGGATTATCTTTCTTGTGAATGAGACAGACCACAGTATGTTTCTAAATGTCAAGGTATATTCCCATAGTTAATGACAGATTAAAATGAGTCTGATGAATAAAGGAACAAGTTCAGGGATACAGCATTTCGGTTTAAGGGAAGAGACATTGTTGAGGTTGATGGTTTTGTAAGTTTGAAGCAACTGAGAATATTTTTGTACTTGGCATGAGTGTATCTGAGATGAGTGTAGTGAAGTAAATTTAAACATTTGCATAAAGGTGCATGTATGGCTATGTTGTTAAGAAATTCATTTCCAAACCAAGTGGCTTGAGGTTCAGTTTTACAATCTGGCACCTTGGGTAAGTGTCTTCTGTAGCCCTGAGCCAAGTGAAGCCTTACAAGAAAATTTGGTACAAGGAAGCCCACTGTATGTGTGTATGAGTGAGTTTGTTTGTTTATATTTGGACTTCTCCTCAAATTGCTGAGCTATTGGCAGTGATGATGTCATTTCCTTGTCAACAAACTGTTCATTGGCTATGCATATTCAAAGTCATATGAAATAAGAAATCCTATACTTGAAAAAACAGAAAATGACTAGCAACAAGAAATGCATCTGGGTGTAAAAACAATGTCTCCATAATATTTCTATTTAACTCATGGCAGCATGGAAAATGGATGTAAAAACAAATGAATTGAAATTTATGCATCTTGCTCCAGTGACTTGTTACACACACACACATACACACACACACACAAACAGTACATCAGCTAATTGGGAGCAAAAGTCTTGAAAACAATAGGTGGTTCAAATTTTAACTAAATATCCTCTTTTTTTAAGCTCCAATGTGGAAGCTTCAAATCTAATGCAGATAACAAGAAGGCATATCATTCTCATTGCCTTAGCTGCTAACCACATTGATTCAGAGATTGTAACCTCCTTAAAAGTCATCAGGTTTTTTGTGCTTAAGACAGGAAAGAGGTCCTGGCCCTAGCCTCAGGCAAGAACGTGTCTTCCACTACCATAAGAGACAAAAAATTCTTGATGGTCAAGCATTCTCAGAAAAGACATGTTTGTCCAGCAAATTGATCATAAATGAGAAACCCAGGAAATCAGTAAAGGCCATTGCCAATCATCTCCATGTGTTGGCGACAATGATAAGACATGTGGTGCACAAAGACATCAGGTACAAATCCTATGTTATGAGAAGAGAGCAGATCATGTCCAATAAAACCTGGAAGAAATATATGATCCAGTTGAAGTGCTTGCTGAACAAACTCAAGCACCACAAGGAGCCAGACATGCTCTGGTTTGTCTCAAATGAGAAGAACTTTGTTCAAAATAAAAAAGTGAATAGGAGAGATGACAGATAGCTGTACACAAAGCCCACTGAAATCCCTACTGTTATGCACACCAAGTTCCAATCATCTTATGGATTGTGAGCAATGAAGGCCATGTCATGCTTCCTCACTTTTTTCCAGAAGGTCTTAGGGTCAATATGGCAGCCTACATTAAGAGAAAGATAGTTGGTAAGCCCTGAATTGAGAAAATAGCTTGGGGGAGGTGTACATATTCCAGCTAGACACTACTTCCTTTCACACAACCTGCACAACCCACGAGTGAATGATTGAAAATTTTTGTGATCATTTGACTCCAGTATGAATGATCGCTCGGGGCATGTTGTAATGTATATAGTCTAACTTAATTTTTATCTCACAACACGAGTTTCATACCACTGTAATATAATTTGAAAATAGCAGTGATATGAAACTCAAGCTGCAAGATAAAAATTCAGTGGTGATAAACTGTGTGTGTATACATACAGGAGGCACAAGTTTTAACAAATGTGTTTTCTTCCTTTTTGTGTTCACTGCTTTCATTACACACACACACACACATCTCTCTCATATTCATACACACACACACAAGGGTTGGCTGTAAAGTTCACAGGCTGACTAGGATATTCTCATAGAATATGACCAAATAAAGTTTATTTTACCACAAAGTTGCCCTTGCTGCCTATACATTTCTTCCATTGGTGTTGTGGTGCTTGGATCCTATTGGTGAACAAGCTTTCATTCTTTTGATCAAAAAAGTAATCATCATATACTAGTTCCCAGCCAGGCATTTTTCATGTCAGGGAATAGATGATAGTCAGATGGGGCCAAATCAAAAGCAGAGGGAAATTGAACCAGTTCAAAGCCACAGCCATGCACAGCAGCCATTGAAACCAAGGATTTGTATGCTGGAGCATTATCCTCATGAGACAAGACCCCTTTCGTCAGTTTTCCTGGACGTTTGTTACTCACAGCCTTTCGTAACTGCCTCAGCATGTTGGCATAGTACTCTCCATTGATGGTGTGGCCCTTTTGAAAATAGTCAATAAGCATAATGCTTTTGGCATTCCAAAAAAACTAAGGCATCACCTTCCCTGTGGATGAAACAACCATGACCTTCTTTGGAGCAGTTGAGGAGAGGTGTTTCCACTGCATGGATTGTCTCTTTGTCTCTGGCTCAAAGTGGCTTAGAAAATGTTCAAAGAAACCAGCTGGATCTACTTCAAACAATGTCAGATTTTCCTGTGATATGATCAGCCTGGTGCGTTTTTGATCAGGTGTCAGAAGAGTGGCACCCACTGAAAAGAAACCTTTGTCATGCCAAGTTCATTATACAGAATATTCTTAACTCTCTCATGGCATTGGCTATTTGGTTTGTAGTTAATCAACTGTCATCTATCACCATGTGGTAAACACAAATGATGTTTTCCTGGGTGTTGACAGTTGCAGGATGTGCAGATCTTGGGTCAACTTCAAGACTCTACCTTCCCCTTATAAATTCAGCTACCCACTTTTGCAATGTTGATAAAGCTGGTTCGTCATCCCCTAATGTAGCAACCATGTCAGTATGAATGTCTTTAGGGGCTAAACTATTTTTCTGCAGGTACTTGATAACACTATGATGTCCAAATTTTGTCGATTTTCAAGAGAAGTTGCTACTAGTTACTTTTAAAGTCTTTTTTGAACAGTCAGATGTCAGTTCACCTGGAAAGAAACAATGCAGTTATTAATAAGAAGGGCTGAAAGTAATGCATACAAGCTTTCACAGTTCAAGTATAACTTCTTCATAGTCAGTCTATAAACTTTTCAATCCATCCTCATATGTGTGTGTGTGTGTGTGAAAACACGAGATTGGGAAAAATTGGGGCATTATTTATTTGTTATTACAAGTGATTCATTTGCTAATAAGAATTACAAAATTGTACATGGGGAAACATAAGTTATTTCCTATTCGAAATTCTTCAGACAGAATCAAATAATACAAATTTGCACGAGATAGGATTCCTGGAAACCGTAGCAGATACAAAACAATCAAATCGACATGACAATACTGAAGATTGGCAACAAGAAGGGCATCAAGCAGTAGAAAACCTACTGTGATCAACTGCATCTACCCCAAGCAAGCATGGAATAGTGGACGTTAAAAAAAATTACGATACTGATACACACACACATATATATCAGGTGGTGGGTCGAGTATTTGTGTGTGTTCTTGAAAGAGAAAGATGAAGGAGCTATTTCCTCAAGAGAAGCTTACACTCATTTTGGAATCTTTAAATTCAAGTAGTATATTTTTTTTAATGAGAAAAATTACAAACAAAAATTACATATTTCTGAGTTGAGACAAACTCGCCGTCTTTTAGGGACAATTTCTTATAACAGGGCTCCCAATTTATATTGTCTTTTTGGGGAGAAGTGGGAATCTGCATGAAAGTCATACAACCCTATTGCGCTTTTCTATTGATATTGGAAGAAAGCAATGTGATCTAAATATTTTTTATCGATCCTATAAACATGCTCAGTAATTTACCAAATTTAATTTGTCAGTAAACGAACTCAGTCAGTCATGAAAGTATTTTATCAACAACAAAAGGAAGAAAAAAGAAAAGAAAAGCAACACATTTTAATACAGAGCTGGGAGGTGAAGTGAAGAAGTAATTATGCAATGAAAGCATTAAAATATTGTCAAAACTTATCGAAAAATATAGAAGTAAAAATAAATAAATAAAAAGAAGAACGAAAAGAAAATTCTTTGGACGAGTTCCGTTTGACAGAAACAGAAATCTGGCATGATGTTGATATTATATTTTAGCTAAATGGAAAAATGTAAACACAGCAGATCTTTACCATTATCTTATGAGTGTTTGTATAAATCTAGAGAGCTGGTTAGAAGATCGCGGAAAGAAATATTTCTTCACAGAATTGTATTCATTTGTTTTATACTGAACCCACACTGAGCAACTAAAACGATAAAAAAAAATTTAAATAAAGGAGAAAATATGACAAATTCTGGGTGATTTGTTTTGAAAGCACTCCAGAATAAAGTTCCAGTTTATGTAAACACCCAAGAATTTTCGTTCGGTAGTTAGTCGATGGATTAGAATTGAAACCGTATTGCTAGAATAGATATAAATAAAACAATAATACGTGGAGAAAAGGAGTATTTTGACATATGGAAGGCTGAGTGTGCGTACATGTGGTTGAGCATGTAGGCAGAGCGGTTTGGACAAATTGCTGTCTCAGTTCTCAGGCAACTATATTTAGTTTTTGAATATATGGTACACAGAAAGCTGCAGTAGAGACATGTACAGTATTATATATAGTACATAGACAGTATACGATGGCAGCATTACTTTAATTGACCCGAGATAGGATTCCTGGAAACCTTAGCAGATACAAAACAATCAAATCAACATGACAATACTGAAGAATTCTGTGTGTGTGTATATATATATATATATATATATATATACACACATACATATACACACACGCGCGCGTGTGTGTATGGGAAAGAGAATGAGTGTGTGAGTGATCAGTGGGTTGAAAGGACTCGTGCATCCTTATATTAAGAAGGAAGTATCGATCAATTCTGTGTATTTATACGATAAGATATAAACAAAAAAGCTATTTACAAATGTATGTATTTACCTCCAGTAGATTCGAAAAGTTTATTAATTACTGTAATTGGTGAGAATGCTTAAGATGTTAAAAATCTGAACCCCTAATTACCAAGAAATAAACAGTAGGGCAGAAGCAATTACTGAAAGCAGACAACAGATGAAGAATAATGGTCAAAGACGAGAATTGAAGACACCCGGTATTTACATGAAAGTTTGATATCATCAATGTAAACACATATACAAGATTCTTTATTCTAAACAGTCGATTCGATATAATAGTAATAATATATATATATATATATATATATATATATACATACATACAAATACACACTTGTATATATTTGTGTATGCGTGTGTGGGTGTATATAATATGTACACATATTTGTGCGCGTGTGTATATATATATATTATATAAGCATACACATGTACATAAGTGTGTGCGTGTATATATGATGTATGTATATATAATATATACGCGCACACATACACATGTGTATGTTTATCTTTTATATACATACACACACGCAAATATATGTGTATATATTATATACACCCACACACGCATGCACATATATACGTGTGTGTGTGTGTATTTCACAGGCTTAAATAATATAAATAAGAAATTTAAAAAACTTAAGGCATAGAATTTAACCGGAAATGTCTTTGAAGAATATGATTTGAAGAAAGGATGCGTTGGAAGGAAATGAATAACCTGGTAAAGTATTTGTAGTATGAAAATTTCAACATATTTATCTATATATTTATTATTCATTCCATTTAGTTTGAATGATATTTCATTCGAGTCTAACGATACGTAATGATTACAATAAAAAGAAAACAGGTTTTTCATTTAAGCAAAAGAACAGAATGAATTGAGACACGAAGATATCGTTTCGACTTACCTGAACTTGTCAAAGCCAACGTTTTGTTGTTGTTAAAAGGAAGAAGCATGGAGTTTCCCCCCACACGTTGGATATACGGGATGCGATAAACAGGACTGACAGAGATACATCGTCACAGCCGAGACAATGATGTTGCGATTGCCACAACGTTACGGGGGTGGAAGGTGTAGTAGATTACAAAATAAACTCGTCCAACTCAGAGGGGTAGGCAGCATAGAAGAGAGCGGGAGAGAGACAGAGAGAGAGTCATTTGTTTTATTATATAGTAAATTGTTGATCAATTAATAAAGACTTATGCAATCCTTCGAGAGAATATAAATGGGAACTAGGGATGGGGAAAAGTATTAAAAGACTGAATGAAGTATTTTATTCCGGTGTTGCCAATCAATGATTGAATAAATAAATAATTAGATAAGTGCGTTAGTGAATTGCTATTAACAACTTCACAACTTTTTCTTTGGAGAAAAAAGTATATATATATATATATATATATATATATATATATATATATATATATATATATATATATAATGTGTGTGTGTATGTGTGTGCGTGCGTATGTATGTATGTATATTTTACACCCGTACACATATCCGAAATGTGCGCTGAGTAGTAAAAAAAAAGTATCACCATCATCGTTTATGTCATCTTCGTCGCCAGCGCTTCGGTCGTCGTTATCATCATCATCATCACCACCACCACCACCACCACCACTACCTCCACCCCCACCACCGCCACCGCCATCGCCACTCCACAACCACCACTACCACCACCACCGCCGCAGCCGCCGTCGTCATCGTCATTTTGAGTTTTTAACAAAAATATCTGAGGTTAATTACTTAGAGACAGAGGGATCGATTGATCAATATATAGATAGATAGGTAGATAGATAAATTGATGCAAGCATACATAAATTTTACAGCACGTACAGAACGTTTCCAGCACACAATAGTGTACTTTTAGTTGGAACACACATACGCGCACACACAGTCAATATTTATCTCGTACACTAATAGGATAAATTACTGAACCTTTTGGTATTGGAAACGATCAGTTCTATCGATTCTGAAGAGTAGCGTGGTAAGTTGGTGAGTGGACAAGTAAACAAGTGTTGTGACATGCATTCCTTTTCCAATGGTTATTAGTGGACATTAGTAGTAAAGGGGATGGGAGGTTTCAATTGGAAACCTAAATAAGTGCTTCACACACAGTATCATTATCACCACCACCACGATCATCATCTCCCCCACCATCACCGACATTACCATTATCTTCAACATAATCATCATTATTGTTGTCTTCATTGTCAACATCATCGTCGTCGTTATTATCATCATCACCACCACCGCCACCACTGCCGTCATCACTACTACAACCTATCATCTTAACATTATCATTGTCGTCTTCAACATCAATTGCAGCAGCAACATCATCACCACTGCATCCTCCACCCCATTCTCCTCCCTCCCTCCCATCCACCTCCTCCTTCTTCTCCTCCACCACCACCTTCTCCACCGCTCCTCTGCATCATCGTCACCATCATCATTATACTCCTTTTTCTCCTCATCATCATTGTTATCAACACCCACCACCACTACCACCACCTCAACATCATTGACATTGTCATCATCATTGTTATCATATCATCATCATCATCGTCATCGTCATCATCGTCATCGTCATCATCGCCATCATCATCGTCATCATCATCATCATCATCATCATCATCATCATCATCATCATCATCATCCTTCCATTCAGTTATAAATTAAAGTCTTTGGTAACACAGCATCTCTCTTAGCTTTTTACCAACTGTGAGTTCCAATAATAATCGGTTTGATGTAACAGCTTTGTGTAGTACACCTACCACAATTAATTACTTTACACTTCATCTTTGAGAATATTTTTTCACCACCTGACCTCCACCATCTATTCATGTTATATTCTTCTCAAGAGAGAGATACTAATGTATGCTTCTCAGCCCTATTGTTTTGGGTTCAGTCCCACTGCATGGCACCTTGCACAAGTGTCTTCTACTATGCTCATCATATATTATTGCTAAATATCTTCATGTGCATATGCACGCACGTGGGTGTATGTGTGTGTGCTATGTGTGTGTATCTTTGTTTTTGTGTCTGTCTCTTCACTGCTTGACAACCAGTGCTGGTTTGTTTATGTTCCTGTAACTTAGTAGTTTAGCATGAGAGACTGATAGAGTAAGTACCTGAATTTACAAAGAAAAAGTACTGGGTATTGATTTGTTTGACTATAGAGGTGCCACAGCATGGCCATGGTCCAGTGACTGAAACAAATAAACAATATAAGATATCATTGCCAAAACTATACCTCAGTGACTGGGCTTTATCTCTATAGACAGAAAAGACATCAACCCTGATCAGTTGCTGATATTTTACAGAGCCTGAGTGTGTTCCACATTAGAATAATGCTTACATATTTTGGGATGCTGTTGCTTATGCATACAGGTATATTGTGATAGTATAAAAAGGCTAAAAAAAACTGTTTGATAAAGACTCGCTCCCAACTGCTGTCTCACAAACACAGTTTCTTCTTTCTACTTCTTGATACCTACTACATAATGAAAGTGCATAGCCTGGTCGTTAAGGTGTTGCACTCATGATCAACAAGATCATGGTTTCATTTCACAGATTGAGCAGTCTGTTGTGTTCTTGAGTGAAGCACTTTATTCCACATTGCTCTATGACCATTTAGGCATCTGATTTGTGATACACAGTGCATTTGCATCTGGAAATTTGTACCAAGCAATTTTATGGTGGGAGTGAGCTAATGTACACACAAATAGTTAATCCTCATAAACAAATTATTAAATAAATTATCTATGGAGGTTGTTCAGCAAGAAATTGTGGACATAAGAGTCCATCAACATATCGACTAAAACAGCTTCTGCTCACTTTAAGTAGCTAACTGCTTACCTTGTTCACCTAGGCCCACTCAACAAATCTACCTCCCCTCCTCTCATCATTCATATTTTCTCATCCTTCGGTTCCTCCGTTATACACTATGTGCAATCATTTCTCTCCACAAATGCAACTATCTGAAATTTTACCAAGCCTATATTTTGTCTGTAGTTCTTGCCTTTAAAAAGTTCAAATTTTGGCACAAGGCCAGCAAATTTGGGTGAAGAGGTAAGTCAATTACATCGACCTCAGTGCTCAACTGGTACTTATCATTTTATTTTCTCTGAAAAGGAGAAAGACAAAGCTGACCCTAGCAGAACTTGAGCTGAGGATATGAAGATGGGACAAAATGTCACTAAGCATTTAATCCAACATGCTAATGATTCTGCTTGCTTGCTGCTGTCAAGGTTCAAACTGAACATTAACCACATCAATTGCACCAATGTAGGAAGGCCTATAACAGTCATGAATACTGCTCCTCCACTTCTGAGTAATTAATTGAACCCTCGACCTATTTCCGAGCAAGGTAATATTCCCCCATGGCTTGACATTTTCATGAAAGATTGGAAACAAATGATATCACTAGTATGATGATGATACTTGTATACAAGCTCAGCTAAATTTCTCAGAAACAACTCCAACACACTTTAAGGTTTTAAGTCTGATAATTCTCATTTTCCATTATACAAAAGCATTTTCTTACAACAATTAATTAAAAAGACTGCTATTGTCTCTCTGCATATATTAAGAAATGCTTTTAACACACTTTTTCAACTCAACTGATTTTTCAAATTAACCTTTATATTGATTTATAAAAGAAAATATATCTTCACATTCTTAACACAAGCTTCAAGTTTGTCTATTGTGCAGGCTGAGTAACTTTATTATCAGCAGGTGTAAAACAAGTATTATATTTTTACCAAATGCTATCTTTTATCTTTTCTATTTTACTTGTCTCAGTCAATGGAAGTTGGCCATGCTGGGGCACTGCCTTGAAGAGTTTTAGTTGAGTAAATTGACCACAGTACTTAATTTTAAGCCTCACACTAATTCCATTGGTCTCTTTTGCTGAACTACTTAGCTATGGGGATGTAAACAAACTGACAATAGCTGTCAAGCAATGGGGAGTGGGACAGACAAACACACACACACACAATATAGACATTGCAGCATGATATTGTCCTTGGACTCATCTGATCCAGTCAACTTGTCCAATCTATGCCAGCATGAAACATGGGTATTAAATGATGTGATAATAATACATTCATACATGCATGCATACATACATACATACATACATACATACATACATACATACATACATACATACATACATACATATGTACATACATACATACATACATACATACATACATACATACATATGTATGTGCCATCATCATATTTATGTCTGTATCCTCATCATCATTATCATCATCTTCATCTTCATCATCACCATTTAATGTCCATTTTCCATGCTGGCATTAAATTAATGCTTTTTATGCAGCACCAGCATCAGTGTTTTCTATGTACCATTATTACCAGTGCTTTTTATGTGGCACCAGCATCAGTGTATTCAATGTATGTACTTTGCTTGTTCTCCAGTTTGCTATGGTATAGCATCTGAGAGATGATTCCCTCATTACGCTGGGTGTTAAAACACCTAAAAGTCATAGACAGGTGAAACAACTCACCCCCATTCCCATTCAGAAGAGATGGATATTGATGTTTCACCATTTTTGTGGCTTATCATCTCTTTTTACTCTCTTTTACTTGTTTCAGTGATTTGACTGTGGCCATGCTGGAGCACCGCCTTTAGTTGAGCAAATCGACCCCAGGACTTATTCTTTGTAAGCCTAGTACTTATTCTATCGGTCCCTTTTGCCGAACCGCTAAGTTACGGGGTTGTAACACCAGCACACCAGCATCAGTTGTCAAGCAATGTTGGGGGGACAAATACAGACACACAAACATATACACACACATATATATATATATATATATATATATATATATATATATATATATATATATACCAGAGTAAACACATAAATGTGAAACAAGGTGGAAAAAAGAGTACTCAGATACCAGTGGTAGAGTAATATGCTTTATTTAAAGCAGCAGAAAATTCAACAAAACCTGTTACTCTGAGTTTCCCGTTGCCGTTCATGAACGGCAACGGGAAACTCAGAGTAACAGGTTTTGTTGAATTTTCTGCTGCTTTAAATAAAGTATATATATATATATATATATATATATATATATATATATGCGATGGGCTTCTTTCAGTTTCCATCTACCAAATCCACTCACAAGGCTTTGGTCAGCCCAAGGCTATAGTAGAAGACACTTCCCCAAGGTGGTTTGTAAGCAAGCTACTTACTACACAGCCACTCCTACCCCTAATCATCATGTTTGTGAAATATTAGTATCCATCAATCCTGAATGGGATCGGGGTTGAGTGGTCTTGTCAGCAAATGGTTTTGCCAACATTTATATATATTGTCATGGACTGGTATTTGAATTTGCCCCTCCTGCTCAGTTAATTCTGCCAGGCACTAACTTCACTGATAAGTCACAAAAAATGGTGAAATAACAGTGAAATAATCATGAGTGAGTTGTCTCACCTGTCTATGACATTCACATGTTTTAATGCCCAGTGTAATGAGGGAGTCATTTCCCAGGTACTATACCACAGTGAACTAGTGAACAAACAAAACACATATGAAGCAGGCTGAAGTGACATGTCATATCAGTTCGATATGATGTAGCCCACTACCAAATGTAGCGTGTAGATGTAATGCTTGAAGGTTCTTGCATCGAAGCAACAGTGAACATCACAGAATCAACACCAAGAAGAAAGAAATACTATTTACATATATTTATTTGTTTGTTGGACATGTAGTTAGAGATACAGCAGTAATTGTAGTGGCAGTGACAACAAGTTCGCTTGCTAGTTGGTAGTTGAAGCAAAGAAGCTGTTGTCTGCCAGTAGAAAGGGAAAGAGTAAGGAATGTATGGTGCTGACTAGAAAGGAAGAAAGGATAAAGGTGGCATTGTCTTTCTTGTGGCGGAAAGCTTCTCTTCATATGTTGAGTAGATGGCAAAGGGAAAGTGCTGCCCTTGGTTATGGCTGACGCAAAAGAGGAAGAGATAGGAAATGCTCCCTGTTATATAGAAAATGGTCAGTAATGTAGGTCAAACCCTAAACAAAGGACTGACAAGAACAGGTCCTTGGGAGGGGGGATTAAGTGTTTTCCCATCAATCATCTGGACTGGAGAGGATTTCCTGCTTGTTTTGACAAGTAACAAGTGGGTAGATTTGGTTTCAAATCTCAGGCAGGACCAAGTGAGGTCCCTACACAACTCACCCACTAGAGAGTTTCTATTACATAAAATGCAGCTGTGCTGGCTGGCAGAAGAAATAGGTGCAACAGTGTGAATTCTTTTGACATGCCTTTTCTATCCTCCAACGGAGGGCCACACCTTTCCACATGTAGCACACACACACACATATGCATTATATATATATATATATATATATATATGTGTGTGTGTGTGTGTGTTAAATTCAAATTACGATGAAAGTAAACAAAGTTTGCCTTGGAAGCTGACACATTTTTCTGCAAAATATGGGTAGATTATCCTGTTCATGCTATATTATTAGCATTATCCTGCATTTGAGAATAAAATTATTTCCTTATCTTTCAATAAATTTCAACGCTTTGTTTGTTTACTTTCATTGTAATTTGAATTTAACATATGATAGCATCTTATAAAGCTAGATTTATATATCCTAAATTTGCAAAAGAATTTTTCATTGGGTCAGTTTAGCTTAAAAGTAAAGCATGGATGTGTAATCACAGAGATGTGAGTTTGAGTCTCATGGTTGGCCACCGACACATTTTTCTATTCAATAGTGAATTAAAAGCAGCACTTGTGTTGTAAACATTATTGCCTGCATGTATTCAGTGTATGTATTTTAAACTATAAACGGTTTTTAAAATACATTAGAATGCACAAGCACACATACCTGAATTTACTGCTGAGTCTACCAGTGGTCAATCAACACATTGTGATGTAGTTTCTTTTTTCAATCAAGTTCTGACCCTGATGAAATGTTCAATTAACTATATTCAATATGAATCTTTAATTTAATGTAGCTATTTCTAATTTGAATTCATTGGACATGGAAGCAATTGTAGGTTGTATGAGTTTAATATTGTTCAAAATAGGATTTGTTTTAATAAATTGATGTCTATATGTCACTTTTTCCATTTTCTTTTTCTTTTATATCTCTCTCTCTCTCTCTCTATATATATATATATATATACATATATATATATATCATCGTCATCATCATCATCATTTAACGTCTGCTTTCCATGCTAGCATGGATTGGATGATTTGACTGAGGACTGGATGAACCAGATGGCTGCACCAGGCTCCAATCTTGATCTGGCAGAGTTTCTACTGCTGGATGCCCTTCCTAATGCCAACCACTCTGAGAGTGTAGTGGGTGCCTTTACGTGCCACCGGCACGAGGGCCAGGCAGGCAGTACTGGCAACGGCCATGCTCAAATGGTGTTTTTTACGTGCCACTGCACAGGAGCCAGTCCAGCAGCACTGACAACGACCTCGCTCGAATGTTTTTTCATGTGCCAGTAAGGTGACGCTGGTAATGATCATGCTCGAATGGTGCTTTTTACATGCCGCCAGCACGGAAGCCAATCAGCTGCTTTGGCAACGATTACGCTTGGATGGTGCTCTTAGCATTCCACTAGCACGGATGCCAGTCATCGAATTTGATTTCAATTTCGATTTCACTTACCTCAACAGGTCTTCACAAGCAGAGTTTAGTGTCTAATGAAGGAAAGGTACGCGTAAGTGGGCTGGTTACACCCCTGTATATATATATATATATATATATATATATATATATATAAATTTCCTAAAGTAAGTAACTGAACTACAACCATACTTGGTTTATTAGATTTCTATGAGACAAGACTGAAATGAAAATTAAGATTTTTTTGAATATGTTATAAATGAACTAAATTTCACCCTATTCTCTGACCTAGTTTTACTTTCAACTTATTGTTTGAACAGCTTTCATGCAATTCATCTATGCCCACCTTTTATGTGATTAACCTGACTACAAACCAAGATATCCTGTCTAAAAAACTTCAACAAATACAAGATAAAATACTACGTATTTATCAGTAACCAATTTGTGTTTGTCTTACTATCAGAACTATTGAATTTATAGTTCCATG
This sequence comes from Octopus sinensis, assembly GCF_006345805.1. Taxonomy (NCBI): domain Eukaryota; kingdom Metazoa; phylum Mollusca; class Cephalopoda; order Octopoda; family Octopodidae; genus Octopus; species Octopus sinensis. The sequence continues at coordinate 137,431,483 of NC_042998.1, read as the reverse complement.
TTCTGGTAGGATTCCAGAAATTAATCCTGCTCAATTAATTCTGCCAAGCACTAACTTCACTGATTTTCCTTCTCATCACTTTCATAACTTGAAGAAATATTACCTTGAGACACATTTAATTTTTCTTCTATGGAACACCTTCACCGTTTTAACAGTTAATATTGGCAACAATCACTGGAAATAATATTGCCTCACTCAATATATTTGAAAGACTAGTTAGGTGCAAACCCCATCTGATATTTTCAGTATTTCAGTAACAAAGTTAAAAGTGACTAAATTTTTGGTGCCTGATTAAACAACTTAATGATAAATATTAAAGAAAGACATTTTATTTCATCTGAGGTGAAAGAAAACTAATTAAATAAATTATATCAAATTAAGTGAGTGGATAGGGTGTTGCACTCACAATTGCAAGATCATGGTTTCAATTCCTGAGCCAGGTGGTATGTTGTATTCTTGAGCAAAACACTCTCTGTAAATTAGTATTGCTGTGACTGCCTGGTGTTCTGTTCAGTGGGAATGTTGTGATCTCAGTGCCTTCTATGCTATGGAAACCGAGTAACCAGTCCAGTGTATCCTAAGACTTAAGGCAGTAAGGTCCTGAGGTTGTTGTTGTTGTTGTTGTTGATGATGATGATGATGATGATGATGATGATGATGATGATTGATGATTGATGATGATGATTGATGATGATGATGATTGATGATGATGATTGATGATGATGATGATGATGATGATGGTGATGATGATGATGATGATTCTTACTGCTATGAACTATCAGGATTTCTGAGATGATTCAAATGATCACCAGATATATATATATATATAAACCTTTAACTATACCTGGAATTGTTTTTGAGAAATTTAGCTAACATTGTATATGAGCAGCAGTGTGTCATACAAGTGATGTCATTTGGTTCCAATCTTCTGTGGAAATGTCAAACCATAAAGAACTATTACTTTGCTCAGGTTGGCAATAGTAAGGGCATCTGGCTGTGAAAAATCTGCCTTGATGAACTCTGTCTGACCCATGCAAGCATGGAAAAGTGGACATGAAACAATGATGATGTTGTTTGTTGCTGTTGATGATGATGATGATGATGATGATGATGATGAATGAATATAGAGCAGGTGGTATATTAGCAACATATCCAAATTACACTCTTAAAATGAATGGCAAGGAGAAAAGCGGAAACAAAAACTTATAGTGTCTAGCAGTCTATTTCTGTGAGGATTAACGGTTTCTCAGAGGATTAAAAGTGAGACGGAATTCTGTCACACCTGCTCTGACTTATTCTTTATTAGTTGTAAGAAATATAACTTAAAGAAAGGAAAAGAAATTTCTATCATCAGCCTATGAATTATATATTGCTCACATATTTTGCCTCTTATAAAAATAGTATAATAATGGATTTTGTGATAATGGTTAAAAGAGACTAAACAATTGAAAACCTAAAGAACTGTCTTATTATTACATGAAAATCACAGGCAGTGAGCTGGCAGAATCGTTAGCATGCCTGGCAAAATGTCTAATGACATTTTGTCTGTCTTTATGTTTCTAAGTTCAATTTCCATTGAAATCAACTTTGCCTTTCATCCATTCAGGATGAAAATAAAATAAGTATCAGCTGAGTACATGGCTCGATGTAATCAACTTAGATCTTCCTTTGCATTTGCTGGCCTTGTGCCAAAATTTGAAACCATTATTATATGGAAATCTGTTTGATTGACAACTATATTTGACTATAACCACTACTACCACCACCACCACCACTACCACCATCATCATTGTCAGGATGATGATGATCATTTTTTTTTAAAGCCCATTTTTCTATTATTTCATGGGTTAGACAGAATTTTATTGAGGCAGTTTTCTGCTACTGGATGCCCATCCTGTCACCAACACTCACCTGTTTCCAAGCCAGGTTTATGTTTCCCTGGAAATGAATGATACTATTTGTATGACAGTGATGCTCATTTTACAACTATCACATGATGTCAATTAAAGGAGACAAAAACACACACACTCGCACACATACATATGCACACATGCATACACACACACATGCACACACATACACACACACACACACACACACACAAGCTCACATATATACAGAGAGATATACATACATGCATGTGTGCCTGCATATAAATTCATGCATATATACATATATATAAACCCATTGTGTGTGTATATATATGTGTGTGTGTGTGTGTGTGTATGTATATATGTATATGTGTGCATGTGTGTGTGTATACATATATATACATATACATATATATATATATGTTCAACCCATGCCAGCATGGAAGGCTGATGTTAAACGGCGATGATATATATATGTATGTATTATGTATGTATGTGTATGAATATAAATAAATATAATATATATATATATATATATATATATATATATATATATATATATATATATATATATTCTCGCCCTTTTAGAGCCTAGCCAGGCTCATGGGCCCGGTTTCCCAGTTTTTATAGCTTTACTCATTTTTGCCAGCTGAGCGGACTGGAGCAACATGAAATGAAGTGTTTTGCTCTGGTCAAGGAATTGAAACCACAATCTTACGATCATGATGCTGACACCCTAACCCCACTAAGCCATGCACCTCCACACACACACATACACACACACACACACAACACACACACGCACACACACACACACACATACATACATAGACATACATATAACGGGCTTCTGCAAAGGATTTCATGTACCAGATTTGCTCACAAAGTTTTGTTTGGCCCAAGGCTATAGTAGAAGAGACTTGTCCAAGGTGCTGTACAGTGGAACCTAACCTGAAACCACATAGTTGTAAAGCAAACTGCTTAACCATACAGCCAGTCCTGTGTTATTTGTGTATTTATTTTAGATTGATATGAAAAATTGCTTCCAAACATTAAAATATTTGCATTTTCTGTCTAACCAATGTTAAACAGCAATGAATGATTAACAATATTCCCACTTTGTTTAAGGATGTATGCGTTAACAGTGTTATGATGTGAAGCATTTCCCCACGACAAATATATTTGTGTTCTGAATATGTGAGTGTATGTAAATATGAAAATGTAGAGATAATTTTGATGAATATCTCATTGAACCATAAATTTGCATACTATCTTTAATCTTCATTTATTATCATCAACATAGAAGTATTTTTGTCCACTTATTACCATCATCCAACAAACCAAACAACAGCTTGTAACATATATATTTAACAAGGGATCTTCTGTGTAGTCATTCAACTTGCAAAAAATAACAGCCAAATTTCTGCAAATCACACCACATTAGTAAACAAAGAAGTTTCTATATAGTCATTAATTAACTTGCTGAAAAAATAACAATCAAATCTCCCACAAATCACATCTTACTAGTGAGAAAGCTTTTATGCAGCTGTTTTATTTGCTAAAAATAACAATCAAATTTCCCTCAAATCATACCCTACTAACAAAGAAAGTTCTATGTAATCTTTTGTCCTGCTAAAAATAACAGTAAAATCTCCCTCAAATCATGCCCTACTAATGAAGAAGCTTTTATGATTTTTTTGACTTGCTAAAAATAACAACTAAATCTCCTTCTTACAAGGAAGCTTCTATGTAGTTGTCTAACTTGTTAAAAATAATAGTCAAATCTCCTTCAAATCACACTCTACTATTAATGTCATTGAATGAAAATTACAATCGTCACTTATGAGCATCACTTAGTAACATGTTCAATACTTTTCCTAATTGTTTTAAGTGCCTATGTAGTCACAAGCAGATATGAAACACTTTTGGTTCCTTACTCTTGACCCAATGTAACATCCAGGATGTAATATTTGGAGGGATAGAGGGAGATAGATAGATAGACAGAGAGAGAAGAGAGAGAGAGAGAGAGAGAGGGAGAGAAGGAAAGAGGAAGAGAGAGAGGAGGAAAGAGAGAGAGAAGGAAAGAGGATGAGAGAGAGGAGGAAAGAGAGAGAGAAGGAAACAGGAAGAGAGAGAGAGAGGGAGGGAAGAGAGAGAGAGAGAGAGAGAGAGAGAGAGAGAGAGAGAGAGAGAGAGAGAGAGAGAGATGAGTTTCCATCAGGACCTGGCTGTTTTGCATTACAGTTGAGTAGACTGGAGCAATGTGAAATGAAGTGCCTTGCTCAAGGATACAACATGCTGCCTGGCCAAGGAATTGAATTCATAACATTATGATCACCCTAACCACTTGGCCCCGTTCACAAAAATTGGATAATATTGTATTTAGATACACTATTTTTGAGTAATGAATACCTTTAATTGTAGTCTCCTTCATTAGGGCTGGTCTCAGACAAAAGAACAACAGTAACAACAAAATAATGATACAAAAGTGACAACAACAGTTATGAGAAAAACAAAAACAAGGACAGCAACAATGACAACAATAACAACAACAATGACAACAAAATGAATTCAATTTTTAGGTATAGTTTAATATTCTTTGCCTAATGATTGTTTAAGGCAAAGGTTCTCAACCATTTTTTATCTATGGACCCCTTTGATTACTATTTCATTCTGGTGGACCCCAATAGCCACTTGATGTTTAAAAACTAATTTTATAGATCCTTCTTTCAAAATTTCTATTCTGGTTTTCACATATTAATGTGTGTGAGTTGAACAATGTAAAATGTTAAAGAAACCTTGTAGCTGTTTCTTGCAATAAATAAGTCTAAAGCAAATTTTTTCATGAACCCTTAATATACTACTGTTGATCCCCAATTTACTATTTTGTTGCACAGATTCCCCAAAATCTTATATGGACCATTAGGAGCCATATAGACCCTGGTTGGGAACCACTGGTATAGTGTGTATGTATGAATGCAGCAGAAGTAGACATTTTTATCAAAACACTCATGATTATTCTTATTGACTTTTGATGACCTCAATACTGCACACACATATATATATATATTTATATATATATATATATATATATATATGTGTGTGTGTGTGTGTGTGTGTGTGTATATATATATATATATACACATATATACATATGTGTATATATATATGTGTGTGTGTGTATGTGTATATATGTAGCACAAAAAAATAAATAAATAAACACCCAGTTCATACTGTAAAGTAGTTGGCATTAGGAATGGCATCAAGCTGTAGAAACCATACCAAAACAGACAATGGAGCCTGGTGTTAAACTATCCAACCACCCAACCCATGCCAACAAGGAGCATGGACATTAAATGACAATGATGATGATGACGACAGTGTTGCCGCTGCTGATGACAGCGATGACTACACTGCCACCACCAATGACAATGACAACAGCACTACTGTTGCCGATGACAACAACAACGTCGACCATGATGATGGCAATGACAATGATGATGATGGGGATGCTGCTGCTGATGTGGACAATGATGATGACGATTACAATGATAATGATGATGGTGATGATAATGACAGTGATGATGATGACAGTGACGGTGATGATGTTGGTGATGATGATGATGATGATGATGATGATGATGATGATGATGATGATGATGATGTGAACAATGATAATAATAATGGTGTTGACAATAATGATGGTGATGACAATGATGATGGTGATGGCATTTCAGATGTAAATCAGTTACTGGTCTTGATAAAATTTGCAGAGAGTAAATTTCAGTAAAATTGTGGTTTTATATAGGGTGTAGGAATGACTTGTGTCATTAAGAAGTTCATGTCCCAACCATGTGATTTCAGGTTTAGTCCCATTGCTGGGAAAATGTCTTCTACTATAGCTCTGGGCTGATCAACACTTAGTGAGTGGATCTGAACCGACAGAAACTGATAGAAGCCCTTTGCATACGTGCATCTGTCTATCTACCAACCTATCTATCTGTCTGTCTATCTATTTATTTGTCTGTCTACCTACTGGCCTGACTGTCTGTTTGTCTATCTATCTATTCATCATCTGTATAGCTGTCAATATAACCAGTAATCTACCTACTTGTGTGTATGTATGAATGTATGTGTGTGTATATATGTGTGTATATATATATTATATATATATATATATATATTACACCGACATATATATGTACACACACATACACACACATATGATGACAACAATGATGATGACGATGATGATGAATGTGATGATGATGATATGACAAAGCAGATGATCATGATGATAATGACAATGATGATGATGAGTATGAGGAGGAGGAAGAGGAGGAAGATGTAAAAGGTATCAGGTCTATCAGGAAAGGATAATGAATTTCAAGACTCATTAACGACATATATACAAACTTTTCCGCTATCTATCTAGAAGTAAAGCTTAGTCAAAGACTCATATTAATTTGTTCACTCTATTTTGGTCATGCTCTGTCCTTCACATGAAATATTATAAATTAGAACAGATACACCATGATAATAAATGTATGTAATTCACATTAGTTTCTTTCATTGAGAGACAAATGAAATGATCCTGTATCTATGGATTTCTTCCTGTCATTTCTCACTTGTCAATTTATTCAGTCAGATAGATGTTACATGCTTGGCAGCAATGATCATGATCATGATAATCATCATAATTATCGTCTTTGTCATTGCCATTGTTCTTATCATCATCATCGTCATCATCATTGTCAATGTCAATCTACTACTACCATAATGATGTTGATGATGATGATGATGATAATAATAATGATGATGATGATGATGATGATGATGATGATGATGATGATGATGATGATCCTTTCTCTTAACAAGGCCTGAAATTTTGGGTAGTCAATTATATCAACCCCAGTGTTTCACTGGTACTTAATTTATGGACCCTGAAAGGTTGAAAGGCAAAGTCGACCTCAGTAGAATTTGAACTGAGAATGTAGTGATGGATGAAATACCGCTAAGCATTTGGTCCACCATGCTAATGATTCTGCCAGCTTGCAATAATAATAATAATAATAATGGTTTCAAATATAAGCACAAGGTTTGAAATTTGGCTGGGAGGGGGATAGTTAATAATGTCAACCCAGGATTTGAGTAGTACTTATTTCATTAACCTTGAGAAAGCTGATGATGACAACAACGACCATAAATGCCCTAATGCAGTACCAGTCAGTGGCTCTCATGGCTTCTGATCTTAACTGATTGGAAGTGTTATTATGTACATTGTGTTGTCTTGGTATAAAAGATGAGCTACAACAAATATTCTGCTCAATACTATAGATTTACTTGTTAGTTGCATCTCCTTAACCAATTGAGCATGTCCCTTAGTGGATGACGATATGTGCATCTCTGATCACGAGCAGAAGTAGCGGGGGAGCATCATAGCTATGTGTTGAAAGGAACTCTTGGTGGTTTAAATAATTCACCTCTGGAAACATGGGTGTTTCGTTCAACATCCTTCAACAACCCTTATTCAGGGACCTTTTGAGCAGGATTGGCTACTCAACCTGAAGAAAATTCTAACTGGGTCCCACCTGCAAGGTCATGTGCTGGGTCCCACCTGCAAGGTCATGAGATCATCACGTTGCACATATTTGGTTGTGTACCCCTATCAGATGGGTTGTCGTGATGGGTATATTGGGTTTTGTTTATTTGTATCCCAGTGTCACTTTGATGGCATACACTGCTCTCTCACTACTACTACTACTACTACTATACTATCACTACCACCACCACCACCACCGCCACCATCACCACCACCACCACCACCACCACCACCACCACCACTAATAATAATAACAACAACAACAACAATAATGATGATAATAATAATAAACTCCTGAATAGGTCTCAAAAAAACGATAAAGCAACAATACACATAGATAGAGAGATCAAGATTATTGACCTGATATTGTTGTCAAGGATCATCAAGGAATCTCCTAATCAATATATATCTCAGCAGATGACACTGTATCTTTAAAGGAAATGGAGAAACTCTTGAAATTAAAGATCTGGAAAATAGAAATAACCCAAATGTTGAAACTGAAAACAGAAACAGTCCCTATTAATAAAAGACAAAAGCAAAACAAAATAAACATGCAGACACATACATAACCAGGACTTACAGATATATCCAATATATAGAAAATAGCATTGTTAGGCACTGGACACATCTTATCTTTCAATACAGTAAAAATATCTATACTAAAGCAAACAACAGCATATACCCAAGGCACAGAGAACTGTTCCCAGTAGTACAGAGAAAGCACAAAGTTTAAATGAGATGAAAATAATGCATATTTTACAGAGTACTGAGGAAGGGAATAATAGAATGGAAAAAAGAAGAGTATCAAAAGCGACAGAGAGAGAGAGAGAGAGAGAGAGAGAGAGAGAGAGAGAGAGAGAGAGAGAGAGAGAGAGAGAGAGAGAGAGAGAGAGAGAGAGAGAGAGAGAGAGAGAGAGAGATAGTGTGTGAGAGAGAGAGAGAGACATAGATAGATAGATAGATAGATAGATAGTGTGTGAGAGAGATAGAGACAGAGATAGATAGATAGATAGATAGATAGATAGATAGATAGATAGATAGATAGATAGATAGATAGATAGATAGATAGATAGTGTGTGTGTGTGTGAGAGAGAGAGAGAGTCAAAAGGGATAAGAAGGACAGTGGGGTGAGTAGAGTTGGCAGAGATTCAGGGCTATCCACTGTAGTTATATATGGGTAAGTGGGGGTAGATGGAGTGGTGCCAGAAAGAGAGATAGAAATCATGGTGATAAGGAACCAGAGCCTACCCTTAAGGTAACATTCTGGGCTATAGTCATGATGGGACACCGTCTCGAAGGGTTTACTCAAACAAATTGATTCCATTACATATTTTTAAATATGATACTTATTTCCTGGGTCTCTTTCGTTAGATCACTGAGTTACGGGACCATAAACAAGTCAATGACAGTCATCAAGCTATGGAAGGGGACAGACACAGATAGAAAGAGACAAAGATACTAGTGTACACACACACACACATACACATGCATGCACACACACTCACACACACACACGCATGCACACACACATACACACACAAGCACACACACGCATTCACACACATACACACACAAACACAAGCAAACACATACGCATACTCACGCACAGACAGACAGACACACGCACACACACACACACAGACACACGCACACACAAGCACAAGCATGCACACACAGACACACGCACACACAAGCACAAGCACGCACACACAGATACACATGCAGACACACACACATCACGATAGACTTCCACATAGGGCATTATTCCGCTTGGGGCTATAGTAGAAGACACTTGACCAAAGTACTGTGCAATAGAACTGAACCTGAAACCTGTTGTTATGAAGCAAGCTTGTTATTCACACTGCCATGTGCAAGAATCTTGAATAGAAGAGAGAATATG